>NW_006399807.1:8034978-8056072 GCF_000299155.1 Elephantulus edwardii | reverse complement strand
GTCCCTCCTTGCAATATGCCCAAAATATATCAGACAGAGCTTCAGAATCCTTTCCTACAAGGAGCAGCCAGATTTCACCTTCTCTAGGACAAATCTGTTTGTTCTCCTAGAAGTCAATGGTATATTCAACACTCTTCTCCAGCACCGCAACTTAGAGGCATCAATTCTCGTATCATCCCTAGTCATTATCCAGCTTTCTTATGCAAAGCAAGTGTTGTGAAGACCATGTCCTGGATTAGGCACACCTTAGTCTCCAGACTGGTAGCGTTAATTTTCAGTACTCAGGAGAGGTCCCTGACAGCAGCCTTTTCCAGTGCAATTTGTCTTTTGATTTCCTGGATTCTAGTACCAAGAGTGTTGACTGTGGAGCCAAGCAAACTGAAGCTGTTAATAATCTTAATCTCTTCCCTGTTTATCCTGATGCTGCTAATTGCCTGAGTGAGAAGGACATGGCAAATAATGGCATTCATGTTTGTTTAACTGTACAGTCAACCATATATAGTTTCTATTCCAAAGTGAGGATTCCATCATTCACAGCTAACCTCTTTTTGTCTTTATAACATATACCACCATTATGGCTGAGCATCGGAACCTGTGGTGCCCACTAGAAGACAATGTCTTAGGTTAGAAGAAGAACCTGCTGTTGAACAGACCATCAATTGCTTATATGCAAGTTCAAATTTAGGCTGAAGAAAATTAAAAGAAGTTCATGAGAGCCAAAAAAGGACCTTGGACGTATTCCACCTGAATTTAGAGATCACCTTGAGAAAAGGTTTGGTGCATTAAATACTAATGACTGGGAACCAGATGAGTTGTGGAATTACAGCATAGTTGGCATACATGAAGAAAGCAAAAGGTCATCAATTTTACAGCAAAAAAAGAAAGATCAAAATGAATGTCAGAGAAACTCTGAATATAGAGAAGCTAAAATGAAGGGGGGGGAATCAGGGAATCATTAAATAAAAGAGCTGAACAGAAACTTTCAAATGGCTGCTCAAGAAGACAAAACAAAGTATTCTAACAGAATGTGAAAAGAAGACAAAACACAGTATTCTAACAGAATGTGAAAAAACAAGGAGTTAGAAAATCAGATGGGAAGAACATGCTTGGCATTTCTCAGATTTAAAGAACTGAAGAATAAATTAACACTGACGAATAAATTAAATAAGAGTTGACACCTTTGAATTGTGTTATTGGGGAGAAGATTATTAAATATATCCTGGTCTACCAAAAGAACAAATTTGAGTTGAAAAGCAAGGAGGGTGAGACTTTATCTCAATTATTTTGGGCACGTTGTGAGGAAGGAATAATTCTTGGGAAAGAACATTGTGATGAGAAAGGTAAAGGATCATTGATTGAAAAAGAAGATTGAGATGAATTGTCACAATCACTGCAACAATGGGCTTCAGAGCAGTGGAGACTGGGAGGAGGTGAGGTTCTGGTGAGGCTACATTCTGTTGTACGTGGGGCCACTGAGTTGGAGCAGACTCAACGTCATCTCACAAAACCAGCAACTACTAATGATTTGTTTAATCATATAATAACAGCTGCTCTGGTAGCCTAGTGGCAAAAAAGCTGCATTGCAATGCTGTGAAGGCATGCACTCTGAGTCTACCAACAGCTCTGAAGAAGGACAGGAAATCTCCTCTCCTACAATTAACTGCCTCTGAATACCTGCTGGAGGGTCAGCTATGGGTTGATTCCCACTCAGTGGTACTCAACAACTGTTTATCTGTGTCAGGCTGGGTGCTCAGTGTTTGACACAAATTATTTACTTCAATAATAATAATGTGAGAGATTGTTGTTGTTAGGCACTGAACAACTGGTACTGATTCTTAATGGTTCAATGTGCACCAGAATAAAAACCTACACCATCCTCATAATCGTTGTTAGGGTTGAGTCCACTATTTCACCTATGCGTCAATCCATATCCTTGAGAGTTTTCCGATTTTTGGTGACCTTCTACTTTAATATGAATGATGTCCTTTCCCAGGGACTGGTAGCTCATAACAACAAGCTGAAAATACATGAGATGAAAAATCATCCTCCTCACTGCTAAAGAACATTCATATTGCACTTCTTCCAAGACATATTTGTTTTTTCTTTTGGTAGTCTACGGTTGGTGTTGTTGTTATGTGCCATTGAGTCACCTGTGACTCATAGTGATCTTATGTACAATAGCCCTAAACCCTGCTTTATCCTGTCTAGCCAATCTCACTGTCTTCGACACACCTACCACTATTACCCCACTCACTGAATCAATCCATCTTATTGAGGGTCTTCCTTTCCTGCACTGTCCCTCCACCCTCCCAAGCATGATGTCTCTCTCCAAGGATGGTCCCTCCATGTAACATGTCCAAAGTATGTCAGACGAAGCTTCAAAATCCTTGCCTCTAAGGAGCAGCCTGGTTTCACTCTTTCCAGGGCAAAATTTTCATTTTCTTAGCAGTCCATGGTATGTTCAATACTCTTTTCCAATACCACAGCTCAAAGGCATCAATTCTCCTTTTATCATTCCTAGTTATTGTCCAGCTTTCTGATGCATAGCAAGTGATTGCAAAGGCCATGGACTGTATCAGGTGTACCTTAGTCTCCATAATGACATCATTGCTCTTCAGTACTTTGGAGAGGTCTCTGACAGCAGACTTTCCTCAATGTTATACATCTTTTAGTTTCCTGCCTGCTGGTGCAAAGAGTTTGATTGTGAAGCCTAGTAAGCAAACGAAAGCTGTTAACAATCTCAATATCTTCACCATCCAGCACGATGCTTCCAGTCAAACCAGTGGTGAGAATCTTTGTTTTCTTGATATTGAGCTTCAATCCTTATTGAATACTGCAGTCCTTGACCTTCTTCCACAAGTGCTTCAAGTCCTCCTTAGTTTCAGCAAGCAGGCGTCTGTTGTCTAGTAGGTTCAATATTCTTCACCCACACCACCATTAAAGGTATCAATACTTCTTTGATCTTCATTACCCATTGACTAGCTGTCACATGTATATATTGTTGTTAAGTGCTGTAGAGTACAACTGCTAGCGACCATATGAATGACAGATATGAACTCTATCCTATCCTGTATCATCCTTATCATCTTAGACACATTTGGTTCATTGCTGCAAACACAATCAATCCTTCTCACTGAGGGTCTTCCTCTCTCCTTTGTTGACACTCTGCCTTTCCAAACATGATGTCCCTGCCCAAGGAATAGCCTCTCCTAACACATTACAAAGAAATGCACCAAGAGCTGGAGTCATAGAATAAAGAGGGAGGAACTTGATCAATATTTATAAAACTGGAAGAACTTAAAAACAAATTCAAGCTTTGAGTTGCAATACTGAGAGGAGAGAGCCATGGACAAAATCTGGAGTGATCCCGGAAGCATCAAAAGAAGATGGAAAGAATAAACAAAATCACTATACCAGAAATTGGTTGACATTTTAAAATTTCAAAAAGTACCATATGAACAAGAGCCATTGATAACAAAGGAAGAAGTGCAAGCTGTGTTGCAGACACTTGCAAAAAATAAGGCTAAAAATGGCTACCAATTGACATATTTCAACAAACAGACACAATCCTGGATATGTTCATCAGTTTACGCCGGGAAATTTGGAGGACAGCTGCCTGGCTCACTGACTGGAAGAGGTCCATATTTGTTGTCATTCCCAAGAAAGGTGATCCAACAGGATGTGGAAATTATCAAACAATATCATTAATATCACATGCAAGTAAAATATTACTGAAGATCATCCGAAAATGGTTGAGTAGTACCTGGACAGAGGATGGCCAAAGATTTAAGCTGGCTTTAGAGGAGGCCATGGCATCAGAGATATCATTAGTGATGTCAGATGGATCCTGACTAAAAGCAAAGAATACCAAAAGAATGTCTATCTATGTTTTTTTGACTATGCAAAGGCATTTGACTGTGTGGATCATAACGAATTATGGCTAACATTGAGAAGAATGGAAATCCTAGAACACTTAGTTGTGCTCATGTGAAACTTAGATCTAGAAGCTGTTGTCTGAACAAAACAAGGGAACACTGATTTAAAATCAGGAAGGCTGTGTTACAGGGTTGTATCTTTTCTCCAATTTAATCTCTATGCTGAGCAAATAATTTGTGAAGCTGAACTTTATGAGGAGGTATCGTCTGGATTGTAGAAAGACTTATCGACAGCCTGTGTTATGCAGATGACACAACCTTGTTTGCTGAAAGTGAGGGGGACCTAAAACACTTGCTAGAGAAGATCAAAGACTATAGCCTTCAATATGGGTTATATCTCAACATCAAGAAAACAAAGGTCCTCACACTATGACCAGGAGTCAACATTAGGACAGATGGAAAAACCATTGAAGCTGTCAGTGATTTCATCTTCTTGGATCAACAATCAACACCTTTGGTACCTTAGGATATCAGGAGATGTATTTTATTGGACAAGTCTGCTGTCAAAAACCTCTCCAAAATACTAACGAGCAATGATGTCAGTTTGAAGACCAAAGGATCATTTGATTCAGGCCGTGGTCTTTCAATTACATGCTATGCATTTGAGAGCTGGACAATGAATGAGAAAGACAGGAAAATTGATGCCTTTGAGTTGTGGTGTTGGAGAAAAATACTCAATATCCCATGGACTGCCAAAAGAGCAAATAGATATGCCTTGAAAAAAATGTGCATCTGGAGCGCTCCTTGGAGGCAAAGATGGCAAAGCTTCATCTCTCATACTCTGGACATTTTGCTAGGAGAGGGTTTTCCTTGGAAAAGGATATCATGCTTGGGAAGGTGGAGGGTCAGAAAAAGAGAGCAGGTCATCAAGGTAGATTGACCCAGTGACTGCAGCAATGGGCTCAGGTATATTGGAGATGGTGAAGAAGGCACAAGATAGCATAGGATGCAGGTCTAGTGTTTGTAGGGTTGCTGTGAATTGTACTGGACGGAACTTAACAAAAATGACAACATGTTCAAAATATATGGAATGAAGCTTTGTCACATAGTCAAATGTCTTTGAATAATCGACAAAACACAAGTAAACATCTTTGTGATATTCTCTGCTTTAAGCTGAGATAGATTTCATATCTGCAGTGATATCCGTCATTCTATATTCTTTTCTTGAGTCTGATAGCTCCCATCATGTACTGCTCTGTTATTTTTCAATTATCTTCAGGGAGATTTTACTTGATTGTGATATTAATGATAATGTATGATAATGTCTGCATTATTTTGGATCATCTTTCTTTACAACACGTACAAATATGGATGCCTTCCAGTTAATTGTAGAGGTCTTCCAAATTTTTTGGCATACATGAATAAACAACTCCAGTGATGCATTCATTTGTTCCAACATTTCTACTAGCACTCTGCAGATTCCTGGGGTGTTATTTTCACTTGTACCTTAACTATAGCTTAGATTTCTTCTTTTAATTACATTTCTTCCTCCAACAAGATTTCTTTCTTTTTTCTTCCTATGGCTCTTCATTATATGCTACCTCCTAAAATAGCTGAATGTCAATTCTTTTCGGTATAGTGGGTCTATGTCTTCTTTACATCTTCTTGGCTGCTTTCTGTATTATTAAATATTTTGTCCATGTTGTTATAGTTGTTGTTATGTGCCATCAAGTCACCTTCAACTCATAGTGATACTATATACAACAGCTTTGAACCTTTCCTCATCCTGAGCCAGTATCACTGACTCCAACACAGCTAATTCCATCACTCCAGTTATCATGTCAGTTCATCTTATCTCTTGCATTGACTCTCCACCCTTACAAGCATGATGTCCTTCTCCAAGGCCTAGTCTCTCCCGGCCATGTGCCCAATGTATGTGAGATGGAGCTTCAAAATCCTTGCCTCCAAGGAGAAACTTGGTTTCACCCTCTCCAATACAGGCTTATTTGTTTTCTTAGTAGTCCATGGTATGTTCAATACTCTTCTCTAACACTACAACTCAAAGGCATCAATTTTTCTTGTTTCATCTTTAGTCATTATCCAGTTCTCTGATACATAACATGTAATTGCAAAGACCATGGCCTGGACCAAGTGCCCCTTCGTCTCTAGACTGAGGTTATTGCTTCTCAGCACTCTAGAAAGGTCCCTGACAACAATGCAATTTATCTTTTGCTTTCGTGACTGCTGGTGATTTTTTTTCACCTTTAGTTTGATTTTTGATATTTCATCTGGCAGTATCCACTTACATAATTGCCAGTTTCCATTCATGTTGTTGAAAAAAATTAATGAATAATAAAAACTGAGGAAAGATTGATACATTTGAATAATGATGTTAGCTAAGTGTACTGAAAAAAAAATCTGTCTTGGAGGAAGTATAACCAGAATGCTTCCTAGAAGTGAGGATATACAACAATGAATGAATGGAAATCCAAGTTTTCTGTAAACTTTCATTAAAATATAAAAAAAAAAGAAGTGAGGATAGTAAGACTTCCTCTCTTGCTTTGCATTTATTCTCTGGAAGGACACCAAAAGATTCACACAGTAGCTACAACAGTGGGCTCAAGCATAGGGATGGTTGTGAGAATGGTGTAGGACTAGGCGATGTTTGATTTTATTACACATAAATCCAGGATGAGGCAGAAGTAGCAGCTAAGAAAAACAACAATACTTGATTGTGTGTATGTACTGTATTTTGTAGATTTCCCTTGGAAGAGAAAATTAGATGAAATTGAATATTGTACCTTTCATAATTTAAATTTTGTAACTATTGTTAGGTTGTTAGGTGCCATCGAGTCATAGAGAACTCATAGTGACCCTATGAACGAAAGGCCTGAGCACAGTGCGTACATAGAGTTTCTGGAAGCAAGCCATTTCAGAAATGGATGCCACTCCTGCTTCCAAGTTTGTTTTAATCAGGGAGCTCCACAAAACACTGCCCACCATGCATTTGACCTCAGTGTCACAGAGTTCAGCTTCACAGAAACCACAAGTTACCTCTGTACAGCAATGCATAGACCAGTGCTATACCACCTAGAAGAATGTGTGACAGAAAAACAATTTGAACCAGGCCTGGGTGCCACAGATTAAAATCACCCCCCTTGTGCTTGGTAGCATACCTTTCTGTCCACTAGGCCAATGTAGCTCTCTCTATGCTGTTGTCATTATCATTGTCAGGTTCTGTTGAGTCGTAGACGAAAGATTTATTTATAAAAGGGATTTATTTACTCTGTGAATCAGAACTCTGCCACCAGGTGGAAGCAGTGTGCCCATTTTTATAATAAGGTTCCAGAGGATTCCTTGACCTTTTCAATTTGCCTTGTTGCCTCCTCTTTCCTCTTCTGATCCTCTTTCTGATTTGTAATACTTTCAACATTCACAGATGTCCACATCCTGGAAAAAGAAATAACAAAATTCTTGCACAAATCTCTTGAATGTAACAGTTCATATTCAGCACTCTCGCAGAGGTACTTTATCAGGTAGTTGATATTATAGTTTATATGAAGAGCAGTGGTGTCAGTCTGGAGACTAGGGTGCGCCTGGTCCAGGCCATAGTCTTTGTAATTACTTGCTGTGCATCAGAGATGTGGACAATGACTAGGATGATAGAAAGAAAATTGATGCCTTTGAGCTGTGGTCCTGGAGAAGAATATTTAATATACCATGGATTGCTAAAAGAACAAACAGGTTCATCTTAGAGAGAATTAAACCAGGCTGCTCCTTGGAGGCAAGGATTCTGAAGCTTTGTCTGACATACTTTGAACATGTTGCAAGGAGGGACCAGCCTTTGGAAAGGGATGTCATGCTTGGGAGGTGGAGGGACAGTGCAGGAGAGGAAGACCCTGGATGAGATGGATTGATTCAGTGAGTGGGGTAATGAGGGTAGGTGTGTCAGAGGCAATAAGATTGGCACAGGATAGAGCAGCATTTAGGGCTGTTGTACATAGGGTTGCTATTAGTCACAGGTGACTTGACAGCACATAACAACAACATGATTTATACACTTACTTAAGCTTCAAGAAAGTTTGTATGTTTAGATGAGCTTGGAGCTGTGTATTCTTACCAAGAAAAACCTCTAGATAATTATACTTTAGGGAGCTTTGGTGGACTAGTGATAAGGAATTGTGTTGCTAAGCCAAATACACCTGTTTAGAATCCACCAGCTGCTCTGTGGGAGAAAGGTGGATAATCTCATCCTGTGCGATTTACTGCTTCTGAAAACCTGCTGGAGGGTCAGCTATGAGTCAGTTCTGACTAGATGATATACACCAGCAACAACAGCTACACTTTACAAGAGTTTCTCTCTCTCTCTCTCTTTTTTTTTTAGATGGTGTTGTTAGGTGCCATCAACTCAAGTATGACCTATAGCAACCCTATAAACAATAGATCTGATCCCTGTCCTCTCCTGCACTATGCTCATCATCTCTGACATATTTGAGCTTATTGCAGCTGTCACTGTGTCAGTCCATCTTATTGAGGGTCTTTCTCTCTTTCACTGACTTTCCAAGCATGATGCCCCTCTCCAGAATAAAAATATTGTTAGAAAGTTAAGTTGAAAATAAAATGAAGAGGAAAATCTTGAAGGTCTTCCAAATGAGAGAGGGCAAAAGGCAATCACAAAGATGGGCTAGAAGTCTTGAATATCATTGTTGGAGACTCTGACTGGAGGTGACCTTTTCTGTGGCAGAGAAAAAGGTGCTCCATGCTGTTGTTGTATTCTATGGGGTCAGAATCAACTCATAGCTGAGACTCCAATGGGTATTCAGAAGCAATAGTAAATAGCACCAGAGGAGATTTTCCATCTTTCTCCTCTGGAGCAGCTGCTGCATTCAAACAGCACGCCTTTGGGATGGTAGGGCTGCTCCTTACCACTAGGCCACCAGAGCTCTAAAAGATTTTTAATGGCTAGTGTTCCAAATACAAAACTCCAGGCCTTTCTTCCTATGTGCTTCTTGATGAACTTAAAACTCTTACCTCTTGGTAGCAGCTGTAGTGTTAACTGTACCACTCAGTGGTTCTCACTCATTCAGTCATTACCACAATTAAAAACTGACTCACAGCAGTCCCTCCATTGGTTTTCCCCAACTTTCCCCTACAATACTTCTGGTGGATTTGAACCTCCAAGAGGCATTGCCTTTGGAATTGGCAGTGCAATTACACATGGACTAGGCCGTCTGGGCTCCCTCTCTGGTTCTAGGAGCCTTGCATATATATGTCAAACATAAGCATAATGGCAAGAAATAAGCAAAATAATAAGGATAACAAAATAGGTAGAGGTTAAAATGGCAACTCAGACAGTTGAACCACTGAAATGTAGCATTACTCTGTTCACATTCACCAGCACCTTCATAGAAGAAATATGGCCAATCTCCTACACTTTGATTTACAGCCTGAGAAACTCACTGGAGGATCTGCTGTGAGTCGGTTCCAAGTTCATGGCAATGAATTTGATTAATTACAGATACAAAAGAGCGAGAACTTTTGTGAAAAGCCCTGATTCATTAATGGGAATGCAGTGGGCAGGCTCCCATCATTTTTACCTTTTCTTCATTGACAAACAATAGGGCTGATAGTGTTCCTGTGAGAATTTGATACATCTTGTGCTGAGTTAAGTTCCCCAGCTCAAATTTTCTGAAGTAAATGAGCAGAGAATAGTTGGAAAGTGTAGACTCATATGAAGAGGTAGAATGCATGTGGCTTAGAAAGGTTCCAGATGGTCTCATTATTAGCAAGGCCTTTGTCTCTTTAAGAAGAAGAACCAGACAGATTTTCTGCTCAGGTTACCTTTCTTGTTTCTTGATACTGAGAACAATGGGCTTGGAATTACTTCTTGTGTGTTGGAGATCCACTAAGTAATAACTAATTGAGGTGCTAGTGGTGCTCAAAGGGGTGGGGAGATTGTAAGTGTTACACAGTTAATGTAAAGAGAACTCTGTATTAAATGAGTAAATGGCTAAAAGGAGACTGAGGAATATGGCAATGTAGGCACTATCTGTTGGTTCTCTAACACTTTAAGCTCTCCAATTAATTGAAGTATTTATATATATTCTATTTCATATATAATTAATTATCAACCAAATATATGTTTCAAAATACTGGAACAAGCTACATTTCTAGGAGTAGGTAGATTATTGAAATTATGGACGTTTTCAACAATGTAAGCATTCAAAGAAAAAAAATTCAGGTTATTTATATACTTTAGCAAGAATTGGAAAGACTTTACATCAAACGCTAACATTAGCTGTCTCTCTCAGTTAAGACTCTGTTAAAATGTTCTTCCTCAAAGAGGGAAGTCCTTGGCTAATTTAATCTTTCTCTCCCTCTGGTTTTTTTTTGTTTTGTTTTGTTTTGTTTTGTTTCTGTTTTTTTCTAGTTTTTCCAGAAAGTTTACTGAGGACATTGGTGAGTTTGGTTTTCCAGTCAACCATTCACACACATTTTGTTTTATGACATTGATTACATACAATGCCCATATTGTAACAACACTCTTGTCTGTGATTCCTGTTTTCATGAATTCTTCTAGACTCTCTCTTCCTGGCCTCCTGCTTTGTTGTTGTGTACTATTGAGTCAGAACCAACCCATAGCTGAACCTCCAGCAGGTTTTCAGAGACAATTCATTATGCGGAAGAGACTGCCCATCTTTCTCCTGTGGGGCACCTGGTGGATTTGAACCATGTGCCTTTGAGTTGCTGTTGAGCTCTGGTGGCCTAGTGTTAAGAAACTGTACTGCAATTATGAAGGCATGTGGTTTGAGGCCATCAGCTACTCCAAGGGGAGAAGGATGAGCAATCTTCTCCTGTGTGATTAACTGCCTCTGAAAACCTGCTGGATGTAAATCTGTGTATTGGTTTTGACTTGATAATACACAACAGCAAACACCCTTAGAGTTGACAGCACAATTCCTTACCACTAAATTACAGGAGCTCTCTGCAGCTGAATTGCTGGGCTAGGACTGCTCTTATAACCAGTGATTGACTGATGTTAAGGACTGAGTATCTATCTCCCTGGTGTTACTGTTCACCTTAGAGATCTATTGTTTGGCTGAAAGTTGAGCCATTGTAGGGAGTGCAGTTCTAGTGAGCCTTGGTGCATTTTAAGCTGATCTGCTAACCAAAAGTTTGGTGATTCTAATTCATCAACTGCTCCAAGTGAGAAGAGACAATGTCCTCTTAAAAAAGGATTTAGTCTTGCAAATCTAATCAAGGGTTGCTGACTCAACAACAGTGGATTTGGGGTTTGGTTTTTTTGGGGGGTGTGTGAGGACCATAATCTCTATTAGACCAGTAAGTTTTATCTCTTGTATGGTTTTTAATTTTGTTCTACATTTCCCTCCCAGTCTATCCAGGACTCTTTGTTGTGATCTTACTCACAGATTTGTCAGACGATAGTTCTGCATGTGTATTTGTATGTGCAATTACTACGTTCATGTTTGCAGTAGAATCTACAGAGAGCAAATGTATACACACTTCTTAGCCATAATGGAATGAATGGTGATTAAAATCTTCAAAGCTTGTTAGTGACCATCTAAAGTCCAGATATATGACCACTCTTGTCTGGAGCAAAGAAGAGTGAAGAAAATTAAAAGTGTGTGGAAACAGCCCATAGTACTAATGAGTCTTGAGAACTTCAATCTCTGAAGTTCTCTTTTAATCCTAAAATGAGAAGAACCAGATAATACCTTGTTATTTATTTCTTTAAAACAGCCAGCCAACCAATCAAAACAAAACTCAAAACCAATTAGAAAAAAAAATCCAAAACCACAAATTCACAGCTATCAATGATTCATAGTGACTTTAAAGGACAGAGCAGAAAGGACCTATAGGGCTAGACCGCTACATCTTTCTCCCACGGAGCAGCTGGCAGATTTGAACCATTGACATTTTAGTTAGCAGCTGAGCTCTACCAATTAGAAGGTTGGCTCTATGGACCTACTCAGCGATATTCCTGAACAAAGGCCTGGCTAGCAGTTTTCATAAAGATTCCAGCCAGGAAACCCCCATGAGGCAGTTCTAGTCTGTGCCACACAGGATCTCCAGCAGCTGGGATTTACTCCATGGCTGTGGGTTGGATTTTTTATGTTTTGGGTCAATACTTGGAGTTGTACTCTGCTAGGGTACCAACCGATGAGTCGCCCATTGTGATCTCTGTCTTGGTATCAATAAACTGAGAGAGCTGTGCACACGTGAGCCTCTGACATAGATGTGTTCCAACACCTGTATAGCTACCTCTTGGGCGGCAGAGCAAAGAAGACAGTGCCCCTACTCCCTGAGGCCCTGGAGTCATGTAGCTCAATTCTTGATTGGCAAGGTGTTTTCCTTTAAGGCTTTGAAAGGACAGCACAGCTGAATGATTCAAACCACAAGATTGCTTCAGGGTGTTCCTGGACCTTAATCCCCATTCACTGTAGTAGCTTAGGCCAGCCAACTTCCCATATCTGTTTCATCCCCTCAAACATGAAGGGATATTAATGCTTCCTGGAATCTTAAAGACATTGTATAGAGCAATTAGTTCATGTTTCAAATGGTTTCACATTTCTAAGTATTATTACTTTGAAATAGACTCCTTTGAAGATTCAGGGAAAATCACATGTCAAAAATACTAAGCTCCTAAAGTATCTTCTTTACCATCTACTCTGCTCATGCATAGGCTTGTCTGATGGGAGTTATTCAGTCAGGAGTGTCTGCTGACATTTACCTGGGTTCAGTTAAGTTGGAATTGTTTGAGGAGAAGGAGAGAGTGAAGGCTTTCTGATGCTAATAAGACCTCTTTGTTCCTAGGGAGTCTTTCTGAAGTAGACAGAGACCTTCTCAGTTATCCAGGTATCTTATTGTGTGCATTCATTTGTTACTTCATAATGAAGTATTCCTAATGGCTCAGGATTGAACAGGGTTCAGATCTGTTATTCATATGGTCTCTACGAGTCACGTGCAACACAGTGGCACCTAACAACAACAACAACAGCAACAACGGGGTCTGGTAGACCACTTACCCTGAAAGGGCAGAGAGAGAACAGTTTAATAATGATATATGACAGGGTATTATGGTTATGACAAGAGTCCAGGATGAAGGTTGAATAGTGGAGCGTACTCAGGGTCTGGGCAGTGGTGGGGGTCATTGTATATTAATGAAGGAATTTTTCTTTTACTTTTCAAAGAGAAGAGCAAACTGGGGGGAGGAGTGAGGCAGGGAGAAAAATGCAACAATGAATGAGTGGAAATCCAAAATCTCTGTAAATGTTCATTAAAACTAATAAAAAAAGAAAATAAAAAAAAGAGCTGCCTACAAGTATTTTGAGTTATTCCCACAACCTTGTAGTGTCTGAGATGTGTGTTGAGCCAAGGACATCAGAATACAATCTCATGTCTCTAACTTTGGAGTCTCTAACCTTTGCTTTTGGCAAAAGTCAGTGTCTAGACCCCTCCCACTGATTACAAATTAGAAACTGATTGTGAA
The DNA here is from genome assembly GCF_000299155.1 of Elephantulus edwardii. Lineage (NCBI taxonomy): Eukaryota > Metazoa > Chordata > Mammalia > Macroscelidea > Macroscelididae > Elephantulus > Elephantulus edwardii. The sequence goes on along the minus strand of NW_006399807.1, from coordinate 8,042,686 downwards.
AGGTAAGGCTACACAAATTATTCCATGATGATCTGAGACAGGGCAATTTAAAGTTATTCTATAGATATAGAATTGTTTGTACCACTCTGTCAGTTTTTTGTACTGTAGTGGTTTGCATACTGCTGTGATGTGGGAAGGTATGCCACTGATATTTTGAACACCATCTGGTGAACCCACAACGTACGTGTTTCCGTACAGCATCTAAACTCAGACAGTTTGGGAAAAAGAACCTGGTGACTGACTTCCTAATATTGGCCAATAAAATATAATGGAGCGCAGCAGAATGCTATCTGACTCTCTTTGTTGGGACTTGTTAACAGAAGGAATTAATCAAGGGCTGACGGGGGGTGATATGCCTGGTGCAGAAGTCACCAAAGGCCATCGAGTCTTCTGGTAAGATGGGTTGGCACATTACACGCACTACTGGTTTGAACTTGGCTTATGACTGTGAGGGTGACTCTGAGCTGGGTGTGCTCTATTGTGCTATCCATAAAGTGCTATGAGTGCAAGTCAGTTCAATCATAGCTGTCTATCTCTCTCAGTGACCCACCAAATGCTGCAATAGAGTTAATCTTCACATAGTGTCTGACTAACTTCCATGTAGTTCTTCCTCCATTGGCTCTTCTGTCTCAGGACCTAGAAGATACTAGTCCTAACCATGTGATACTTTCTGAGCTTGCAAAAAACCCCAAAACACAAACACAAAACAAAAAACCCCACACCAAGTCCAAAACCATTTTATGGCCTTCTAAACTCCTGTTTTTCCACATTGATTCAGAAACAACAATTCTCAGAAAACTGGGCTCGGGCTAGTGGTGATAGGTTGTTGGGAAGTTGTTGGGGCTAAGGACTTAGGATGATGATGGCATTCTGAGAAATTTAGAACTCACAAGTAACATACTATGAGTTAGAGGAAATATTAGAATTGTAGTTTTTAATGTACTTTACAAACTCACTTTATCAAAGACTAAGAAATTGGGACTAGAGGACAAAAAGTGCAGCAAGAAGAGCTAAAATATACAAATGATAACCGAACACCAACAAATTAACTGGAAGCTGAGCATATCAATCTGTCTTTAAGCTTCTGTCATGAGAAGAGAATGTGATGCCAGCAAAAGAGAGACTTGGCCAAGTTCATGGCAATAGCAGGGTTTATTCAGATCATCAGATGTGCCCAATGTTGAGGTTTCTTAAATACAAGTAGGCCCTAAAAGAGTGTACACAGTGTAACTCCATTTTTAAGCAAAAAATAATGCCAAAATTTTCAACCTTCTTTGTCATAAGTATTAATTGTTGTTGTTGTTGTTGTTATGTGCCGTTGAATCACTTGCGACTCATAGCAACCCTATGTACAACGGCCCTAAACTCTGCCAATCGCACTGTCTCTGACACTCCCATCCCGATTATCCCAGTCACTGAATCAATCCACCTCATAGAGGGTCTTCCTCTCCTGCGCTGTCCCTCCATCCTCCCAAGCATGATGACCTTCTCCAAGGACCGGTCTCTACATTTGCAGATGACACAACACTGCTTGCTGAAACTGAAGAGTACCTGAAGCACCTGCTGCAGAGGGTCAAGGACTGCAGCTTCCAATATGGATTGAGGCTCAATGTCAAGAAGACAAAGATTCCCACCACTGGACCAATTGGCAGCATCAGGATGGATGGTGAAGAGATTGAGATTGTACACAACTTTAGTTTGCTTGGCTTCACAGCCAACACTCTTGGCAACAGTAGCCAGGAAATTAAAAGGTGCATTGCCATGGGAAAGTCTGCTGTTAGGGACCTCTCCAAAGTACTGAAGAGCAATGGTGTCTCTCTGGAGACTAAGGTGCTTCTGATACAAGCCATGGTCTTCACAATCACTTGTTATGTATCAGAGAGTTGGACAATGACCAAGGAGGATAGAAGGAGAATTGATGCCTTTGAGCTGTGGTGCTGGAGAAGAGTATTGAGAATACCATGGACTGCTAGGAAAACAAACAGATTTGTCCTGGAAAGGGTTCAACCGGGTGGCTCATTGGAGGCAAGGATTCTGAGGTTCCATCTAAGTATTAATTGTTGTTGTTGTTATGTGCCGTCGAGTCGTTTGCGACTCACAGAGACCCTATGTACAACAGCCCTAAACCGTGCTCTCTCCTGTGCCAATCTCATTGCCTCTGACACACCCATCCCGATTACCCCAGTCACTGAATCAATCCACCTCATAGAGGGTCTTCCCCTCCTGTGCTGTCCCTCTACTCTACCCAGCATAATGTCCCTCTCTAAAGACCTGTATCTCCTTACAACATGTCCAAAGTATGTCAGGCGAAGCCTCAGAATCCTTGCCTCCAAGGAGCAGCCTGGTTTAACCCTCTCTTGGATGAATCTGTTTGTTTTCTTGGCAGTCCATGGTACATTCAATACTCTTCTCCAGCACCACAGCTCAAAGGCATCAATTCTCCTTCTATCCTCCCTAGTCATTGTCCAACTCTCTGATGCATAACAAGTGATTGCAAAGACCATGGCCTGTATCAGGTGCACCTTAGTCTCCAGAGAGACACCGTTGCTCCTGAGTACTTTAGAGAGGTCCCTAACAGCAGACTTTCCCATCGCAATATGTTTTTTGATTTCCTGGCTACTGGTGCCAAGAGTGTTGACCGTGGAGCCGAGCAAACTGAAAGTATTAATTAGAACCACAAAAATTTGCCAACTGCTCTAAAAGTTATTTACGTGGTGCTATATGCTTTTCTCTAAACCCAAAAATAATATTAGAATCAACATTATAAATGCCATTTATACATAAGTTTGTTTGAAATAGTAGCTAATTGAAGTAGATTTAAAAAGTTTTTTTTAAAATATTATAATATGGTTGTTATTTTCTTGAGGTTAGATGCTGTTGAGCCAAGTACAACTCATAGCGACCCTGTGAACGACAGATCTGAATCCTGTCCGATGCTGTGCAATCCATATTATTTTAGACATACTTGAACCAGTGTGCCAATCCACTTGGTTGAGGGTCTTCCTTACTTTAATTGACCCTTTACCTTTTAAGGAAGAATGTCCCTCTCCTAACAACACACCCATGGTATATGAGATGCAACTTTGTCATCGTTGCCTCCAATGAGCACTCTCCAAGACATATCTGTTTGTTCTTTTGGCAATATATGGGATATTCCATACCATCCTCCAACACCACAACTCAAGACATCGATTCTTCTGTCATCCTTATTCATTGTCCAACTATCAGATACATAGTAGTGATTGAAAAGACCATAGGTGTACCTTAGTCCTCAAACTGGCTTCATTACTCCTCAGAAATTTGACGAGGTCCCTGACTGAAGACTTTCTCCAATATGACTCCTGATGTCTTCACTGCTGGTACCAAGGATGTTAATAGTTGATCCAAGCAAGACTAAATCACTGACAGTATCAATCTTTTTTCCATCTATCATACTGTTGTCTATTGATTCAGTAGTGAGAATTTTTGTCAACTCTTTGTACATTCTGTTATAATAGTACAGTGATGCATTGTACTTTCTGTTTGCTTTGCCTTCTTGAGCTACCCTTTGAAATCTTCTGTCCATCTCTTTTACTTTAGCATTTCCTCCCTTTGTTTTGGGTGTGCAATACTTTAGTGTGATTTTCAGAGTCTCTCCTAAAGCCATTTGTGGTGTTTGCCCCCCCCCGCCCCTTCTCTGTCTTATATATGAGCAGTTGAGGCCTGCCCCACAGAAAGTATCTGTTCTTATCCTAACTGATAATATTGTCTTCAAGTGGGTAACCACTGGTACAGATGTTCAGCTATAAAAATGGCACGTTATAAAAATTTAAAAAGGGGTTAGCTGTGAATAGTAGAATCCTCATTATGGAATAAAATTATAGCTAAATGACTCTATAACAAACACGAATGCTTTGTTTGTCAGGTCTTTTAGTGTAGTCTGGGAAAGTTTTCAGTAAGACTCTTCCCAAATTACTGAGGAGCAATGATGTTAGTTTGAGGACTAATGTGCATCTGATTCAGGTCATGATATTTCCAGTCACTTGCTTTGCACCTGAGAGCTGGGCAATGACAGAAGAAGACCGGATGCCTTTGAACTGTGGTGTTGGAGAAGAGTAATGAATATCCATGGACTGCTAAAGCACAAACAGATATATCTTGAAGGTGCAGCCAGAGTGCTCCTTGGAGGTAAAGATGTTGCTAATGGAAGCTATTCCTTGGAGAAGGACATTATGCTTGGAAAGGTGGAAGGATGGAGAAGGAGAGGAAGACTCTCAACCAAGTGGCTTGATAGTGACTGCAGCAATAGTCTTGGGTGTACCAGAGATTGTGAGAATGCCACAAGCTAGGGCAGGGTTCAGATCTGTTGTTCATAGGGTCAATTTTCAGAAGGGTGGAAGGACAGCACAGGAGAGGAAGACCTCAGATGAGATGGATTCATACAGTACCTTGGGCAACGGGGGTTAGTGTGTCAGAATTAGTGAGTCTGGCTCAGGACAGGGCAAGGTTCAGGGCTACTGTATATAGGGTCATGATGGGTCGCAGGTGACTCGACAGCACATAACAACACAACAACAACAACAACAGAATAAATTTCTAAGACAGCTTTTTTTACTTTTTAAAAATTTTATTTTATTTTGGTTTGCTCACAAATTTCATATCCATTGTGTTTTACACTATTCTTCATTCACTTTGTGATTCATACAATCATTCCCATACATTATGCTTTATAAAATCAATCACCATTGGACCTTGCCCATCATTTCCCAATATTTTCAGATCCCCCTAGATCCTTCCCATTTTCTTCACCTACTCCCTCTACCCACCAAACTGTATAACCCTGTGGTTTCACTGAAATAAATTGTTACTTTTGAACATATTGCTTAAGCATAAAATATGCTTCCTTTTAAACATACAACATAAATACAAACAAGCAACAACAACATACTGAATGGCTAGTGTTCACAGTAAAGAAACAAGTTTTCAGAATTGGAGAGTCACCAAAGCCGAGTAAAACTTTATCATTATGTGTTTAATTATTTTCAATGACTTTATATAGCAGCGTTGATTTGATCTAAAGGAAATGGAATTGTCTGGCTAATAATATTTGAAGGCTTAGGAACAACAATGTAAAAAACAAACAAATCCTACATAACTTTTGAGAGACGGGAGGGCATTAAGCTGAGTGAAACTAACTCTGTCTCATAAAGGCAAATACTGCATAAAACTAAGACAACCTTTTACGGTCTTGATCAACTCAAATACCTGAGTGAAACTAACTCTGTCTCATAAAGGCAAATACTGCATAAAACTAAGACAACCTTTTACGGTCTTGATCAACTCAAATACCTCTATTTCCTTCAAGTCAGAACCAGTTAAGAACTGACGCTTCAGTAAGTTTTCAGAGGCTGTAAATTGCATAGGAGAAGATTACTCATCTTTCTCTCTTAGAGCACCTGGTGAATTTGAACCGCCTAACTTTAGGTTGACCACACTACTCCTATCAACTGAGAGTGCCGCATGTTGAGATAGTCAGTTAATTTTGTGAAGAATTCGCTCAAACTCACCTGTTGTAGTGTTCTGTACTAATTTCCTGATTTTTCACCTTCTCATCATTAAAGTCATGATAAAAAATGTTGCAGCCTTCAATATGGATTGAGGCTCAATATCAAGAAAACAAACATTCTCACCACTGGGCCAACTAGTAGCATCATGATGGATGGTGAAGAGATTGATTCTGTGACTGGGGTAATGGGGGTGGGTGTGTCAGAGGCAATAAGATTGGCACAGGACAGAGCAGGGTTTTGGGCTGCTGTACATAGGGTTGCTATGAGTGCAGGCAGCACACAATAACAACAACAACAAACCTAATAGTGTCAGAACTCTCTGTGAGTTCTGTGGGACCACTGCAAAGAATTATCAAATAGAGCAGAGAAGTAGTGAGGGCTGTGAGAGGAACCATTTCCATTAGAACCATTGGAAGGTGTGAGGTTTGGAGACAGGTCTGATTTCACAGAAATTGCCTTTGTGCTCTTGATGAGGATTCTCTTGGCTTATGAAGTTAGTAGAGGTGGACACAGCTGCCCCTACACTCACCACACTACTTTTAGATACACATAACATTTTCCCATTTTTAAAGGAATAGATATATTTATACAGTTTTCCTTTGTTGTTGGGGACCATTGGGTTAGAACAGACCCATAGCTGACACTCTGGTGGGTTTTCAGAGGCAGTTAATTGCACAGGAGAAGACTGCCCATCCTTTCTCCCATGGAGCGGCTGGTAGATTCGAACTGAGTGCCTTTGAGATTGGAGAGTAGCTTCTTACCACAGGTTATCATATTTATAAAGTATATCTACATAATATTTTCTATAATAGTAATGAAAAATCACTTGCTGTCAAATTGACTCTGACTTACAGTGACTATATATGATTAGGATGCATTCGAACTGCCCTGTAGGGTTTCCAAGACTGTATATTTTTTACAGAAGCATATTGCTCCTTCTTTCTCCCAAGTGGCAGCTAATGGATTCAAACTGTTTATCTTTTGGTTATCAGGCAAGTACTTTAATCACTGTGCCGTAAGGGTTTTTTTTTTTCAATTGGATCTGTGGTGTTGATTTTAAAAGAAAAGATATAATGATTCAAGATGAATAGACATTACTATTACATGCTTTTCCCACTTAATGCCCATTCATTTATTTCCTTTTACCATAATGAATATATCTAAAGTAGGCTAAGCCAGCAATAAGAAATGCCAACCCAACAGGTGCCATCTTAATCCAAGAGGGCTCTGAGGAGCAGTGACTGTTGTCACTGGTAATGCGGGTCCTCAGGGGCTTGATGATCCGCTCTCTCTGGGTCAGGATGGCTCTCCGGGCCCCGTCCCACTTCCCTGGCCCCTGCAGGCGGTACTGGTATGGCGTACATGGGCCAAAGAAAACTTCCATGGCCAATTTTGGGTCTGAGAGAAAGAGAAGCAGCAGGTTGGGCTTTACCCCCGCCAGGCTGGCTATCTCGTCCATGTACTCAATGTGGTCTACTTGGATCGTATGGCGTGGGGTCTTGACATACCTGTAACAAAACAAAAGAGTATGAGGGAGTCACAGTCTCCATCAGTGTGGGGGCACAGACATTTGTAAGATCAGAAAAATTATAAATTTGCAATTTTATTCATTTTTTTAAAATAAACTAATGGCCACAGAGTTGATTCTAACTCATGGTGACTCCACGTGTGTCAAGTAGAACTTCCTCCCAGGGTTTTCAAGAACCTGGCCTTTTGAAAGCCGAGCCCCAAGCTTGTCTTTTGACGTCTCTGGATGGGTTAGGGTCATTCACCTTTCTTTTAGTAGTTGAGCCTGTAACCATTTGTATCACCCAGTCACTACCTCCATTTACTGCAGAGATGAGGAACCTGTGAACTAGAGAGCTGATGTGACAATACTCAATACTGCTCAGTGGTTTAATGGCAAAGTAGACCGAGAATCAAAGTCTACATACTCAAGGTTCATTCAATTGTCATTACATCATGGTGATGGAACTGCAGATTGGTTTTAGCAGTGATTTCTTTAAGGTTTCAATTTTTTAACTGACAGTCAAGGATCTAATGAAATATTTTTTTGTGCATTGTATTAGCTGTGGCTGACTCTGAGAAGAATGGGAATCCCAGAACATTTAATTGTGCTAATACGAAACCTATACTTGGACCAAGAGGCAGTAGTCAGAACA
>NW_006399807.1:8009213-8032993 GCF_000299155.1 Elephantulus edwardii | reverse complement strand
GGAGCAGACACCTTTTCTGCATAAACTCAACATTTGACCAATATTCTGAGTCTTTCTCCATCTTAGAAGGCCTTCCTCATGTTTCAGTAAAAATTCAAAATGCCAGAATGCTGAGGTTAGCAGTGCAATTCCCTATGGACTATGCTACCAGAGCTTTCTTTATTATTCAAGGTTGAATTAAAATAGCAATCAGTGCTGCCATGCATGTAATTTTCCATTTGCTTTGTGTACAACCGATCTTATGGTAAGTGCTTAGCAATTTGCACAGCACATGGGCACAGTGTACATTCTGAATGAATGAGTTACAGACATTTTACAGATTCCTCTTCTAATTATTGAAGGATATGGCATTATAAAATTTTCAACCAATTATATTCTTTAAGGAGTAACTTCAAAAAACACCCTATTAAAAAGTGAGGTCAAAGCACAATTAAAACATTGAGTTGATTAATGGGAATGCATTTGTATGTATATGGGACAGACTAGTGGTAAGAAATTGCACAGCTGACCCAAAGGCAGGCATTTTAAATTCACCAGCTACTCTGTGGATGAAAATGAGTAATTTTCTCCTGTGCAATTTGTAGCTTCTAAAAACTCTCTGGAGGGTCAGCTATGAGTCAGTTTTGACTTAATGGCATGTAACAACAACATAAATATATATGACCCTCTCCTATAGACATACTCCTCACCACATCTCTGCCCCTTTACTTCTCTCTCACACACTTGCATGTAGGGAAATATACATAAATTTTAGAATCTTTAAACAGTGTGGCAAGATAATTTATTAAGATATTCATGTGTGTATTTCTGTCTATAATCCTATTCCCTCTCATTCTTTTGTGTACCCTTATTTCAGGGAAATTTTTCTTACTTGATCAAAGAAATGGCTTATTTGTGAAATGTTTTCCCTCCTTGTTTTTGTTTCACTAAATTTTGAGCTCACAGAAAAGAATCTGATAAATATTTTTGAAGGCAACAAGATGGAGAGAGAGAAAGATAGAGAGACTATACTCAGTGTATGGTACAGAGGTCTAGTCTGATTGAGTCTAAAAAGCCCAGGCAAAACTTTTGAGAGAATGACTGCGTGGCTTCCTGAGAAGTTCATCTCTGCTGGAGCCCCATCCTCTACCATGGTTCTTCACCCTACACAGAGAAAGGAAGCCCAAAACCTCTAGATTTTAGAGTAAAGCAATGAGGTTTTTAGACTTGTCAGTGGCAAACAGAGTAGAATTTGTACATTGACAATAATTGTATAAACGTCCTGGATTATGGAGAGATCCTGGGACAAAATCCAGGAACAGTTGAAATTTCGTTTCCTGAGTTTAGCAGACTGAGGGCTGAAATTTGGATTGAATATGGTATAAAGAAAATAAACTTTTATTTATTGATAGCTGATTTAAAACTGAAAAAAAAAAAACAAACAACAAACAAACCAAAAACACACTAAAAAATTGATTGCCATAGTGTCAGAACTGACTTCTAACTGACACTCTAGGAGGTTTTTGAGGCTGTAAATCACATAGGAGATCACCCATGTTTGGCCTTCAGATCTGCTGGTAAATCCAAACTGCCAGAGAATTGGGTTATTAATTCTCAAAGCTTCTTACACACTATATCCTCAGAGCTCCCTGTAGCTGATTCAGGGGACTACAGTTCATTCTGTTTTTCTTTTGTTGCATAATAACACAATATAGGAAATGGCTATAAGTCACTGTAAATAAGGAGGGGGAGGGGGGAAGACATACGTGAGAGAGAAGAAACATGCAATCCGAATCCCAGGTGAGGAATTCATCCCTATGAAGGTCCACCACTGGCTGTAATAACGATCAACTTACCGTTTGTTCATATTCTTTTTCCTCTGGGCAATCTCTGCCATCATACTTCTCTCTGAGGGCAATTTACTCAACCCTGGAAGAGAAAAAGTGTCTGACAGAGTTCTGAGGAAAGGGCTTGGGGACAGGGTTACAGTTTGTTGAAAGGATGTAAAAAACACCCTGAAGATTTAATTTAGCTGCTCTTTAGGATTTATTTACATACCTTTGAACACTCTTGTGGCCCAGCGAGACTGGAGTTCTGCAATAGGTAGGATGATACCCAGAGGCTGTATAAGACCGATGACAGCCAGTGTGGGCTTCTCAAGGTCCGGAGGGAAGATAAGTTTATACAGGGACACTTCATTATTAGAAACTTTGATCAGACCGTCAAGGAAGGGAAAAGAAAAACTATATCCTGTAGCAAAGATGACAACATCAATCTTCTCTTCTATGGTGCCATCATCAAAAATGGCATCTGTCTCTGTGAACTCTTTCACATTGGGCTTCATGCAGACTTTTCCAGAGATGATGTGATTGGGCAAGTCATCGTTAACAGTTGGATGCTGACTTAAAGGCCTGAGTGTGAACAGAAAAAGCCTAAGTAAGTGAATTTATATAAAAAAGGTGTGCCTGTCAACTTTCAGCAAGGCAATAGCCATGCTTATAAGGTGAACAAAAGCACCAGGGAGGTCCTCAGTCCTTAGGATGATCCAAAAGGCAGGCTTGCCCAGGAAGAAAGCCCAAAAAGCAGGAAGGGACAAGGATAGAGGATGAATAGGAGGAAGAGTCACGAGAGTAAGTGGGAAGGGTGCTGTTAAAATGTGGAGACTCATTAATGTCATGAACAAAATCTATATGAAGGATTGAGTGGAAAACAAATTGTTCTATAAACTGTAACTCAAAGCACAAGTTTTAAAAAAAGTAATTAAAAAAAAAAGACATGCCTGTTTTATTTTGTGCTTGAGTTGCCGGACTATTGTTAAGTGCTGTTGAGTTATAGATGACTCACAGCGACCCTATGAATGAAAGACTTGAACACTTGTATAACTTTCATCAATTCTCCAAGTTCATAGGGTTTCCAGAGGCAAGTTATTTTGGAAGTGGATGCCACTCCGGCTTCCAAACTTGTTTTAATCAGGGAGCGCCACCAAACACTGTCCACCATTGGTAACCGTTACCATATTTGACACATCAGTGTCACAGTGTTCAACATCACAGCAACTACAAGTTACCTCTGCATGGCAAATGGACAGACAAGTGCTATACCACTTACAAGAATGTTTGACCAAAACCAGTTAAAAGTAGGCCTGAGTGCCACAGATTTAAATTGCCCACCATTGGCTTGGTGGCATCACTTTCTATCCACTACACCAAGAGATCTCTCCCTATGTTGATGTGAATAAACTTGTTGTGTTAGCAAACTCAAATATCAAGATTAATCATTTCTTCCTGAATCTGTCTTTTTTTATCTACTAGGTCAGTGATATTCTTAAGCACCAAAACCATTTTTGTACCACCTGTGAATCTCTGTAGGTCAGCTTAAGTTTATTCCTCTATTTCTGGAACATGTGTACTTATTTTCTAATTCATATTACTCTCATTGATTGCTGACTTCACTTCCATGGGATTGATTTTTCATAGATGACTTTCTAGAGCAAAGGTCAGCTATTGGACTGATCCTGATGGAGGCTGTTCTACAAGTGGTGGTTAAAACATGAAGTAGTTCACGTCTATGGCCTCAGGATAGAGAAACATACCAACAGTGCTTTCATTGATGAGGCTGCTGGCAGAAAACTCCTGGGAACAAGAAGTATCGGTCTCACAGAGGATTCAGTCAACCATTCATCATTTTTCTTAACATCACCAGTGTTAGAGAGACCAAGTGATATTTATGCAGGGTTAATATTGACTTGTACCAAAGAGTTCTATGTGAAGTTCTTCCTAGAACTGGCCATTCTCTATTCGAATTTCCTGAAGCTGATCTCTAGACACTTCTCTTACCCATGGGGGATAAAAACTTTCAGAGAATGCAAGGTTTTACTTGACCCCTGCTGCCCTTAGACTCAGCAGCTTTTTGGCTCATGGGAAGAGATAAATAGAGGTGAAATTAGAAAGGAAAGGGAATCATATTCCTGTTATTATGTTTCCAGATTGTTCTACTTTTTCTTTGCATTTGAGGAGTTTTGAAGAATAGACAGTAACAGTAATAGTAACAGTCATGAAATTATGTTTGTTGAACCAAACAAAAAAATATTTGGTCATATTATTTATGTTTTTCCTGATTTACAGCTCAAACTCAGCCCTTCTGAGTTCGAAACTCATATAATCAGTTACCTTCTTGTTAGTCATCTCACATGATGGTCTCATAAGGATTTTGGACTTAACAGGACAAAACAGAGTTCTAAGTTATCACCTGTAAATTTGTTCTTTTTCTATCTGCTACCCAATCCAAATGCATTAAATGGTCTATTGTTGTTGCGTGTAATCATTTGTTCTTGATCATCAGTTCATTGCCTTCAAGTCAAAATGACTCTTATCTGATCCTCTAGCAGGTTTTCCAAGGCTGTAAATGGTATGAAAGCCTATTGCCCATCTTTCTTCCACAGAGACACTGGTGTGTTCAGGAGGTACTTATGCCTCCATTGAGTTAACATTATGACTGACTATGAAGGAACCATGCCACCAGAGCTGCTTCTTTTACCCATGTTGTTGTTGAGTACCATCACGTCTGAAATGACTTGTAGATGACTCACAAGCAGGTTTTCAGAGGCAGTAAATTGCAAGGGAGGAGATTGTCCAGCCTTCTCCCATGGAATAGCTGGTGGATTCAAACCACATGCCTTTGGGATTATAGTGTAGTTTCTTAACACTAGGCCATCAGAGCTCCCTTATTTTTCTTTAAACATATACATACACCAATTAAATAAATTATGGGAGGTTTTAAGCATATACACATAAATAAAGACAAATTATTACCTGTGCTTAGGTTGGAGCCCATAGTGTGCGTGATTGAATCTTGAGTTCAATATTTTTTCAAGTCGGTTATTGATTACAGCTGTGGTTGCTATTTTCTGTAGAAAACTATTGAAACGAGTGAAGAAAGCAGTATCCATGGGATACCCATTTTCCCAAACACGATGTAGAATCCATGCTCCTCGTCTAGTACTAAGAAATACCTGAGAAGAAAGAAAACAAACTGGTAAAGGAGATTGGAGGAAGACTTAATCACAACCTATGAGATGCAGGTGACACAACCCTGCTTGCTGAAGTTGAGGAGGACCTGAAGCACTTGCTGCAGAAGGTCAAGGACTGCAGCCTTCAATATGGATAGAAGGTCAACATCAAGAAGACAAAGATTCCCACCACTGGGCCAATTGGCAGCACCATGATGGAAAAGAGATTGAGGTTGTTAACAATTATTACTTGCTTGGTTCCACAATCAACACCTTTTTTAAAAAAAAATTCGAAACCTTCATATTTATTTACTTGCTAGTTTTCCATAGAAAGGTTTTCCTTTTCAATTCTAATCTTTTTTGGGTAAGTATAGTAACAATGCAGAAACTTTTATTTTCTAGATAAGGAAACAAAACAAAACAAAAACCTCTCTCCATACCCACACATATATTGTTCATTTTACTGGGAAAACTATGCCATTAAGAAAGAAACTATACACTCAATAAGTATTTGTTGTTATTATGTGCCGTCGAGTCACCTGTGACTCATAGTGACCCTATATACAACATCCCTAAACACTGTTCTATTCTGCGCCAATCTTATTGTCTCTGACACAGCTACCCCCATTACCCCACTCACTGAATCAATCCATCTCATTTAGGGTCTTCCTCTCCTGAGATGGCCCTCCAGCCTCCCAAGCATGACATCTCTTTCTAATAACTGGTCCTTCCTTGCAACATGTCCAAAGTATATCAGATGAAGCTTCAGAATCCTTACCTACAAGGAACAACCTGGTTTCACCTTCTTCAGGTCAAACTTGTTTGTTCTTCTAGCAGTCCATGGTAATATTCAATACTCTTCCACAACATTGCATCTCAAAAGCATCAGTTATCCTTCTATCATCCCTAGTCACTGTCCAGTTCTCTGATGCATAGCAAGTGATTGCACAGACCATGGCCTGTATCAGGTACACCTTAATGTACAGACTGACATTATTGTTCCCTTGCTTTGTTCTGACATCTGCCACCTAGTCAAGTACAGGTTTTGAATAAGCACAATTTTTTACTTTTCTTTTTTATAAGGTAAAAGTGTTATTTTTCTTTTTTTAAAATTAATTTCAATGAGCATTTACAGAGATTTTTTTATTTCCATTCATTCATTGTTCAACTTTTCTCCCTGCCCGTCCCCCCCAACCCCCAGTTCGTTGTTCTCTTTGAAAAGTAGGAGAAAAATTCCTTCATTGGTATACAATCCCCCCCACTCCCTCACCCCGAGTATACTCCACTCTGTAATGCCCTAAAATATATTGCTTTTAAACTTTTATTCACTACATTTGGAACCCTGCTTTTTAACTTTTTTTTTCTATTTAGTTGCAGAACACAGTCAACACTCTTAGCACAAGCAGTCAGGAAGTCAAAAGACGAATTGCATTGAGAAAATCTGCTATCAGGGACCTCGCCAGAGTACTGAAAAACAACTATGTCAGTTGAGAGTCTAAGGTGTGCCTAATCCAGGCCATGGTCTTTGCAATTACATGTTATGCATCAGAGAGCTGGACATGACTAAGGATGACAGAAGAATAATCAACGCCTTCCATTATTGGAGAAGAGTCTGGAACATACCATAGACCACCAAGAAAACAAATAGTTCTGTCTTGGAGAGGGTGAAGCCAAGTTTCTCCTTGGAGGCTAGGATTTTGAAGCTCTGTCTCACGTACTTTGGGCATGTGGCAAGGAGAGACCGGTCTTTGAAGGACATCATGCTTGGAAGGGTGGGGGGACAGCACAGGAGAGGAGGATTCTGGACAAGATGGGTTGATACAGTTACTTGGACAATGGAGGTAGGAGTGTTGGAATTAGTGAGACTGGCTCAGGACAGGGAAGAGTTCAGAGCTGCTGTACATAGGGTCACTATGGGTCACAAGTGACTCCGTGGCACATAACAACAACAACAACAACAATAACAGAAGGAGATAGAGAGCTCTCTAAATAAGGTTGTTTTTATTAATATTTTACCCCTTACCAAGCTTTACGAATGCCATCTAATGAGGAATAACTCAAACTCATTGTCATTCAGTCAGAACCAACCTGAGGCTGTAAACCACACAGAAGATTTTCCGTCTGTCTTCTTTGGAATAACTAGTGGATTTGAACCACCAGCAGAGTGTCTTCTTATAGACTATGTCACCATAGGAAATAAAATACTATAGTAGTCACCATTCAATGCTTTACCACAATGTTTTATTGAATTCCTGAAAAAGGTGCATCTATCATGTATCAGAGGAAGTTCTGGTGGCTTAAAGGTTAAGGAATTATACAGCCAACCAAGGTAAGCAGTTTGAATTCAGAAGCTACTTTGTAAGACAAAGATGGACAATCTCTTCTTGTATGGTTTACAGCTACTGAAAACCCACTGGAGGGTCAGCTATGAGACTCAATGGCAAGGAATGGATTTTTAAAATGATAAAATGAATTTCTGGATGAGTAAAAGTCATTCACCTGAATGCTTCTAAATTATTATTTAAAAAGTATTCCTGAAAGTAGAGACAGTCACGATTTATACAGAGATAAGGATTTGAATTTAGAAATGAATTAGTAATTGTTGTTGTTGTGTATTTTAGGGTTGGAACCAACCCATAGCTGACCCTGTGGTGGGTTTTCAGAGGCAGTTTATAGCACAGGAGGAGATTGCTCATCCTTCTCCTTTAGAGCAGCTGGTGCCCTCAAACTGCATGTCTTCAAGATTGCGGTGTAGATTCTTGCCACTAGGCCACCGGAGCTCAATTAGTATTTTTAATTTTATAGCTTAGGTATGTATATACTTGTTTCTTTATTATTTGCTCTTATTAATACAGTACTTGTGTGTCAGTTGGCTGTACTAGGTTAACTTGTGGGTTGCTTTGATGCTGAGAACTAAACATAAAGTCACCAATGGTGGACAGGTACCAGCAGAGAGCTTGCAGATTAAGACAAACTAGGAAGCAGAATTGCCTATCCACTGCTGAGATAGCAGACATCTGAAAAACTTGTGAACAATAGAGGAACATGGGTAACTATAGTTTTAGAGACAGAGTCCAAATTGCAAGTCAATAAAAATGAGGAGAAACAGCCAAAATATCCTTTAATAGCTAGAACACGGAATGTATGTAGTATGAATACAGGAAAACAAGAAGTTGTAAAAAATGAAAGGGGATGAATGAACACTGACATTATAGCCATTAGTGAGATGAGATAGATGCATTGGCCACTTTGAATCAGTCAATCATACAATGTAATGCCAAGAATGAAAACACAGAAGAAGAATGATGTTTCATTTATAGTTAAAAAGGCAATTTCAAGGGAGATATGGTAGCCTAGTGGTAAGAACTTGTACTGAAATCCTAAAGGTTTGTGGTTCAAATCCATCAGCTGCTCTGTGGGACAAGGATGGACAATATTCTCCCTTGAGGTTTATAGTCTCTGAGAACCTGCTGGAGAATAACCTAAGAATTGGTTCTAACTTCATGGCACCTAACAACACCACCACCATCCTGAGGTACAATGTTGTGAGTGATAGGATAATATCCATACACATATAAATAATACAACTGTTATTCAAATATATGTACCAACAGCTATAGTCAAAGAGGAGGAAATTAGAAATTTCTACTGAATTTTGCAGTTCAAAATTGATGAATCATGCAATCAAGGTCTTTTAATTGGTGAGTCGGATGCAAAAATTGGTATCAATGAGGAAAAAATGGTAGTTGGAAAGTGTGGACTTAGTTACAGAAATGAGACTGGAAAAGATACCTTTATTAAAAAACACACAAAAGACAACTTTATAAATTAACCTCACCTGATGGGCTGTGTATGAATCAGACTGACTATATCTGTGGAAGAAATCATTGGAAAAGCTCAATATCCTCAGTCAAAACCAGGTCAGCTGCTGACTGTGGGCCATCAATTAATTACATCCAAGTTCAAATTAAGGCTGAAGAAAATGAAAACAAGTCCACGAGAACCATAATATGACATCCTACCTTTTTAAAAATTATCTTAAGAATAGCTTTGAGTCATTGGACACCAGTGTACTACCAGATGAACTGTGGGATGACATCAAGGATATTATCTATGAAGAGAGCAATAGATCATTGTAAAAACATAAGAAAAAAACCCCAACCAAACCCAAAATGGTAATCAGAAGAGATTTTGAAAATTGTACTAGAATATTGAGAAGCCAAAACAAAGGGAAAAGATGTGAAGTAAAAGAGCTGAATAGAAGATTTCAAAGGACAGCTCAAGAAGACAAAACAAAGTATAATGGAATGTGCAGAGACCTTGGACTGATGAACAAAAAGAGAAGAACTCACTTGGCATTTCTCAAATGAGAAAAATGCTAAAACATATTTAAGCTTTGAGTTGCAATACTGAGAGATGCTATGGACAAAATCTTGAATGATACAAAATGCATTAAAAGAAAATAGCGGAGTCATTATACCAAAAAGAATTGATCAACACTAAAATATTTCAGGAAGTATCATATGATCATGTAACAAAGTGCCAATGGTAATGAAGAAAGGAGTTCAAGCTGCATTGAAGGCATTGGGGAAAAAAAGCCCCGGGAATTGATGGGATACAAATTGACATGTTTCAAATTACAGAGAGACCCCTTTGTTATTCCTATTCCCAGTAAAGGTGATCCAACAGAATGTGGAAATTTTTGGAAAATACAATTAGTATCACATAAAAGAAAAATATTGCTGAAGATCATTTTTTTTTAAAAATGGCTAGAACAGTACACTGACAGAGAATTGCCAAAAGTTCAGGTTGACTTTAGAAGAAGTCCTAACAAAAAAAAAAAAAAAAAAGAAGAAGAAGAAGAAGAAGTCCTGGCACCAGGGATATCATTGCTAATGTCAGATAGATCCTGGTTAAAGCAGAAAATACCAGAAGAATGTCTATTTATGTTTTTTTTCCTATGCAAAGCCATTTGACTATGTGGATCATAACAAATTATGTCTAATATTAAGAACTGGAATTCCAGAACTCTTAATTGTGCTCATGTGAAAACTACAGATCAAGAGTTTGTTATCTAAACAGCGCAAGGAAGCACTTAGATAGTTTAAAAACATAAGGAATGTATATCAGGGTTGTAACCTCTTTCCACATGTATTCAATCTGCACCATGGGCAAAAAATTCAAGAAGGTGACTCTATGATGAAGAATATGGCATCAGAATTGAAGGAAGACTTGTGCTATGTAGATGACACAACTTTGCTTGCTAAAAGTGAAGAGGACTTGAAGCACTTACTGTAGAATATCATAGACTACAGCCTTTAATATTAAGTGCATCTCAACATCCAGAAAAAAATTCATCATTTGACTAATAGACAACATTATGCTAGATGAAGAAAGATTGACACTGTCAACAACTTCATATTGCTTGGATTCACAGTTAACACATTTGATAGGAAATCATGAGACATATTGCATTGGGAAAGTTTGTAGTCAGGGCCTCTCCAAATTACTGAGGAACAATGATGTCAGTTTGAAGATTAAGGTTCTCCTGGTTCAGGTTATGTTCTTTCCAATCATTTACTATGCATCTGAGAGCTGGACAACGAATAAGGATAACAAAAAAATAATTGGTGTCTTTGAATTGTGATGTTGGAGAAGAGTGCTGAAAATCCTATGAAGTGATAAAAGTACAAATAAATATGGTTTGAGAAAAGTACAGTCAGAGTGCTCCTTCTAGACAAAGATGCTAAAACTTCATCTCATCTACTTTTTTCATGTTGATAGGAGAGGCTATTCTCTGGAGACTGACATCATGCTTAGGGAGATGGAGGGTCCAGGAGGAAGACCCTTAGCCAGATGGATTGATTGGCACAGTGGTTACTGCGATGGACTCGAATATGTCAGAAATAATGAGGACACAGGATGGAAAATGGTTCAGATTCATCTGTTATTCATAACATTGCTATGAGTTGCAGTCAACTCGATGGCACTTAACCACAACAATAACACAGTATTCTATTCTATAGTTTGCATCATAATAAAAAAAATAAAAACATCAATGAATCAAATTATTCAGCAATTTCATTCTTATTGAGTTTTATTGGGCTGAATTCAGCTCATAGTGACCCTGTGAACAATGGAATGAACACTGCCCAATTCTGTCATCTTTACAATCCCTCAAGCACAACGCTTGAGCCCCTTGTTCTAGATACTGGGTCAATCCATCTCTTCTTCAGTCTTCCTTATTCATATTTAACTTTTACATGCATATGAGGCAAATGAAAATATAATTTTGACTGACTTCAACAAGGGATACTTTAGTTCTCAGTGACACCTTTAGTACTTTAGTTTGCAGCAGATTTGCCAAATACAATACTTTGATGTCTTGACTGTTGCTTTTATGTATGTTAATTGTGGATTCAAGTAAAATGAAATCTTTGCCAGCAATTATCTTTTGTCTACCATAATGTTTTATTGGTCTAATTGTAAGGAGTTTTACTTTCTTTATGTGTAAAAGTAATACTTACTGAAGACTATAGTTTTTGTGAATTTAAGTAGGTACTTTAAATAGTTCTCATTTTCAACAAGAAAGGTTATTTCATCTACATATTGCAAATTGTTGATAAAACTCTCTCCAAACTTGACACCTCATTCTTCTCCATATATCCTAATTTCTTAGGTTGTTTACAGCATAGAGATTAAATAACTATAGTGGGAAGATAGCACCCTGATGCACAAATTCCTGATTTTAAACTATGCGGTATCTCCTTATTTTGTTGAATGACTTCATTTTAGACGTAGAGTTCTGTATAAGCTCAGTTTTCTGAATTTTCCATTCTGTGCAATGTTACTCATAATTTTTTGCGATCCACACTGTTGAATGCTTTTGTATAGTCAATAAAACACAGGAGCTTCGGTGGCGTACTGGTAAAAAACTGTGCTGCAATCCCAAAGACATGTGGTTTGAATCCACTAGTTGGTCCATGGGAGAAGGATGGGAAGTCTCCTCCCAAACAATTAATTTCCTCTGAAAAACCTCTAGAGGGCCAGCTATGAATCAGTTTCAACCTGATGGCACACAACAACAAGAAGTCAATAAACTCAGTTAAATAATATTCTTAATAGTCTCTGCTTTCAGCCAAGATCAAGCTAATTGATACCCCTATAAGTCTCCTCTTCTGAATCTAGCTTGAATTCCTGAAAGTTTCCTAAATATGTACTTATCTAGCTGTTTTTAAATTATTTTTAGCAAGATTTTATTTTGTGTATATTAATGATATAAGGAATTCTGTGAAATGAAGATATGTCAGGCTGCTAACTGAAAAATTAGTGGTTTGAATGTGCTAGCTGCTTCTTGGGAGAAAGGTGAGCAGACTTTCTCTCCCATAAAGACTTAAATCCTCAGAAAGCTGGTGAAAGGTGGCTGTGAATCCACTCAATGTCAGTGCATTTGCGTTAGCTTTTCATAATTGATATTATTTTATAAATGCCACGTTTTGATGGATCACCTTTCTTTGGAATGGGCACAGATGTAGATCTTTACCACTTGATTAGCCAGATAAGTATCTTCCAAACATCCTAATATAGACATTTGACCACATCCAATTATTGCATCTGTTGTTGAAACACCTCCATCAATATTTTTGCAATCTCTGCCAATGCCTTCCGTGGAGTTTGACCTCTTCTCTTTAGTACCATTGTGGTTTAGCATCAACAATTATTTATGCATTTAACATTCCTTACCTTTTCATTTGATATATCTTATGTAATTAAAAATTTTGCCCATAAAATCTTTCAATCTTGCAACTCAAGGCTTGAATTTATTCTTTAATTCTTTCAGTTTGAGAAATGCCAAGAATATTCTGCCTTTTAGGTTTTCTAACTCCAGGTCTTTGCACACTTCATTATAATACTTTACTTTGTGTGCTAAAGCTGCCCTTGGAAATCTTCCGTTCTGCTCTCTTTCTTTGCCATTTCTTCCATTCACTTTTGATTTATATTCTACAGCAAGCTTCAGAGTCTATTTTGACATTCACTTTGGTCAGTTCTTTCTTTCCTATTCAGGAATAATGTTCTGTTTCTACTTGAATGTCACCAGAATTCCTTTTCAAATCTTTCCTAATGTATTTGTAAACTTTCTGCAAGCCAGTGTAATTAAAAAATATACAAATTGTTTGTTGGATTATTAGTGCTTGTATATTATGGAGATCATGTTGAATCTCAATTCTTACTGGGCAGACATCACAGGAAATGGGTGCTAGTGAACAAAGTCATGCATCAAAAGCAGAAAACAAAATGTTTTTTCCCTAAAAGAAACCTTTAGTAAATGACTTTCTAATAATTTTTCTTAAAATCATAATTAAAAAGTTATTGTTGTTGTTGATTGTCATCAAGTTGAGCATGACTCATAGTGAACCTGTGAACAAAAGACCTGAAGCCTTTTTGTAACTATCATCATTTCTCAAAGTTCATAGAATTTCCAGAGGCATGTTGTTTAGGAAGTGAATGCCACTCCTGCTTCCAAATCTGTCTTAAACTGGGAGTTCCACTAAACACTGTCCACCATGGGTAACTGTTATGGCATTTGGCACCCCAGTGGCATAAGGTTCAACACCACAACAACCCCAGATTACCTCAGTATGACATATTGACAGAAGAGTGCTCTACCATTTAGAAGAATATTCCTCCAAAATATAATAACAACCACCTTTAAATAAAAAAATCTTTCCCAAGGTCTTGTTGACTTTAAACAAGAGGCTTAAATATAACAACCAATATAGTATGTTGTTGTTATGTGCCCTTGAGTCATCTGTGACCTATAGCAACTCTATGTACAACAGCTCTGAACCCTGCTCTGTCCTGACCCAGTTTCACAAACTCCAACACACCAACCCCCATCACCCCAGGTTCTGTATCATTTCATCTCATCCGGGGTCTTCCTCTCCTGCATTGCCCCTCCACCCTTCCAAGCATGATGTCCTTCCCCACAGACTGGTCTCTCCTGGCCACGTGCCCAAAGTATGTAAAATAGAGCTTCAAAATCCTAGCCTCCAGGGAGAAACTTGGTTTCACTTTGTCCAAGCCAGACCCTATTTGTTTTTGAACTTAATATGTCTTTTGAATATAGTCAAGAACCTAGAATCCCAAAAGCTTATTATTTTCATCTGTCCTTATTTTTTTCAGTGAAAGAATGAATATTGAATAATCAATCATAGATGACTTTTTAAATAACTTTTTTTGAAGTGAAATATGTCTGAAGCAGAATTTATTATTTACTTCTATCTTCCTCATATCTCTAGATACATTGTAATGCTTCTAATTAAAGAGAAATTTGAATTTTGTTCTCTATTTTTCTCTTACTTTTATTATTTTCAATTATTTCCCTCAACAAGATAGATTGGCATAGTGAGTATAGCAATGGACTCAAGTATATCAGAAATGATGAGAAAGGCATAGAACAGGGCAGAGTTCAGATCTGTTGTTCATAGGGTCGCTATGAGTCATAGTTGATATCATGGCACCGAACCCAACACTGTGCCCTTGGTCAGAATGGTCAGTAGTGGTAGCTAGGCATCATCTAGTTTTGGTCTCAGACAGGATGAGACTGTTTTACTTATGGTCCTATATACTAATTTCTTCCTTAAGTTTTCCTTTTCCTTCATTCTCTTTAGCTTCAGGTGAGCAGTGACCACTAGTTCTTTTGTAGATGATAACTCACAAGTTGATCCTAGAAACTACCAACCTAATGAGGAAGCAGAACATTATCTTTATGAACTCTGGTATACCATTTGAACTAATTGTCTCATGCTTCAGAGGATTTTCAGTGGCTCCCCCCCCCCCCAGTAAGGGAAGGTAAATGGAGATTACTAGATCCTTCTGTAGTTGTACTTCTAGGGAGACTTGTATCTCCATGCTTTCAGATAAGAGTCAAGCACATTAACTATTTTCACCACTCAGTGCTTTCCCACTTTCTGTATTTATTATCTGTTCCCTTGAATTTGAATATTTTGAAGCCAGGATTACGCTTTTAATTTTTTTTCTGGTCCTTTCCTAACAAAATATACATTGAGGAAGGCACTCACATATACATCAAAGTTATTGCTGTCTAGTTTGAAATCAACTCATAGCTGACCCACCAGTGCATATGAGGCTGTAAACCACACAGGAGGAGATTGTCCATCTTTCCCTCAAGCAGCATGTCTCAGAGAGACATGGCCTTTCAGCTAGCAGCACAGCTCGCCATGAGCTACACTATCAGAGGTCCCTGAATAAATACATGGGATTCTGTTAATAAAGTTGTAATTTTCTAACCAACCCACCCACCCACCCACCCACAAACCCACCTACCAACAAACCAACCTGTTTTGCTACACGACTGAGCTCCACTGCAATGTCCACTCCAGAATTCCCAATGCCAACCACTATGATTCTTTTTCCTAAAAACTCCTCAGGACTTTTGTACTCCCGACTATGGAAATAACAGCCTTCAAACTTCTCAATTCCTGTGGTGGAATAACGGAACTTTAATATAAGGAATATTTTTTGCATCATTAATGCTGGACAAAGGAGAAAGTTCTAAATAGTCTGAAATAACAAGACCTCACCTGGGTCACTAAGTTGAACATCACTTTTTGCCTTAAAATGTTTACATTTTACAGAGCTCAGAAAAGGAGGGAGTGCAAAAAAGGGAAATTAATACATATTCTAATTTTAAACATAAACTTACACAAATACTACTATTGAGTAAATTCTCATACACGACGAACCTAGAATTGTGTTTCTCAGGATCTCCATAAGAGATTATCTCATCTTTCATGGAGTAGCTGATGAATTCGAACTCCTGACCTTTTGTGTAGCATCCTCACATATAACACTTATACTAAAGGGCTCCTAAATACAGAGCATTATGAACTATTTAGTAAAGCAGTCTCTTGATGGTGCAAATGATTAAGTGCTGGACTAACCAAAAGGTTAGTAGTTCAGATCCACCCAGAGGTGCCTTGGAAGTAGGGCCTGGAGATCTGCTTCAGAAAGGTCATATCTTCTAACACCTCTAGCAGGCAGTACTATTCTGCACGCACAGGGTTGTCATGAGTCAGAGTTCATCAATTTGATGATCTTCATCAATTTGACATCTCCTCTGCCTTCCACGTGCTATTCCTGGCTCTGCTAAGGGTTCCATCACAGCCTTCAACCTGTGTTTGGCAATTTAAGACATTGTCTAATTCTAGATATGTTTGTGTTTCATTCCTCTGAAAACTATCCTAATATTCCTATCCCATATATTAAGGGTTGAGCTCTCAACTAGACATCAAGTTGACAAAAATTTTACGGTTGGAGGGTTTTTTTCTCAATTATATTATAGTTTTCAGTATAAATTATCTTTTTTAAATGTAAAGCTCAAGATCTCCATTTTACAAATGAGAGTGTTGGTGTGCATACACAGAAACTTCAGGTGCTTGTATCACTTCTCTGATCAGCTGGATAAAACAATCCAAGTTTAAGGCCTTCTATGTCTATCAAACACCGTTATTTTCAGACGTTCTTAATTCTCTAAAATGGTTTATGATGCATTTTATACATAATAGAAAGATACTGAGATAGCAAATATTTCTTGAGTGACTCCAAAAAAGAAAGTGATAGAAAAGGAAGGAGTAGAGAGACAAAATTAGTTAATGGAGGAGTTGTGTTTTTTATTTATTTGTTTGTTTTGTTTTCCAAGTCAGAGTCTCCATTGGGAACATGTAAATGAGGATCATTTTATCACATAGAATGCATAGGGAGCAATAAGCAGTTAGTTTGTTTATTAATCAATTAAAATCCATGATAAATTAATGCTCCTTTTAGATTTTGTCCGTAATCTTCTTTGCGTTGTAGAGAAAAAGATCTCTAAGGTTTTAAATTGTGTTGCCTTTTCCCTCCTCTTTTTACTAGTCATTTCTTCTTTATTAATTTCATTTTTGCTACAGTGGTGTATCCTCAAATGAACTGACAGAAAACTAAAGCCGTTTAAATGTGAGGTATTATAGGTTATATGTAATAAGAAAAAAAATAGAAATTGTTAGACTGCTGATTTTTGTATTTCAAGTTTACTGTATCATCCTATTAATGTAAATGTTGGATAGTTAAAAAAAAACAACAACAAACCCAAATAACTTGATTGCCATCTAGTCAGAACTGACTCATAGCTGACCCTCCAGCAAGTTTTGAGAGGCTGAAAATCACAGGGGAAGAGATTGCCCATCTTTTTCCTGTGGGGTTGCTGGTGGATTAAAACTGCTCGAGAGGAATAGCACAACTTCTTATGGATTTCCTAGAAACATTTCCTTAACTTTAGCAATAAAGTGTCTATGTAATCACTTTTCTCTGTCTGGAAAATATTTTTCTACCCAATAATTCCTTAGAGACATACCTGGGAAGGAATGAAGGGGTAAGTAGGGGTCAGTGTGGTGACCACTGCAGACCAAGACCCCATTGAAGACCAGAGTCTCCTGTTGGCCATTAGCCTCCACCACAACTTCCCACTGTCCAGTGAGGGAAAAATCTGGATGCTTCCTTACACTTCGCACTTTTGTCTGAAAACAAGGGCACAAACACAGATCACATGTAGTTACTGTCCTGAGACTTAAGTTCCTGTCTCCTCCATTCCCCAAACCCATAAATCTAAATAACATAACTCATATAAATGAAAGATTCATGCTTATTTCACTTTTATTCCTGGGAACTCATGATAAATCTCCTGAGGTGGTTGGTGCGTTGTCAAGAATTTGGAGATATTTAATTAACAGGCTAATTCCCTAATAGAAATGGAAAATAGATGAGACTTGACTGTGAAAGCACAAAGCAGTGACTGAACCCACAGCCCACAAGAATTATAATTTCCTTTCTGGAAGATACTAAAATTAAAGATTTTATGTTCTGTGTTTTTTCTATTTCATAGTCCTGTCCACTTTGCCCGAGTTTGAACTTTAAAGGTTTAAAGGCAGTTTAATGGAATATATATGTATTGTAGGTTGTGAAGGTAAAGAAGAGAGTCCTGGTGGTACTGTGATTAAAGTATTCAATTGCTAACTGAAAGTTGAGTTGTTTAAAAGCACAAGCTGCAGTTCCATGGGAGTCGGGGGAAATATGTGGCAGTGTGCTTCTACAAAATATTACAGTATTGGAAACCCTGTAGAGAAGTTCTATTCTATAGGGTTGCAGTGAATTGGGATTGCCTTAAGGACAATGGCTTTGGTTTTTAGTTTTTGAAAATAAATAGGTTGTACTAAATACATGGACGTGAATTTTTTCCCTATGTGCTTGTTTAGACCATTTCAGTTCTTGCTCCTCAGGCTATTGCTTGAGTAAATTGTTACTGAAATTTTTATACTTAAACTAAAAGAAAAAGAACACACTGCAGTGGAGTTGCAATGAATTCATAGCTGACCCTCCAGTGGTTTTTCAGAGGCTGTAAATCCCATGGAAGAAGATTGACAGTCTTTATTCTCAGGAGAAGCTAATGAATTTTAACTCATAGATTGGCCGCACAACCCCCTAGTGAATAAGCTACCAAAGCTCCCTGAAATTGTTATAAGTAGATGAATATTTTTAACTTGAGATTAAAAAAGAGGGAATTTACCATACTATACCATTCTTAGAATGGGTTCTTGTAGGCAAAAGTATCCAGTCTCACATTCAAGTGAAATCTTCCAAATATTACTTCATTAAAATGATGATTTTTTCCAGGAGTGGAAATTCACTAATTACCTCTTTCTTTGATACTAGGAAGTGTCAAGTGCAGTTCTTATCTGCAGATGTGCACATCTGCGCGCGTGCGCGCGCGCGCGCGCGCACACACACACACACACACACACACACACACTCTATCCAATATTTAATTTCTACGTTACCTTAAAACGAATGTACTTCAGGAGATCGAAGTGTTTGGCATACATCCTAAAGTAGTCCATGAGCTTAGAGTTGTGCATGTAGTTTGGAAAATGATCAGGTATAGGGAAGTCACTAAAGCACATCATCTCCTTGGAAGTGTTGATGGTCACAGATCTATAGATACTAGGCAATTTCTCAGAAGTAGATTTCTGTGGAAGAAAGATATTCTTAATGACAAATTTCTAAATCACGAAGTACTCAAAATGAAGTGTTTTAATTAAAGAAGACAAATAATCTAAAGTATAATAAAATAGTACTTTGTTTTCTGTTTACCTCACACACATTGTCACACTCAGCCTCTATTTACTAGAGAAGAATGTTACACTGAATCAACATTAAGAATTTTTTTTTTACTGACTTCTCAATGGAATAATGGAAGTAAAAAACCAGTGGAATAGAATACAGGTTTGTTTGCTTAAGGTCCATGATTTGGTCTGTGAAATAGGGCAGTATCTGATTTGGACCCTGTACAAACCATGGTGTTAAAACCATACAGAAGCCTGATTCTTGATTTAGGCACTAGTGCTCTTTCTGGAGCTGTTTGACTGGGGCTGGAGGAACAAATGGACTGCAGCAGTGGAAGCAGAGTCTCAGAGTGCCGATGGAGGAGCGCACCCAGGACTGGCTTCCCCTTGCCTGCCTGCCGGCAAAGCCCAAGAGTGTGCACCCAGAGCCAAGTCCTCTGTCTCACTTACCTGCATCCCATTTGTGACCTAAGTGCTGCTTGATATCTTTAAAACCATTGTGGAGAAATAATAACAGACACTAAGTGATACATACTCACGTATAAAAAGGCAAGAATAAGATATGTTTATTTACACTTTTATACTCAGTGAAAACATCTAACATAGAAGTTAAATAAACACATGTTAAGAAAAAAATGGAGAGACTTTGTTGCTGGAAATACAATCCTATAAAAAATAGACTTATAAATAAAAGACCTAGAAATCCAGTCCTATTAAAAAAATAGTCCTTCCCTCCCCCCCAGTTCTTCAGAGTGAATGGAAATAAACCAAGAAGGTAGCATGCAAATACAGGAGAAAATGAAAATAACTAGAAATCTTAAATTTGTGGATAAGTACTAAAAGAAATTGACCTTAAAAGACAATAATGATAATAATAGTTGATAAGGTTTATAGCTTATTTTAGGAAGTAAATACATAGTAATAGTGTAAATAATAAGAAGTGTAAATAATAAGAAGTGGTAAATGGAGTTACATAGCCGTAAGATCATTGCTTTGTTCAGAAACTGGTAAAAGTACAAACAAATAGAATGTAGTAAGTCAATGATACATATTGAAATTTCTAAGCTATTTACTATTACTAATAATAATGCAAGGCTAGAAATAAAAATAGTTCATGCAGGAAAAAATAGAAAAATAAAAATACTTTAGTAAAATGAAAATAAAGAAGGAAATTACAAGTAAAGAAAAATAAAAACCAAGAAGAGTAGCAAATTAAAGCCCAACTATTTCTTAGTTCTTTACATGTAAATACTCCAATTATAAAAGAAGACAAAAATTTTCTTTATACTGTTTATAAGAGTTAAAGTTGGATTAAAAGATGGATATCTAAAGTGACTTTTAATCTGGCAACTGGAGTAGTTACTTTAATATCACATAAGATGGACTTTTTGACCATATTAGACGGAGAGAGAACACAGTGATATAAAGGTCAGTTCTATAGACAGAACGAAATCAACAGAATTAATAGAAGAAACAGAAAAACTCAGAATCAGTGTTGCAGAATTTAACTCATCTCACTAACAGATGATAGAACAATAGAACAAAATTTACTGAGAGCATAGAAAACTAATGAAACACAACAAAACAACTTAGTTGGCAAATAAAGAAATTGAACCACACAAAGTATGGGTTCTTTAGAATTGTATTGACTTATTTACCAATATTAACCCTACACTGAACAGTGGAAATAAATTAAAAAAATATTAAAGTCAGAATATATTCTCCAATCACAGTGGAATTAAATTACAAATCATTAAGAGGAAGATAACCACAAACTTCCCATTTGTTTTAAGCAAATAATGCATGTAAATATTATATATAAGGATATTGGAAAATATTTTAACTCTATGATAGTAGGAAGACATGTAACAAACTAGTGGATAAAATAGTGTCTTGAGGAAAATTTATAATCTTAAAAGTATACCTTAGAACACTTTTCGTTGTTGGTGTTACTGTGATGCAGCATGCTGTTGGTTTACCATTTCTCCCCCACCCTCCCACAATTTTTAAAATTGGTTTTCATACAATAATTGATTTACATTGTATTTTAATCATATATGTTGTGTTCCATGCATTCCCTCTCCATTGTGTTTCATACAGTCATTCATATACACTGATCCTATTTAAGTAATTGCCATCTGATATGCCCATTTTTATACTGTCTTTCAAGTCCCAATTGAATCTTTCTATTCCCTCACCTTCCTGCAAATTTGTCCACTAAACTCTGCTATTCTAACTAATTCCACTCTTCCTCTTTCATACTATGACAGGTTTGAAAGCAGAAGTGGTATCCACTTCCTAAATAACATGCCTCCAGAAACTCTATGAACTTTGAAAAATAAATAAATAGTTGTAAAAGGCCTTCACACCTTTTGTTCACAGGGTCACCATGAGTCGTGCTCAACTCGTAGGCAATCATTAACAACAACATGAGTCTAAAGACTGCCTTAGCTATGTAGTAGAGGTTGTTTTTTGTTGTTGTTGTGGGGTGTGTGTGTGTGTGTGTGTGTGTGTGTGTATCGTCAAATTGGATCTAACTGATACAGGAGGAGATTGTCCTTCCTTCTCCAGCAGAGCATCTGGTGGATTTGAACCACACACCTCTAGGATTGTAGTGCAGCTTCTTGCCACGAGGCCACCAGAGCTTCCTGTATTAGAGGTTTTGGTATGTTGCGCTTTCATTTTTTTTTAAGAACTTTATTGTTTTTGCTTTGAAGAACGTTTTAATTTCACTTTTTATTTCTTCTGCAATCCAATAGTGCTCAAGCAGGGTGTTATTTAGTATCCACATGGGTGTTTCTGGTTTGATTATTTATTTATTTTTTAATCCTTTGTCCTCTCATTGTTACTTTGTAGGTTTTTAATTTTTTAAAATTATTTGTGTGTGTGTGTGTGTGTACAGTCAAATTGGATCTGACTTTGTGCAGGAGGAGATTGCCCCCACTCCCTTCTCCAGAAGAGCATCTGGTGGATTTGAACCATGCACCTCCGGGATTGCAGTGCAGCTTCTTGCCACTAGGCCACCGGAACTCTCTTGTAGTTTTATGACACTGTGGTCTGAGAAAAAAAGTACTACTTTTTTGTTACTTCAATGTTTTTGTATTATCTCAATGTTTTTAGATTTGTTGAGGCTTTTTTTGGTGTGTGTCCTAATATGTGATCAGTTCTGGAGAATGTACCTCACACACTTGAGAAGAAAGTAAATTGAGTTTTTAGTTGGGGAAGTACCCCGAGTACATCTATGAGATTGAGTTGATTGGTTGTATAATTTAGTTCTTTTGCATTTTTTGTTGACTTTCTTTTGAGTTGACCTGTCCTTTGTTAAGAGTGATGTGTTAGTCTTCTATTACTATTGCATTGTTGTCTATTTTCTTCTTCAAGTCTGATGGCCATTGTTTTATGTATTTTTCAGATCTGTCATTTGATAAATCCATGTTGCCAAGGTTACATCTTCTTGATCTGTTGTGACTTTAATAATTATATAGTGCCCTTCCTTATATTTTATGATGGTTTTCATCTTGATCTCTATTTTGTCAGAGATTAGTATTTCCACTTTTGCTTTTTTGTGCATGCTGTTTACTTGGTATACAGTTTTCCAGCCTTTAATTTTTAAAATGAAATTGTATCTTTTCTCTCATTTTTTAGATGTGTCTCTTGTAGGTAACATATTGATGGGCCTTGCTCCCCCCCCCATCCATATGGCTCCTCTTTTGCTTTTGATTGATGCATTTAATCCATTTACATTAACTATTATAAGTGACAGGCCAGGTTTGTTCATTGCCATTTTGCTATGCTTCTATTTCAGGTAACTATGGTTCATCGACTTTCTTTTGGTATCTCTATGTGAAGGATTTCCCTTAGAATTTCTTACAGAGTTGGTCTTATTTTTACAATAGAATTTGTAGATTTTACAAATTTTACAAAGTTCCTACTTTTCTGCAAATGACTTAATTTCTCCTTCAAATCTGATGGACAGCTTTGCTGGGTATAGGATCCTTGGCCGTCACTTGTTTATTTTCAGCCTTCTCTATAAACCTTTCCATTGGCTTCTTGCTCCCATTATTTATTTCTGCTGATAAACCAGAGCTTAATCTAATAGGTTTTCCTTTGTACATGACTCTTTGTTTTTCTGTTGCTGCCTTTTGCAGTCAATCCTTTTATTTTTGAGATATTTCCTATGTCTTTATGGCTTTCTTTTGTGGTCTAGTTCATTTTTCTTAAGTGTGAATTTTCTAATTTTTCATGACTCTTGGGAAGTTTTCTTCTAGAACTTACTCCAAAATTTTCTCCATGCTTTTCTACTCCCTGACTGGTTCTGGAATTTTGGTCACCTGTATGTTGTTCTTTTTGAAGTTATCCCACATGATTATTTTTTTTTTTAGATAGAGCAGAGAGCATAAAACAGGGGGTCAGCAGTTCTCATCTGAAGACCCCAAGCCAAGCTTCTCTGTATCTTTATTGAAAATTATCAGGAAGTAAATCACAAAGAGAATTCAATGCAAATGAAGCCAAGCTCTTTCTACTGAAAACCTTCTGCTTGACTCAGGAGAGAGGGGTTCACAAATGCAAGAATTTGGTTTACCCTTAAGGATTGCCTTGATGCCTCAGGGTGAACT
>NW_006399807.1:7997953-8007862 GCF_000299155.1 Elephantulus edwardii | reverse complement strand
CCATAAATGCTTGAAGCTACTTGCTGCTTTCCTGACATTATGTTAAGTTCTTGGTATTTGTGGGCAGTTTCTATCCTGTCTGCATAGGTTGTTGACATCTTATCTTTATGATGCTTTGGATAAGTTGTAGACTGAAAATGTTGCCTTTCAATTTGCTTTCCTAGTACTGTCATCCCTACTAGTAATCTATGAGCAGATCTGTTCCCAGTTTCTTGTGGTAGCTTCTCATCTGGTTACCCTGTGAAGAGCAGGTAGCGGCAGTCTTTCCTTTGCCCAGCTATGGTGAGTCCATGTCTCTGTCCTGTCTTGTAGCTTGATTGAGATGTGGAAGATGTCCCTCAGGGGTAGACAAAGATCCAAGAGTGCTGCTTGAGATATATTACTTAGGGAAAAGACCCAGGAAGGGACAAGGTTTCAACAGTGCAGACTCCCACATCTCAATAGTTGTTAATGGCCATGTACCTCTCCCTTCTCCCAGGGCTGGTCGTGGGGCCAGCCATTTCTGCCCCATATGACAAAGAATCAGGGTGATGCCAATATTTCTGAAATTCAGTTTTCAGTTCTCTCTGCCCTCTAATATCCAACCATACTTGGATCTCCTCTTTAGATGCCACTGAGTTGAAGGGCAGCTTGTTCTGCCTTAGAGGATAAAGACTCAGAACAGTGCCAATTTTTCTGCAATGCATATCTCAGTTCTGGGTGCCAGTTAATGTCCCTAGCTGATCTGGGGCTGCTTCTTAAGCAGTCATTTCCTCTGGCTTTTAGAACACTTTTTAAAAATTAGTAACTTCTGACAGTATTCACTCATCTCTGCTCAGACCAGCATGCACGTTTGAGACCAGGGCTGCAGCCTAGTCCTGGAGGGGGTGGAGGCCGAGGCTGAGCAGCGGCCGGAGATGCTGGTTGACGATGAAGACGATGATGAGACGCTGCCGCACTCAGAGGTGGTGGACGTGTTCCAAGAGGGTCTGGCCATGGTGGTACAGGACCCACTGCTCTGCGATCTCCCAATCCAGGTAACTTTGGAAGAGGTCAATTCCCAGATAGCACTGGAGTATGGCCAGGCCATGACAGTCCGAGTGTGCAAGATGGACGGGGAGGTCATGCCTGTGGTGGTTGTACAGAATGCTACGGTCCTGGACCTAAAAGAAGGCCATCCAGAGATATGTGCAGCTGCGGCAGGAGCGAGAAGGGGGCATTCAGCACATCAGCTGGTCCTATGTGTGGAGGAAATACTATTTGACCTTCACAGGAGAGAAGCTCACAGACGACAAGAAGAAGCTCCGAGACTATGGCATCCGGAATCGGGACGAGGTCTCCTTTATC
Source organism: Elephantulus edwardii (assembly GCF_000299155.1). Classification (NCBI taxonomy): domain Eukaryota; kingdom Metazoa; phylum Chordata; class Mammalia; order Macroscelidea; family Macroscelididae; genus Elephantulus; species Elephantulus edwardii. The sequence goes on along the minus strand of NW_006399807.1, from coordinate 8,006,536 downwards.
AAAAAGCTGCGGCAAAAGTGAGTCCTGGTAAGGACAGAAGGATGGGGACCAAGCCCCTTGAGGACATTGCCCTCGGCTACCTATGTCTTTCACCTTTCAAAGCCACTTGCCACCTCACCTGACTGTTCTGCCTCCTTCCTCCACCATCTGGAATCAGTCGCTTCAGCTGAGGGCTCTTGGGGGAGCCTCACTCCCACTTACTAAGCGCAGGTCTGACCCCCTCCTAAGGCCCAAATCTGACCACGTGTGTGCCATGCAGGGTCATGGGCATGTTTTTTTACACAAAATAAACATGTTTGCTCTTTAGTTTGAAAAAAAATTAGTAACTTCTATTTATTAAAAGATACCAGTAAGATAATGGAAAGATAAATCATACACCTAAAAAATTAAGTCAGAATACATTTATTAAACAAAAGACTCGCATACAAAAATAATAATGAATTTCTATGAAAAGAAGTAACTTTAATTTTGGTTTTAGAAATATTCAATATCTTGATATTTGTAAGTATAGTGTGAACTATACTATTTCCAACTTAAGTTCTGAAAATGTCCCATATCTTGATCTAAGTTGTAATCAAGTGAGTGTATTCAGCAGTAATAATTACCAGGCTACACATTTAAATTGGAATAATTTTTTACATCTAAAAAGTGTAGAAACTTTCACATTAGATAATAAGATAAAATCAGAGTATATGGAGACATACCTAAATCAAATGACACAGTAGAAATGAAACAGAAAATGGTATGATGAAGAAATATTCTTACTGCATTTTAAAAATAGTGAATATATAAAAAAATAGTGAATATAACATAATACCAACTCAATATAATTGAAGATAAAAGTAATAAAATAAACGTTTCTTATTAATCAAAGGATTAATTAACCAAGAATATATAATAACTACAGAATTTTAAAAAACTTAGGAGAGATTATAGTAGTATAAAGGTCAATTATACAAACATAATTAAGTCAACAGAATGAATTGAAATAATGTTGTTGTTATAATGTCCTGTCAACAGAATATATAAAACCAGGACACTCTCTCTCTCTTTCTAAATTATACATGCCATACTTTATGTGTTGAATACCATTGAGCTTGAATCAATTTATAGCTGACACCCTAGCAGGTTTTCAGAGGCAGTAAATCACACCAGAGATTATCTCTCCTTCTTCCACAGCACAAATCATAGATTTGAACAACGTGGTTTGAATCTACCAGCTTCTCTATGGGATGGGTAATCTTCCCTCGTGTGATGAAACTGTTTCTAAAAACCTACTGGAGGGTCCACTATGAGTTGGTTCTGATTTAATAGGCCACAACAACAATGACAAAAATAGTATATTAAGATTAGTTAAAAGAAAGGCAATATATAATAAAAAGATTAAAAAATATTTTCTGAGCTCTAATAATTTTCTGTTGCATGTTTCTCTATTGTGCTTGTCACCTTTGACCATACTATTTTACATCCCTCTAGAATGTAAGCTCCATAAAGGCTAGAAGTCTGGAAACTTTGTTTCACCTACTTTGGACATGTTGTCAGGAAGGGCTACTGTTTGGAAAAATACATCAAGTTAGGAAATGCAGAGAATCAAAGACAAGCAAGATCATCAACAAGATGGATTGACACAGTGGCTGTAATAACGGACTCAAGCATATCAGAGATTATTAGGGTGCTACAAGATAGGGTGAAGCTCAGATCAGTTTTTCACAGGGTTTCTGAGTCATAGTGAACTCAATGGCACTTAACAACAAGAGCAACAATTCACTAAAACATTCTTCAGCATCTCTAAAAGTGTCTGTCAATAAGTATTTGTTGGATAAAGAAATGAACTTTTAAAGAAACAAAATGAGTATTACAGATTATTTAGAATTGAATGACCGGTAACACATAAAAGAAATAAGAAGGTTGCAGGATGATATTTGCATATTTACAATGCCGTATTGGGGTGTCTGTTTGAGGGATGCTAGGATTGTTCCTTAGGGAGCGCTAGTGTCTTCGTGGTAAGAATTGCAGTGCCAACTCAATGTTGCATAGCTCAGATCCACCAGCTACTCCATGGGAAATTGATGGGCATTCTCCTGTTTTGCAATTTGCTGCCTCTGAAAACTGGCTGTAGTAAATTCTGACTCATCAACAAGGTTACTTCTTGGCTGCCTGTTTGCCCTAAGGCACCAGAAAAAGGCTGTTATGGTCAGGGATCAAGAAAAGTGTGTGTCAGTGCTGTATCTTTCCCCTATACCCATTCAATTGGTGTGCTGAACAAATCATTTGAGAAGTTGGACTCTGTGAAGAAGAATGTGGAATCAAGACAGGAGAAAGACTCACCAACAGCTTGCATTATGCAGATACCACAACCATGCTGGCTAAAAGGGAGGAGAATTGAAACATCTGCTGCAGAAGATCAAAGATCCAGTATGGATTATATCTCAACATTAAGATGAAAAATATCCTCACCACTGGGCCACTAAGCATAGATGGAGAAAGATTGAAATTAAAAATTATTTAATCTTTCTTGGATATATAATCAACACCCTTGGTACCAGCAGTTAAGAGATCAAAAGATATACAGTATTGGGACATTTTGCTGCCAAGGACCTTACCGAAGTACTAAAGAGAAATGCTGTCAGTTTGAAGACTAAGGTGCACTTGATTCAGGTCATGGTCTTTTTAATCACTTGTTATGTATCGGAGAGATAGACAATGAATAAGGATTACAGAAGAAGAATTGATGCCGTTGAGTTGCGGTGTTGGAGAAGAGTACTGAATACACCACAGATTGTAAAAAAACAAGCAGATATGTCTAGGAGAAAGTTCAGCCAGGGCACTCCTTAGAGACAAGGATGACAAAGTTTCATCTCACATAATTTGGACATTTTGTTAGAAGGAACTATTCCTTAGAAATAGACATCATGCTTGGAAAGGTGGAGGGTCAGCAAAAGAGAGGAAAATCCTCAATGAGACATATTGACATAATGACTGCAGCAATGGATTCATGTATGTTAGAGATGATGAAGATGCCACAGGATAGGACTGGGTTCAGGTCCACACATATCAACAACTATAAAACTACAAAACAATAACCCAACAACAACAAGCCTACTCTCCCCAGAGATGAAAAGGTCTCATATTAAGGCATTACCTAGGTGGAAGAGAATGAAAAGGAGGAAATAAGCTCTGTCATGCACATTCATGAGGCTGTCATTCATAATTGGTGAGCAAACACTTCTTCCTCACAGCTGTGTGGCTCTCCAGGACTACCATATGGGAAAATAGTTATCAGAGTGCCATCTGTCAAGAGCATTTCCAATGACAACAGAGTGAAACAGCAATAGAAGACGTTGGGGTCAAGTTTGAACCCCTTAAGTCAGTAAATTTCATGCTACCTAGATCTAAGAAAATGAGTTCATTTCCTTCTGGTAGTAAAAGAGAAGACAGTCAACAGACTTGGCCAGAAGAGAATAGAAAATTGTATGTTATAAATTCAGTAATCCACCCTATATTCACGCTGAATCAGGAGTGGGGAAAATGCATGCTATCCTTAATTTTGGTCATCATAAGAGTCCCAGCCCTTTATAATATCTCAGAATAAATCATATGGAATCTTAGCTGTCCAGAAAAAAATCTTACAAGTTTTATCCATAATTTTGAAATTAACATACATTTATCTATTTCTTCAGCAATGAATACTGCAAGAAAGAGTATTACAGTGACACAATTAAGAGCTCACTCTACTGGTAAACAAAAGGTTGACTATTTAAATTTCTTCTCCCTTAGCAGTTCCACATGAGAAAAACCTAATGATACCCAGTCACTAACATTACTACCCAACAGTAATCTTTCTTGGGTCAAGGAAACCCAATAGAGCAGTTCAACTTTTTAATATGAATGGCGACGGACTCAGTGTCATCCAACAATAAGAAGAACTAATTCTTAAAATATAAAGTATTGTATGTTCAATTTATGAACACACTATCCATAGTGTTAGAGCTATTGCATACTTATAATTAGATAAATGCAAACTTACTTGAAATTTCCATAGACCTCCGATATCATCATTTCTTTCAAAGCAAGTAGGCTCCAGGTCTTCATCCAAGCAGCACTTAATGGCTCCCAGTCCACTAATTCCAGCTCCAATTACAGCAATCCTCTTCTTGTCCATGGTTCTATAGTTGGTTGGCAGAAATTGAGAGCTTCTTCACCATTTTTCATTCCATTTAAATCAAAGCAACTTTGTCACAAGAACCTTGTCATGCCCTCCAAAATATGTGTCAGTTTGGCTAGGCCATGATTCCCAGTAATATGTGATTATACTCCATTGTATGTTGTGTTGTCAATACTAACATCTTGGGTGTTACTGAGGCAAAAGCAGAGGAAGTTATGTTACTGTTAATCTACAATATTAGAGTATTTTGAGTCAGTCTGTTGATTAAATAAGTAAGCAGAGATCAGAGGGACCTCATAGCTGCCAAGAAAGAGATGTCAGAAGCAAAGTATGCTCGTTGGACCCAGAGTTACTTTGCTGAGAACCTCCTAGACTCAAAGACCCAGGGGAGATCAAGATGCACTGAGATCTCCAAGGCAGATCCAAGGCCCTTGCATGTTAAAACGAGATGAGAACTTTCCCCTAGGGCTAACACACACACACACACAGTCTTCTTTTAGGGCTGGTACCCTTAGGAATAAATTTCTGTTTGTTAAAGCCATCCTCTTGTGATATTTCTATTACAGCACCACTAGAAAAATAAGACATGAAGCTCTGGTGGCATAGTCCATAGTGAGTTGTGCTGCTGACTAAAAGGCTCTACATCTCTAGAGGTTCAACCCCACCAGTGACTCTGTAGGAAAAAGATGTACCTTTTCCTTGATACAATTTACAGCTGTGGGAACTCAATGGCAGATAGCTTTGAGTCAGAAATGACTTGATGGTAGTGAGTTTGAGGTAAGACACTGTGCTGCAATCCCAAAGGCATGTGATTTGAGGCCATAAGCTGTTCTGTAGAAGAAGGATGAGCAATCTCCTCCACCTCCCAAACCTACCAGAGGGTCAGCTATGGCTCAGTTCTGACTTTATGGTACATAAAAACAGTAACAAGACAGACCAGTGGTTTACAGTTTGATTATTCCTATTGTCAGTTAGAACATCAATAGGCAGATTACTCATTAAGGATTGTGGTAGGTTTAAGGGACACTCTCACATGCCAAAAATGTTTAAAAAAATCCCAATTTCTTCTCTCAAAAATTCTCTATACAGTTCAGGGAGAGAAACACAAACCTATAATTATACCTTTCAGGGGCTACGATTTTTTAAAAAGCGCAAAACATGATGATGATGATGATATAGATATAATAAAAAGCAAACAAATCTCTCAGAAAGTTCTCTGCTTAATCAGGAGAATTACAAACATGCAATTACTATAAGTGATAAATGCAATAATGACACTGTGTCACACACAAGCAGCTCTAAGAAGGACAATCTGACCTTTTAGAGAAGAGATTGATGAGATAAAATTAAAGTATGCAGGAGTTAGTTTGCTGAAATTGAGGAGGACCTGAAGCACATGCTGTAGAACGTCAAGGATTGCAGCCTTCAATATGGATTGAAACTCAACATCAAGAAAACAAAGATCCTCACCACTGGGCCGATTGACAGCATCGTGACAGATGGTGAAGACATTGAGATTGTTGCCTGCTTTAGTTTTCTGGGCCCTACAATCTACCAATACTCGGTACCAGCAGCCAGGAAATTAAAAGAAGAATTGCATTAGGAAAGTCTGCTGTCAGAGATCGATCCAAGGTACTGAGGAGCAATGATGCCAGTCTGGAGACTAGGGTGTGCCTGATACAGGTCATGGTCTTTGCTATTATTTGCTATGCTTCAGAGAAGTGGACAATGACTAGGGATGATAGAAGGTTGATGCTTTTGAGCTTTGGTGCTGGAAAAGATTATTGAATATACCATGGACTGCTAGGAGAACAAACAAGTTTGTCCTGGAGAGGGTGAAGCCAGGCTGGTCCTTGGAGGTAAGGATTCTGAAGCTTTGTCTGATGTACTATGGATATGTTGCAAGGAAGGACCAGTCCTTGGAGAGGGACGTCATACTTGGGAGGGTGGAGGGACAGTGCAGGAGAGAAAGACCCTCGATGAGATGGATTGATTATATCACTATGGTAATGAGGATAGGCGTGTTGGAGACAATGAGATTGGCAAGAGATAGAGCAAGGTTTAGGGCTGTTGTATGTAGGGTCACTAGGAGTTAGTTAGGCAAGGGACCAAGAATGGTCAAGGTGGCAGTGGTGGGTATGTGTGTATTTGTGAAACATTTCAGACAGCAAAACACAAGAACAAAAGCATTTTAGTGAGTGTTATAATTTCATAATATAAGGATTGAAATGAAATGAATATGAGATTTATCAGTGTAGTGGTCATCATTGAACTTTTGCAGAGAAATTTTAGCAAAAAGTGATAAGGTAAAACAATCTTGGCAGTAATTTAAAGGAGAAATAAGGTCACAGAAAGTAGACACAATGGTTCTTAAATATACTCCAGAAAAGCCTAGAAGCAAAGTAAACCAAGATAGTGATATTTTCTCTCTCTCCTTTAATAAGCTAATAATTCTAAGGAGATTAAATAATTCAACAATAGCTCTTTGATGTCATGTCAGAACCAACTCCTAGATGACTCTCCCTCAGGCTTTCTGAGCCTTTAGATGGATGGGAGGAAATCGCCTTTCTCCCGTAGAACAGCTGGTAGATTTGAACCACCTGCCTTTGGGTTTGTGGCACAACTCCTTACTCATTAGACTACCAGATCTCACTCATAAAACAATTGGAAGCTTAAAAAAAACACACATTTGCAATTATTGAAAAAGTCTCAGCTTTAAGTGGACCTCAGCTTGCTCATTCATTAACTTATAATTTATTCTTTCAACAAATGCTTATTGAGTCTTAACTATGGACTGGTTATGGGGCCTGTGGCTAAAACCACATAACTGAAGATTACACCATTCTTTACCCAAAAGAGTGAATTCAAAGGGGATAGCAGTGGAGAGAAAGGCATTATATTATAACTATTATGGTTAAAATACTTGCAAGTGGTGCTATAATTGTGCTGGATCACTTGTAGGGACTATGTAGAAAGCCGTGCCTTTCTTCCCTGCTGATGCCATGAGTTGGAAAGATTGTTTCCACTTCAGGGATGTCCTCCTCCCTTTCACCTCATTATCTTCTATGTAATACTTTTCCTGAACTTCTCACTCAGAGTGCAGCCTGCTGTGTGTTTTCAGCCAGAGTGAAGTCCACTGTGTGAACCCACAGTGGTGAATATAAATCTCTATTATTACATTTAGCACATGATTCTATTTTGTATAAAATAAAACATTTTTTCTGTCATGTTTTGGTCAAGTAACAAGTACCTAGCAAGACTTGAGACTCATAGCTGACAATAAATTACTATAGAATGCAATAAAGTAAATAATTTACATTTAATGGAAAAAAAGTAAGTGAATTGATTACTGAATTTTATTTTTAACTTGTTAGCAAGTTCAGACAGTAAGAACAGTATATTTTTTTACGACAAAACTATAATCAGATAAAATATTTTAAAGATCCCTTTCATATTTTCTAATCTCACAAAATATCATATAAGTGAAAAGAGACCAACCTTCATGAAGAAAAAAATCTAAGTTTAGTTTCAGCTTCTCAATGATAATTGATATGTTGCTCCCTGTCTTCTTGAGAACAGTCATTCCTAAGCAATTCAAGGACTTTTATAGCACATTGAATTAGTTAAAGTGTAATCCCTTCCCACGACTTTTCCAATTTGGATTCAGAAATCACCATAAGCCTTTTAGGGAAAGGACCAGGTCTAATCTGATAGCTCTTATAGTTCATCTGGTATTTGTTTGCAGTGCATTTTAATACTAATTGGCACATTGAAAAGATTGTCCAGACGAAATCACATGCATGGGCTTGGGAAAACAAAGACAAAGTTTTGGGCAATAAGCAGTGTTGTTAATTCTCTGATTACAAGTTGAAACTTTTTTTTTTACCTTCAGATGATTTTTATTGAGAAAATATTTAGGGTAAACAATAAAAATATTGTATATTGTTATGAAATTTTAAATCACTGACAATAATGACATTATTCTAAGGAGGAAAATAAGTTACACTTATGGCTGGAAGTCAATAAATAAGTGACTTAAACCTGACAGGAAATATTTTTGAACCTTGAATTTAGTAATCAGTCAAAATGTCAATCAAAGGAGGTGAAAAAGGATCCAGACTCATTGCGCCTTCAGTGACTGAAGAAATTTCTGAATCTATCATTCAGAGAATATCTTTAAAATTGTGGTGTTACTGTGAAAATAGGGGTGAGGGAGGGGAAAGATAGAATAGAAATGGAATGGATAGACAAAGAACGCTACAAAGATCAAGCCAAGGGAGGATTAGTTGTTGTTGTTGTTGTTATGTGCCGTCGAGTTGTTTGCGACTCATAGCGACCCTATGCACAACAGCCCTAAACCCTGCTCTATCCTGCGCCAACCGCACTGCCTCTGACACACCCATTCCGATTACCCCAGT
>NW_006399807.1:7995441-7997783 GCF_000299155.1 Elephantulus edwardii | reverse complement strand
AGATAGATATCTCTCTATATATGAGATACATAGATCTATCTATCTATCTAACAGGCAAGTTTTTGGGGTCTTCTGCTTTTTGGGGCTTGTGTTTGATGTTCAGTACTGCTTCCCGTCCCAGCCCCCTGGCCCCGCCTTAGGCTTGGCCTAAGGTTTGTCAAACATTCTTCTAGGTGGGATAGCACTGGTCTGTGCTTTGCTGTGCACCAGTAACTCGTGGTTGCTGTGACAGTGCCAAATGTGGTAATGGCTACCCATGGTGGACAGTGTTTGGTGGAGCTCCCCGATTAAAACAAGCTTGGAAGCAGGAGTGGCATCCACTTCTGAAATGGCTTGCCTCCGGAAACTCTTGTGAACAGTGCTCAGGCCTTTCTTTCATAGGGTTGCTATGAGTCATCTACAACTCGCTGGCACCTAACAGAAACAACATATTGAATTAGCTATGTGAGAACAAATCGTCAACAGTAAATGTAAAGCATACGTGGAAAGTTGCGAGGACAGTGTGTCTAAGTCAATGGTGATGAGACAATGTGAACAGTGAGAATAGAGACATGATGTGAAGAAACTAACCTACTCTATGAATTATATGTGCAGAAATTTAGGAGTGAGTGTATATTTTACTGTGCATATCTTCACCAAAATGAAAAGAAAAAGAACAGGACTTTCAGGTTAAGATGTTTTAAGGTAAACAACATGTAATTTACTACCAATGAAATCTTCCTCAGGAAGCTAATGGGGCTTACCTAGACCAAAAGAAAGTGGCAAATCTAGAAGAAGAAGACAGAAGATCCAGGACATGGCTGATTTTGTTCAAGAGAACATCAAAGAAAATGTTCAGATGATGATGGAAAAAGCCCTGGGATAGTCCAGACTCTAAGGGAAGATAAGCCAGGTCCAAGAGCCATATCCCTAAGAAGGGAAAAGGAGAAAATATTTTTCCTAATATTTTTAAATCGAGAGCAATCATTTGGTTTTGCTGGAGGGTTTGGAATAGATAAGTACATGGAAAATGAGGCAAGTAATGACATGGAACTCTGAAAAAACAAATACAACAGAAACCACGCACACTCACTGCTCATGTATGCAGAGTAAATGGCTCTGGGAAAATTTTCTTTGCTGTAATGTTCACAGAAATGAAGTGCACACTGGCTTTGAACCACCAACATTTAGTTTAGCGAATGATTGATTGCAAAGTGCTTCTTGTCACCTAGGGCCCTAATTGATTCTAAAAAAACAAAAAACTATGGCCCTGAAGAACTCAAAAAAGGAAATCTATATTTTATAAGCAAGAAAAAGAATCAAAGAATTTTGCCCAAGACATTATATATTTTATAATAAAGTCATGAATAACTTTATATTGATCTAATTGAATTTTTTCATTACTTGGAAATAATTTTTTTAAATTTTATTGGGAAAAACATGTTGGGGATACACGGAGGTGAGGGTTGGGAGCAGAAAGGTGAGGATGGAGAAGGATGAAAATCGCAGGGATGCAGTTGCAAGGTTGCACAATTTTGTTGGTGGGGGGAGCAGGTGAAGGAAATGAAAAGGATCCAGTGGGGACCAGATGATTCAGGGCAATGGTAAGCATAGTTCAATGGTGATTAAACAAACTGTCTTCTTCACTTGTGGGTTTCTCATTTGGGAATTGGGCACAGACTCTCTGGCTTCTTCATGTTGAACAGGGGTGTAGATGTGAAGGGGGAAAGGGAGCACACTTTATCACCTTACTGGTGGTCTTGGGTTGAAGCTGCTTGCCTTCTTGTTCTGTTAGAAGATGTTTTCCTGACATTTACTCCCCTCTGGACTGCAAAGCACTTTCCCACGTGGGTCCAGTGGGGATGGCTGACTGAACCCTGAGGCTCCATCCTCCTTTGCTTCCTTAACTGGCTGTTGTATTTCCTTTTTGTCCCTGGAACTGGGTTTAGGGTCAGGTCTGGAGTAAAACTCAGTGTTAAGGTTACCTATAGAAAAGGGAGCAAATCTAAAGAGAACAAACTTGTGACTTACAAGTAGAAGAGATTTGGGGGTGTTACTTACAGGTGTACTGGGGGAGAGGATGGAGGAAAGTAGCCTTGATAAAATTCTCTTTATACCCTAGGCAGTTTTTTCTACCCAGGAGTCAGATGGTGCAATCCGAGGGCTGAGCAGCTCTCCCTGAGGGTTGGCTCACCCTGCTGCCTGCCTGGGGCTGAACACACGGCTCGCCCCTCCGCCCAATGGGGGCCAAATGTACGGCTTGCCCTGCTGCCCAGTGGGGGCTGAACAAACCACCCACCCCAGGGCCGGATGGCAACACTTGTGGGCCAGACAACACACCCCCAGGGCTGACTGGCACACTC
>NW_006399807.1:7992843-7995341 GCF_000299155.1 Elephantulus edwardii | reverse complement strand
CCAGAGACAGCTTCCCCAATTCCAGTACTGCCACCATTACCCCCTCCACCCTACAATAAGTGGTCATACTGTAATTTGAAGTGTCACTGCCCTCCCCCTTTATATGTGGAGAAGGGGACCTGAGAGTAGTGAACAGAAACCCCCCTCCCAGGTCTAAACAGTTCTTGGCAAAGGCAGACAGCAGATCAAAAGATGCAGTGCATTGAGGGTATCTGCCATCTAGGACATGTTGCCACAGTTAAATGTCGTTGAGTCGTAGACAGCTCACAGAGACTCTCATCGATCCATTGTACTGGTAACCTTCTCTGGCCTGCCCAGGAGACCGCATCCTGCCTCCCTGTCTCTCACCGCCACCCTCTTGGCTCCAAGAATCCTCCCCAGAACTAGTCCACTCTGCTGCAGTGTGGTGGGTGGTTCCGCTGCACCAGCCTTGGGGGGGGGGGTTTGCAGCGGTGATGTTTACTGTCCATCTCTGGTGGGGAGATCCCTGAGGTCTGGCGGTGGTCATGGAGCTGCGGGGGCAGCGGCGGCAGGAGGCTGGGAGTCTCAGGACTTCCCCATTCTTCCCTGGGAATCCTTGATCTCCTGATGTTGATCCTCAATCCACACCGAAGACCAGTCATCAAGTGTTTAACTGTTTAATTATCAATAAGCAGAGGTCTGTAGAAGGCCATGGTGGCCCTCCTCCCCGTGGTCCACTGCTCCTGCAGCTCTTCACGTTGTTTTCGCCGCTGCTGCCATCCTGGAATCAGAAATCATTTTTATCAAGTAAATGTCAAATCTGATCATGGCAATTACACAACATCAGAAGACTGACTGGGCATTTCCACCGGTAAGCACGTTTTCATTAACATATATCAATGCCACTCTTGGTACAACTGCTACTATGAAATAATAAAAATAGTAAACAACATTTACTGAACACTTACTATATGTGAAAAACTATGCTAACATTCTATGTACATAGAGTTTATTAAAAAATTTATTAAAAAATTCTTTTAATGTTTAATGAATAAATAAAATCACATCCCATGGAAAAAATATAATCACAGATTCACTAAAATTTCTGAGATGTCAAAAGGTGAAACATCACGTACTTAATGTGATTAGATATTAACTTATCACTTTTTATCCCTTCCTGCTCCTAAAGGAATCTTCCCATTTTCTAAACTATGGAATGTTTATCTTCAGAGTTAATTTATCTGTTTGCTGCCTTCTTCTTCCCTCCATCTTACAATGAGAAATAAAAAAAGTAACTTTGTATTTTGTGTAAGTGAAGGGGAAACAAGGACAGACATCATCACACAGGTGAAGAAGACTGTTGGCCTGAGAACCCAGGTTTTACTTCTGATGTTGCCACCAGCCAAATAAGCACTTAACACAGGGCGCTCACCCTCCTTGGTTATGTGTCTTCATCCATAATGCAAAGGGGCGAAGTAGATCACTACTAAGGTTATGTACCTCCACTGCCAAATTCTATGGCATGTAAATGAATGAGTACATATGTAAGCAAGGGCTGAGAGACTGACAGTATAGAGTTGTACTTTGGTTTTCATGCTTGGGAAGGTTTATAGAGGCTAATAAGTATGCATTATGATTATTAAGATATTCAAAACCCTGAGCATCTGTATTAACGTCCGACTGCTGCTTAACAAATTACATCAAAGCTAAGAATCTCAAAGGACACTTTTAAACAAATCATTGCAAAGCTAAGAACAACACTTTCCGTAGCACAGAAGTCTGGGCACATTGTAATTGTGTTCTCTGCTCAGTGTCTCACCAGCTTGCAATCACAGTGTTGGCAAATGCTGATGTTTCACCCAAGCCCGAGGGCCTCTTCCAAGCTCAGAGCTTGCTGGCAGATTGGTTTTTCGCAGCCGTAGATCTAATGGAGGTACTTCTCCCAGGTCAACAGAAACAGGAATATCTTAAATGCTTCACTCTCTTTCAAAGGCCTTAGGCTAACCCAGGATAATCTCCCTTTGATTAACTCAAAATCGGATTAGAGACCTTAATTACACCTTCAAAATCCTTTTCCACTATATAAAGGGTCAGAATTATGAAAGTGATACTCCATCATCTTCACACGCTCCACCTACATTCATGGGAAAGGGATTACACAAGCATTTGCATCTCCAGGGTCCTCTGAGTTCTGCCCCCCACAATGCCACTTTTTTCTTTCTTTCTTGAATTTAAGAGTTCTGTAAATATACATACATACACGTATATTGTTGTTGTTGTTATGTGCCATCGAGTTGCTTGTGACTCAGAGTGGCCCTGTGTACAAGAGCTCTATATGCTCTTCTATCCTGTGACAACCTAACCATCTCAAACGCACTTATTCCCACCTCTCCAGTCACAGAATTGATCCATCTCATCAAAGGTCTTCCTCTCCTTCGCCGCCCCTCCACTCTGCCAAACATGATGTCCCTCTCCAAGGACCAGTCCCTCCTTGCAACATGTCCAAGATATGTCAGATGAAGTTTCAGAATCCTTGA
>NW_006399807.1:7990594-7991148 GCF_000299155.1 Elephantulus edwardii | reverse complement strand
CTCACTGGTGCTCAAGGCCTCAAACCTGTTCCGTTTTGAGATATATATATATATTCAACATAGCCTAATACCGTAGTTTATTTAAACTATGTGCCCACCACTGTTTTTTGTTTGGTTTTATTATTTATCTATTTTACGTTAATTTGCTTACTTAAATGAGCCTGGATGATGCTTGAGATGATGAATTGACACAAACTGTAACAATGGGCTTTAACACAACAGAGATTGTGAGGATGGTACTGATTGGTAGAAAGTCATTCTTTTGTACATAGGAATGATGAATCAGAGTCAAATCGACAACACTTAACAACAATAGCAACAATAGCAATATTAAATAGTGTTCTATGAATTAAGTGCTTGATCTTGCTGGAGTTCTCAAATATTAATTTTAGAGTTCAGACTTGTTTTAGTAGTGTTGCCACAATTGCTATGTTATCCTGGTTTTCCCCACTGGTCCTGGTCCTAACACTCTCACTCCCACTTGGTGCCTCCCCTTGTTTAGAAAGTCTTCTCTATATGGTGCCACTGTTGTAGAATGAGGCTGGCATTGGGGT
>NW_006399807.1:7951236-7989804 GCF_000299155.1 Elephantulus edwardii | reverse complement strand
TTAAGAACAATGTTGGCTCTTAGGTTTTCATAAATACTTTTTACTATGTTGAAAAAATTACTTTCTTATATATTTTCACATCTTCAGTTCCTCTACCACAGGATGAAATGCTTACAGAAACTGTATCATTCACCTGTCTAATAAGAACCCCAAAATATCCCTTTGCTGTTGCATTGATTCTGACTCATTGTGTCTCTGTAACATCAAAAAGAATGTCACAAAAGGTTTCCAAGGCTGCTTTCTTACAAAAGTAGACTGCTGTGGAGCAACTGGTGGGTTCAAACTACTGATTAGCAACCAAGAGCTTAAACACTGTGCCACTAGGGCTATTCATAACAATACCTTTATGAGGGGGGCAGATTGAGACAAGAGGAAAAGAATGCAAGAAAGCACTAATGTGGTGTTCTTCTGATACCTGAAAGAATAGACTGGTCTTTTGTGCAGGGGTTGTTCTTTGAAATTCCCATGCCATGTGGACTCTGTGCTCAGTGTTTCCTCTTCCCCTTCCCCAAATTTCAGCCTATAGCTCTTAGAGGATTTTTAGTCTGTTCTTTTCTCTGGCCATCTTGATGGATATTAGATCATGAGTTTGCTACCTTGACTTTAAGCTCCCTCTTTACATCTCCACTAGGAATTTTCCAGCTTTATTTTCAGTCCACTTGACATTTGTTTGTAGTGGGAGAAGGTGGTGCATGTTAGCACAATTTGTCAGTTTATTGGAACTAAAGTCTCTAGATTATTAGCTTTTAGAAACAAGGGACTTTTAATCATTTCAACAGTGCCTTTTTAATTTTTGCGTTATGATTTGAGAGATAATACTTACATATATACATGTATATTTATCCTAATGTTATATGTGTACACATATATTTGTGTCTACATATAAATAGATTTGATTTTATTACAAAGTCAACTGTGTGAATACAATATGAATGTAAAGTGACTAAGTAAACAAACAATAGTGATGTTTCCTAGTTGATTAAGTTTCATCTACTTCATGACTTTCTTAGGGGTTACAGAAATTTCAGACTCTGAGGGAAATGGGCTTCTTACTCCTTTTGTGGGTTCTGAAATCTTTTTCTCAAAAGTAAAAGAGTGGAATTGTACGTCTTTTCCTTTTGCTAGAAAAATACAGACTTCCGGATCTGTAAGATCTCATTAGTTTAGTCACCCACTACCTGTGTGAGGACTTTTTATAATATTCTGGTAAATAGCTACCCAACCTGTCCTTGAAACTACCCCAAAATGGGTTTTATAACACTTCCCAAGTCAGTCTGATTATTTTAGTTAGCTCTGATTATTATAAAGCTCTTCTTTGCTTTGAACTAAAATCTACGTCTTTATTCTGCCACCTCACCCATCTTAATGCTGCCTTTTGAAGGGACACAAACACATTTATATAACTCTTAAATATTTAAAAAGTCATTATCAAATTATTTTTTCTTGCTTAAATAGTTATACTCTTTTACATTAAAATGTTTAAATTGTGATTTGAGTGAAGGTTTAGAAAACAGATACATTTATAAAATATTAGTAAATACAGTATATATATTTATTAAATATCAAATAGATGTACTGAATTTAAAGGTATCATTCAACAATACTTTTTAATTTTTCTGTGTATAAATTTTTTTAGCTTTTTATAAAAGCTGTCTTATGTAATGTTTGCCCCATTGTAACTTATTTGATTCAGGAAAATGTCCTCTAGCCCATCCATTTTAAACTGTATCAATTGAACTCTTTATTATTTTCCAGGGTTACATGGTACTCTATTGTGTGAATGTATCATAATTTCTTTATCCATATTTCTATTCGTATGGTCTTGAGTTCTTTCTATCTCTTTACTATTGTAAATATTGCTGCAATAAACATGACTATGCAAATATTTGTATTGAAGCTCTTATTTCTTTGGGATATATACTTAGTACCGAGACTGGTAGATCAAATTATATTTCTATTTACAACTCTCTAAGGAAGTATCACACTGCTTTCAATAGTAGTTGTACCATTTCATTCTCATTGGCAGTACATGAAAGTTACAATCTCTCCACACCTTTGCCAGCATGTGCCTTTTTACTCTTACGCTGTTGCTGGTGTAAGATGATATCTCCTTGTTGTTCAAATTTCCATCTCTCCAATAATAACTCTACTTTAAAAAATTTTTTTATTATTATTTTGTATGTGTGTGTGTGTACCGTCAAATCAGATCTGACTGGCACAGGAGGCGAATTACCCTTCCTTCTCCATCAGAGCATCTGGTGGATTCGAATAGCATACCTCTGGGATTGCAGTGTATCTTCTTGGCACTAGGCCACCGGAGTTCCCTAAATAATAGCTCTACTTTTTAATTGTCATCATTGTTATGTGCTATTGGAACAACTACAACTCCTAGCAACCATGTGAACAATAACTTTGAACCCTGCCCAATTTTGAGCCAATCTCACACACCTGACCCCACTGCCATAGCCACTTTGCCAATCCATCTCATCAGGGGTCTTCTTATCACGCATGGACCCCCTTATCTTCCAAGCATGATGTCTTTCTCCAAGGACTAGTCCCTCTTGGAAACATGTCCAAAGTATGTGGGACTGAGTTTTAAAATCCTTGCCTCCAAGGAGCAACGTGGTTTCACCCTCTCTAGGACAGACTTGTTTGTTTTCTTGTCAGTCCATGGTATGTTCAATGCTCTTCTAAAGCGGCACAACTCAGAGGGATTGGTTCTTCTTCCTCTGTCATCCTTAGTCAATGTCCAGCTCTCAGATTGACAATTGACAAGCAATTGAGAAGACCATGACCTGGTATCAGGAATACCTTATGTTCTAGATTGACGTCATTACTCTTTAGCACTCTGGAGAGGTCTCTGACAGCAGACATTCCTAAAGAAATTTATAGTTTGATTTCCTGACTGGGACCAAGAGTGTTGATTATAGGTTTGAATTAGATTAATTTATAACAGCCTCAATCTTTACTCTATTTATCATGATGCTGTCTATTTGTCCAATGGTGAGAATCTTTATTTTCTTGATGTTGTGATGCAATCCATATTAAAAAACTGCAATCCTAGATCTTCCTTCAGTAGCAAATTCATTGTTATCCTTTGTTTCGATGAGCAAGTTTGTGTCATCTGCAAAACATAGGCTGTTGATAAGTTTTCCTCTAATTCAGATGCCACTTTCTTCTTCATAAAGCCCATCCTCCTGAATGATCTTTTCTGCATATAGATTGAAAATATATGGAGAAAGTATGCTTTCCTGACACACCCATTTTTTTACTTTTGAACCATGAATTGCTTCCTTATTCTGTTAGAACAACAGTTTCTTGTTCTAGGTCTAGGCTTCACATGAGCCCAATCAAGTGTTTTGGTTCCCATTCTTCTCAATGTCAACCACAATTTGTTGTGATCCACACAGTCAAATGCTTTTGCATAGTCGACAAAACACAAATGGACATCCATCTGATACTCTCTGCTTTCAGACAAGAGCCATCTGACATTGACAATGGTATTCTTAGTGCTATGGCCTCTTCTACCATTTTAGTAATTTTTTTTTAACTTCCAGCAAGATTTTGCTTACATGTGATATTGTTCAATAATTTTCACACTCTGTTAAATGATTTTTTGGGGGGGAATGGGAATAAATGTGAATATCTTCCGATTACTTATTTTTTATAATTTTGATGTCATTGCTACCCTCATTACACTGAGAAAGTCTGCAGTTAGGGACTGCTTCAAATTATTGAAGAGTAATGATGTCATTTTGAGAACTAAGGTGTGTCTGATTCAGGTCATGGTCTTTCTGATTATTTGCTATGAATCTGAGAGCTGGACAATGAACAGGGATGACAGAAAGAGAATTGATGCCTTTGAGCTGTGATGTTGGATAAGAGTACTGAACATCCCAGGGATGGCCAAGAGAACAAGCAAATAAATCTTGGAGAGGGGCCAGCCAGAGTGCTCTTTGGAGGCAAAAATGATAAAGCGTCACCTCGCACACTTCAGGCATGTTGCTAACACGAACTATTTCTTGGAGAGGGACATGAGTTTGGAAAGGCAGAGAGTCAGGAAAGACCAGGTGGAATGGCATGGTGACTGCTTCAATGGGCTCTAATGGGTGAGGCAGTATAAGGATGGAACAGGATATAGGACAGAGTTTGGATCTGTTTGAGTTATATTTTATATTTGACTAAACAGCACCAACAACAACAAGTACCCTGATTATTTTCTTCTATGGCCTGCTTCAGCTCTTTAAGGCTCTTCACACGATGTTGAGTTCAGATAATAGTATTCCTTATAATGGATGAGAGCACAGTGCAAAGTTGTGGATGCTTTTTATTTGACTTATGAATTCTGTTTTCCACCATTAGAATTTAAGATATGTGATTGTTTATTTTGTTCAGTGATTTGTTCCCAGTATCCATATGTCATTTGTAATTATCTTAAAAGAACATGGGAGGTTGACAGATACGGCCCCCCTCATTAATTTGCTCAGCTTATTATCTGAGGTAGATTATACGGATTTGAAGATGAAGTTATTCTCATTTACCCAAATCAGTGTTCACAAAAAGGACTAGTAGCTTTAGAAACAAAACTGAAAAGAAATTCTCAGTTAACGATAACAACGAAGATCTGAAATTAACAAAAGGTCTGAGCTGATCCTTCTCTCATTGCCAGTGTGAGCTCTTTACTTGATTGCCACACCAAGAGATGAAACCAATATTGACCTTATCAGATTGTCAAATACTTGGCTGCCTGCTTGGAGAGGTACTCAGGTGACATATGCCTCATCTTCAGTGTTTGACAGACTCTTCCAAGCATGTAACCAGTGGCTTCCATTTTTCATCTGCAGTCTTATGCAATTTGTACTGACTGGTGTCTGGCAGGAGTTGTCAAAGTACAGCTCATACCCATATCCAAGTCCAGTTCATGAGCTAAGAATGGTCTTTACATTATAAATAGTTGGAAATATATCAAGAGAAGAAAAATATTTTGCAACATATGAAAAATTTAAAACTCAAATTTTAGGGTCCACAAATAAAGTTTTCAAGGAGGACAGTTATGCCCATGTTTTTTGTTAAATATAGCCTACAAGTGCTCATGTCTTAAAGGGAAAGTCAGGTAGTTGGAATAGAGAGTGTATGGCCTGCAGAGCCTAAACTATTTTCTATCACACCTTTTGAAGAAATGGGTTGAGAGGCCCTGGGTATGGCAGATAGTGAAATGCTGAGAAGGTTAAATCAATATGTGGCAATTGCAACTCAGCCCAGAAAAAAGCTGTAAAGAAAGTCCCAGTGGTCTACTTTAAAACACCTGGTCATTGAGAACCTTACTTTCACACACATGGGATTGCCATGACTCAGAATTGATCCTACAGGCAACTTGAATAGGAAAAAAAGCTCCCACTACAGCAATGGGCTCAAGTGTGTGAGAGACGGTGCAGATAGCACAGGGTAGGACAGAGTTCATGTCTGTTGTCACAGGGTTGCTATGAGTCATATTCAACTTGTCAGAACCTAACAACAACAACAACAGAAAATCTTTGTCCACCCTGATTTATACACAATTGTTCTAGAATGGATTATTATGTAAAAGAAAACTCACATTGTAAAAAAAGTTCGAGTATTTTTTGGTAACTGTAGAATTATTATATGAAACTGATTACATGAGTGGGGGATATAGGACAGACAGACAGTGCTGTAATACCAAAACCAAACTGTTGCCCTCTGGGGCAGGTGTCAAGCCAGTTCTGAATCTATGAGCTAGGATTTCCAAGGCCATAAATCTTCATAGGAGCAAACTGTTACATCTTCCTCCTGCAGAGGGGCTGATGGGTTGTAACCACTGACCATTGAATCCACAAACGTTTTGGTTGGCTGTCAAGCACTTAACCACTCTGAAGAAAACAAAGGCACTTGTCCTTAAACTTGTATTCTAACATTAATTTAAAAAATCAACATACTAATTAATGCCTATAGTGTGCTTGGAAGCAGGAGTGGCATCTACTTCCTAAACAAAATGCCTCTGGAAACTCAATGAACTTTGAGAAATGACTATAGTTATTTGGAAAGGCTTCAGGTCTTTTTTTTTCTTCTTAATTTTTTTTTATGAATCGCATTGTTTATTTTCTGTCAACCTTATTTCCGCTTTTTAAAAGACAGTTTAAGACCATTCCGTGGTGGTGCCTACCCACTCAGTGGCCTGAGCAGTGGGGGCTACAGACCAGTCTTCAGTTGCAGGCTGAGCTCCAGTCTTCAGTAAGGGAACTGCTGAAGGGCACCTGGACGCCTTTGGACCAGTCTGTAACCTCAGGCTGAGCAGCAGTGAATTCAGGAGAAGGGGCCATCCGTTCTCCCTGAAACTCCTCCTTGGTCACAGCCTTTTCAGCAGCAGCCTGTTCTTCCTTTTCAATCTCTTCTGGATCTCTGTAGAAGTACAGATCAGGCATGACCTCCCACGGGGGCTCCCGGGAGATCGTGTCACACATGCGCAGGACTTCCCCCAGCATCTACCACTTCAGACCCACGGAGTGAGCTCCCTTATTGTTGCAAGGGAGAACAATGTCTACGTAGCGCAGAGCAGAATCTGTGTTACATAGGGCAATGGTGGGCAAGTTAACGTAAGATGCTTCTGTCAGAGGTTGGTGGTCAGCCCTGGGATTGGTAACCACCAGAACATGAGGCTCCCTGACGGCTGCCTGGATCTGGTTAGTGAAGGTTCCAGGAGTGAACTGTCCACCAATTGGAGTGGCCCCCGTAGCAGCAGCAAACTTCAGAACAGCTCTCTGGCCAATATTTCTGGAGGAAATGACACTGACATCAGCTGAATTTTCAATGGCAACAATGGCGCCAGTGGCCAAGAGCAGCTTCTCCCAGGTCCTCTTCAGGTTTATGATGTAGATGCCATCACTTTTCCTTTTGTAGATGTACTGTTCCATCTGGATGTCAAGGCTGGTGCTGCCCAAATGCATTCCTTCTGCAAGGAATTTGGGGATAGCCTCCTCCTTCATCTGCAGGACATCAAGGGCTCCAGACATTGTGGAAGTTTCCGCCGGAACCAGAACAAAGCCGTATGGACCCTTGTGCGGGTAGCGTGGAGAGACGCTTCAGGTATTTTATCCGCAGGACCGCTATGAGTCATGCTCGACTCAACAGCAATCAACAAAAACAAATAGTGTGCTGGAAGGTAAAAGTGTGCTGCAAAAAAATTAAAAAGCAGTTTGATTTAGAATACAATTGTTTGATGTGAGAGGTAAGGATACCTCTCTTTTAAATTTGTTCTCTTAACCGTACCATTATTTCTTCAAAACTTTTGTTTTAAGTACAGGACCTATAGTCTCCCTTAAGTATTTTCTAGGTCAAAGTAAGATATAAATTACAAAATTAATAAAGGTCTAGAAAGCTCACATTTTCTGGGGAAAAGAAAAAGTGCAGATAGAGCTGTTCTGTATCCTTGCCATACATACTTCCAGAAAGAGAAACTCAGTTGTGAAGATGCTTAACGAAATCCCTTGGCAGATGACATGCATAATCTTCTGAAATTAATCCTGTGCACACGTCAGTAGATTTCCAGTAAGAGCAAGGAGAAACGGGTAATGCTTCTCACCCCAGCTGATCTTCTTGCAACATTAATAAAAATACTTACTCTAACAACTTTGCTACCGGCCTGGCTCTTATTCCCAACAATCTTATTTATCTCAGTGATATCACTATGAGTTGGAATGTAATCAATGGCAACAGGTTTGATTTTGGAGCTGTATGCAAATTTAGAAAAGAGCCCTGTTGCTGCTAAATGAAACATCAGTGGATCCACCAACTGCTATGAGGGAGAAAGATGGACAGTCTCCTTCAGTAAAGAGTTATAGAAACCCAAGAGAGGATCACTTTTAGTAAGAAGTGATTCAACTTATAGTTCTTTTTGTTTCTTGATGCACACTTAAGGATAGTGGTTAAGAATCATTCCGTTATTATTGACAAACATGTAAACATTTGATGCTTATATCTCTAGTTATCCATGCCTAGTTAAAGTACAGCAAAGGTCTGCTGTACTCTGTTCTGAGATGCTCTTTCTCTTCACTTCTAACTCAAAATTTAATGAGTACCTTCTGAAGTAAGGCTATCTGTCTAGCACCAACAAGAGTACCATAACAAAGGAACAAAATAAAGTGCAAGAAAGAAAGAAGGGAAGAAAGAAACAAGCAGAAGAGAAAATCTCAATGCCTGAAGAATTTGCACTGTGGAATTCCTTAAATTCTATGCTTCTAGCATTTTGGTTCTGCAATCTCTTTTCATTTTAATCTCTTAAATTTTAAAGCATAAACAGGTGCTATTTACCTTGCCAATGTAAAATATAAGGAGACTGTACAGTATTAACACTTCACATTAGCATGGATCTTAAACAGAACTCAACTTCTAATAATATTGCACTTGTTTATTTATCCTTTATAAATGCTCTGGTTGAGTACCGCAATTAGTTGCAGGTTATGTGCCAAAGTCATGTTGTCTGATCTGTAAGGTAAAGTGACAGTCTCTTTGGTGACTCCTAGGTAAGCTTTCTCTCCAGTAACTCTTGCTATGTCTGCTTCATTGCTTGGATAACATGCAATAATCAGGTTTACAAAGATAAGATGATAGTACTAGGAGAAAAGCTTTCAAATTCAAGCAGGTGAAAGAATTTCACAGTTCAAACCATTTATTTCACACAAAGATAAGTATATTATAAGGGCAGAATTGGATATTTTTCTAAAAATTTAATAGACTTTATTTCTGTTTCTTCTCTTTTAGGTACAAGGATTCACGTTGTGCCTAAAAATACATTTGCTAATAGGAGCAGTTTGGACTCTTTTTGTTGGGTTTGTGTTGATCTTCAAGCCAGATAGAGTTCTTTTAGAATAAAACCAAAATTGGAATGAAGAAAGTCACTGGGAGTCAGAGAGGCGTTACCACAATGAGAATTAGAAATAAAGGACTGGAACGGAAGGAGTAACAGCTAAACTCAAACAAACCCAATGCTACTGAGTCTATTCCAACTCATAGTCATGCTAGGAAACAGAATAGAAATTGCTTACAGGTCTTCCAAATCTGGAACCTTAAGAGAGAGAATCTTTCTCCTGTGGAATGACTTGGGGATTCAAACATCAACATTTTGGTTAACAGCCCAACACTTTATACATTGTACCACCACGGTGTCTTAGCAGTAGTTGAAGTCAATAGAAACAAAGTAGAGCACCCATGAGGTTAGCAGTATCATGAGGATCAGGGCCCATACAGGGTCACAGGAGGAATGGGGAAGATAGAGGCAAATCCCCAGATTAGAGAACCTGGCACTTAACTGGTGGATCCCACCTGCTGGAGTCACCTCCTCCCTACAGGGCCGTGACAGGATCAGGTCAGTTTGACAAACCTTTCTAAAACATTATAGCAGCTAGTTCCTCCTGTGAGTTTAAATAATTGATTTCTATAGACTACTTTATTAATTGTAAAGTAAGAATTATAATTGATTAAATAAAATAAGACTTTGTCATAAGGATTTGATAACGTAGTTTATAAACATTGAAAGACTTTAGTGTGTGTGAGGTTTGTTTTTTCCCCCCTTTCGTTTGTTTTGTTTTTTACTTTGATCCCATTTCTCCTTTTTTACCACTCAAAGATTTTTTATGTGCACCTAATTAGCACTAAAATGTCATTCTTCTTAATGGATAATCCTGTGATCATTGTTTTATTTCTATTTGTGCTGTGTATATTAGCTAGTCCTCTAAGAAACACTATGAAGGATCCACTCTGACTCAGTTCTAATAACCATGGCAATGAGTTTGAATTTTGAGTTTTTGTCACACTTTGTTACCTTTGCCATAGGGAGCTCTGGTGGTGTAGTTCATAGTGAGTTGGTTCCTCTCTGGAAGTAGCTCCACGGGAGGGAGGTGGATAATCTCCTTTTGTGTGATTTACAGCCTCTGGAAACCCATTAGGGGGTCAGCTATGAGGTGACTCTATCCCAATAGCAATTCATGTTTCTTTATCATACTTTGTTACTCTTCTTTGTTATATTATGGTGGTTACTATAATGCTAGAGGCTATACCACTGGTCTTTTAAATACTAGTAGGGTCACTGACAGTGAACAAATTGTTTCTGGCATCTATTTTGCTCTTTCCTTTCTTGCCTTGTCTTTGTAATAACCTTTTGCTTTCTTTATGTCATCCTGCAACTTTTCTAGTCATCAATCATTATCTATTCTTGAGATGGTTTTTTAAATTTATTTGGGATAGATACCGAACTGGACGTCAGAAAAGACTGAACCTTGCAAAGAAACCAAGACAAGGGGAAAGAATGTTGATGTGAGAAACAAAAGCTCTCAAAGGTCAGCTCAAGAAAAAAAAGTCTTATAATGACAAATGCAAAGAGCTGAAGTCAGAAAATCAAAAAGGAAGAAAATGCTTGGCATTTCTCAAGCTGAAATACAGAGTAAACCCAAACCTTGAGCCGCAATAATGAAGAATTCTATAAGTAGAATATTTAAAGATGCAGGAGACATCAAAAAAAGGTGGAGGCAAGTTGGTACATGAAGGGAGTGGGTAAAGGAACTGGAAAAGATCTGCCAAGGACCTGAAAAGATAGGGTAATGGTAGGCAGAGTCAATGGTGATTAATTTTAAAAAACACAGTGTATGAGAATAATTGTATGAAACACAATGTCAATGTAAGAAAGTGTGAAACACAATATATATGAATTATGCATGCAAACCAATATAAAACTTTTAAGAAATGGAGGAAATACAGAGTCACTGTACTAAAAGAACTGGTCAATACTAAAAAAAATTCCAGAGAGTAATATATGATCAAGAACCAGGGATAAGGGAGACATTCATGTTGCACTAAAGGAACTGGCTCCAAGAATTGATGGAATGCCAGTTGGAGTGTTTCAGGAAACACATGCACTCCTGGGTGTGCTCGCTACTCTGCCAAAAAACTGGAAGACAGCTACCTAGCCAGACAATTGATTGAAGAGATTTCCTTTAAAAAAACAAACAAACGATGATGTAACAGAGTGCAGAAATTATTGAACAATATCATTAATACTACATGCAAGTGTCATCATGCTGAACATTATTTTAAAATGGTTGGAATAGTACATCAATAGAGAACTGCCAGAAATTCAAGTTGGATTTAGAAGAGGCTGTGGAATGAAGGATAAAATTACTGATTTCAGATGAATCCTGACTTAAAGAACACCAGAAAAATGTTTACTTATGTTTATTAACAACAAATGAAGGAAACTAAAGAAGAGCAGCTGCCTTTGAAATATAGTATTGGAGAATATTTAATATTCCATGGATATTTGAAGGAACAAAGAAATCTGTCTTGGAGGAAGTATAACTAGGGTTTTTCTTAAGAGGCACTCATTTTGGGCATGTTATTATTTTTATTTTTATTAATTTTAATGAAAATTTACAGAGATTTTGGATTTCCATTTATTCATTGTTGCACTTTTCTCCCTGCCCACCCCTCCCCTCCACTTCGTTCTTCTCTTTGAAAAGTAAAAGAAAAATTCTTCCATTGTCATACAATCCCTCCCCCTAAGTCCGCTCCACAATGCAGCCTTAGTTCTGGACTCCTGTCATGACAATAATACCTAATCACATATCCCTTTTAGGAGAGGCCGTCCTTGCAACAAAACATTAAGCTGGGAAAGGTAGTTATTGTTTTGTTAGGTGCTGCTAAGCCAAGTATGACTCACAGTGACCCTATGATGAACAGATCTGAACCCTGTCCTATCTTGTGGTATCCTCACAATCTCTCATACACTCAAGCCTATGGCTGCAGTCATTGTGTCAAACCACCTGGTTGAGGCTAAGATGATAAAGCTTCATCTCACATACTTTGAGTATGTTGCTAGGTGGGGTTATTTATAGGACAGAGACATCATACTTGGAAAGATGGATGTAAAAATAGAGGGTCAGAGAAAGAGAGGATGACCCTCAATGTGATAGATTAACACAAGTATCATAACAACGTGCTTTAGTACTTTGGAGATTGTGAAGATGGCACAGGCTAGGGAAAGACTCCAATCTGTTGTTCAAAGAATCATTATACGTTATAGCAGACCTGATAAGACCTGACAATAACAACAACATAGTGGATAGGTTTCAACTCAGCAGAGGTTCCAAACTACGATAGACTAAGAAGAAATAAAGACCTGGTGATCTACTTTTGAAAATTAAACAGTGAAAAAACCCCATGTATCCCAATAGATTTATACATAGTCTGATATAGTCTAAAATGTGCTGGAAGAGGATATCTCTAAGTTGGAAGGCACGCAAAACACACAGGAACCGTAACAATGGACTTGAGCGTACCGGCATTTATGTGGATATGCATGGGGCCTCCGTAGTAACTCAAAGCCAACTACACTGGAGCTGATAAAAGTATTATTGCATCATTTAACCTTGGGTTCAGTAAACTTTTTTTTTAAGTAATAAAAAAGTATTTTAGACTTTGTGGTCTATAGGTCTCTATTGCTATTACTCGCCTCTGCTGTTATAGGATAAAAGAAACAGTGTGTAAACAGACAGGCACAATTGTTTCAAAAATTTTTATTTACAAAACCAGAGACAGGGCTAGATTTGGCCCAAGGACTTTACTTTACTGGTCCCTCATCTAATCTTTTATTTTGTTTGATTGAACCAAGCTTAAAGCTTATCCCATTTACATTTAATTTAATATGTAGTAAGATTAAAATTTTAATTCTGTCATTATGGTTTATTGTTTCCATTTAAAAACATATCTACATTTTTTTTCTTAGATATGTGGATGGCACTTTTTTTGCTTGTTTCATTTCTAGTATTTAGAAATGCATTTATTAAATAGAAATGTATATATTAATTTAGTTTCGTTGGTTATTTAAAATTTTCCAAAGATATTCTTGAATCTATCTCTGTCATAAACATTGAAGCAATTAAAAATATTGCAAAAATATTGCCATCTTCATGGGAACTTGGTAGAACTGGTTTTCCCTCTCCCTTTGGATCAGGTGTGGCTGCAAGTGAATCAAGTTGACACATATCACTTTCAGAGAGTTGAAGAGCTAGTGCATGATTTACTATTATCTCTTTTTCATTTTTCAACTATCTTGGAAGCACGAGAACAGATGGAGCTTCTACCAGCTTGGACACCAGTCAACCATGATGTGTAAACATTTTCAGCCAACCTGCTATGAGGAGATAGAAACTTCTGAACGTTAAAGCTAATGAGATTCTTGGTACGGGTTGTTGTTTTTGTTGTTAGGTTGAGTACAACTCAGAATGACCCTATAATAAATACTTTTATTCAGAGGTGGTGTAGTTAGTGCGTTGGACTGCTGACAGAAGGTTTGGAGGTTCTAGTATTCCCAGAAGTGACTTGGAGGAAAGGTCAAAAAAATCTACTTTCAATAAAAGTAACTATTGAAAACACTTTGTAGTGTATTTCTTCATAGACATGTAGGGTTGCCATCAGTTGGAATAGACTTGATGGCAACTGGTTCAGGGTGACAATGACACAAAATTGTAAAAAAAGCCCAACTAGATATTTAGCATCTGAATAAGGACATAAAGTGAAAGAGTGAGCTATCTGAATGTGAGGATATGAAGGGTTGGGCGAGAAGTGGGCAGGGATTGCTCAAAGAAGAAACACCGAAAAAAGTAGTAATAGAAGTTAGTGAAGTAAAGAGAAAGATGATAATGAAGGACCATGTAGACCATTGTTAAGATTTAGCTTTTGTCCTGAGTTATATGGAAGAAGCTACCAGTGAAATGGAAAGATGTCACTCTTTGACTTAAATTTTTAGAAAATCACTTCAGCTGTTAAAATAAGAATGCTATGGTTGCTGTTGTGCTATCTAGTTTATTCCAACTTATAACAGCCTCATGTAACAGAATATAACTACCCCCAAAGTATAGTGGGCGTGTTGTTAGGAGGTTGGTCTTTGGACACGGACATCATATTTGGAAACGTGGAGGGTTAGCAAAAGAGAAGAAGACCCTCAAGGAGATGGATCAACACAATGACTGTAATAATGGGCTCAGAGATGAGGAGGACTGAATAGGATAGAGCCAGGCTCAGATTCATTGTTAATAGGGTTAAGTACTGAAGAACAACAATGCTAGTCTGGAGATTGAGGTGCGCCTGATACAGGCCATGTGGACAGTGACTAGGGATGATAGAAGGAGAATTGATACCTTCAAGCTGTGGTGCTTGAGAAGAGTTGAATATATCATGGACTGCTAGGAAAACAAACAGGTTTGTCCTCAAGAGGGTGAAGCCAGTCTGCTCCTTGGAGGTTAGGATTCTGAAGCTTAGTCTGACATACTTCAGACATGTAGCAAGGAGGGACTAGTCCTTGGAGAGGGACGTCATGGTTGGGAGGGTGGAGAGACAGAGTGGGAGAGGAGGACCCTCGATGAGGTGGATTGACTCAGTGACTGGGGTAATGGGGGTAGGTGTATCAGAGAAAATAAAGTTATAGAGCAGGGTTCAGAGCTATTGTACATAAGGTCATTATGAGTCCCAAGCTACATGACAACATGTAACAACAACATGAGTTGTCATTGACTCAACAGCATCTAACAACAATCTTTAGAGAACCTTGGTTGTCTGGTCAATAGAGATTTGCACTACCAACCCAAAGGTTGTTGTTGTTGTTAAGTGCCGTTGAGTCGTAGGCAACTCATAGCGACCCTATGAAGGAAAGTCCTCAACACTTGTGTGACGTTCATACTCTCTCCAGGTTCATAGGGTTTCCAGAGGCAAGCTATTACAGATGTGGATTCCACTCCTACTTCCAAGCTTGTTTTAATTGGGGAGTTCCACCAAATATCGTCCACCATGGGTAACCATTAACGCATTTGACACATCAGTTTCGTAGTGTTTAGCTTCGCAGCAACCACAAGTTACCACTGTATGGCAAGTGGACAGGGCTATATGACCTAGAAGACTGAACAAAAACAATGAAAAACAGGCCCGAGGGCCACAGGCTTGAGAACCCTTCAGTATTTTACCATTCTGGCACACCCAAATGCTGGCTGGCTCTGGTCCAGAGATCCCCAGTTCATCTGACAAGTCCACTCTGCTGACCTCCACTTGGGGCACAGAGAAAGCCACAAGCCCAGAGCCTTCCATACCTGCCTCTCCTCAAGAAGCCAGAGGGCTCGTGCAGCTGACACTAAGTCTCCCAAGATACTAGGCATGGCCCGACCTTTCTGTATTTTACCATTCCAGCACTCCTAAATGCTGGCCAACTCTGGGCCAGAGACCCCCAGTTCATCTGGCAAGTCTGCTCTGCTGACCCCCACTTGGGGCACAGAGAAAGCCACAGTGCACCAGGGGATGGGCAACCTTTTCTCATATGATTTATAACCTCTGAAAACCCAAAGGGGGGTCTGGTCAGCTATGTGTCCGTCCCGACTTGACAGCAATGCTTTTAGAAATGAGGATTGTTACAGAGCAGCCTGCTTTATCTCTCTTCCTCCTAGTTCCTTGTGGGCTTCAACCACCAATGTTTGATTTAGCAGCTGTGCATTTAATTTGGGAACTAATTTTGTTATTGTTGTTGTTAACAGCTGTTGAATCAGAACCAATTCATAACTGACCCATCAATGGTGGATTTAAACCTACAACCTTTGGGTTAGGCCACCAAATTCCCCACTGAACTAATAGGACTCCATGTAATGAGGATAGACAAGCGATTAGGATGAAGCTACAAGGCCAGTTTAACAATTTACAGCACACATAAAAGATGGTGGTGTAGACTAAGTATGGTAATGAAGAGATAGAATTGATGAAATCCTGGATCTATGCTGAAGGTCACATAATTTGTTGGTTGTCTGGAGGTGAGCTATGGAAGAGAGGGATTAAGGATACTTGAATTTTTTTATTGGAAACTAAAATGATAGAGCTACCATTTATAGAAATGGGAATGGATGTAGGATAGCAGATTTGGGAGTAAACATTAGGAACTTTATGTGGCTGAGTCTGGCTTGGCACTTGAGGATGAGTCTATGCTTTAAGAAACCAAGGATGGAGGTCGGCATAAGAATATTAAAACCACGAAACTGATGACAGCAAATACATCTATTTATTCCTGGTGCTAAGCACAATATCTGACTCACTTCAAAAAAAATAGATTTTTTAATAAATGAAAGAATGACTAGCACAGTTCAGATAAAAGAAAATAAACTGTTAAACAGACTGTCAGAACCAGGATTAGATGTAGCCTAGGGAGATGAGTGATTTGAATAAAGGAAAATTTCATCTCTCTGAATAATGAATTACAGATCTTTAAACATTTCAAATACCTGAAACCCACTCTACATTTCTGAGTGTTTTTATATTTTTTTTGTGTTTATCAGAGCTCTAATGACATGTATTTTGATAATTATCATGGAACACAAAATTATAGTTTTACCTTTTCATTATTCTTTCTTTTTCTATCCATGGCCTTTTAAGATGAAACCTCTTAATAATATCTGAAATAAGATTATATAAAATGTGTTCTTATTAGAAAGGGTTTTTTTCAATATATATATAAAATTGCTGTTTACCGTTGAGTCAGAACCATCGCATAGCTCACCCTCCAGCAGGGTTTCAGACACAGAAAATCACATGAAAGGAGATTGCCCAATTTTCTCCCACAGAGCAGTTGGTAGATTTGAACTGTGTACCTTTGGATTGGCAGCACAATTCCTTAACACCAAGCCACCAGAGCTTATAGACATATACAAACTGTTTAAGTTTTTAAGATTACTTGAGGAAATATCTCCCCCCAACCCTGTTTGTGCCCTAGATGCAAAAATACTTAAATATTTGGCAAATCATGGGTAAATGAGACCTAGAAGGATTTCACGTAACTGAGAAGTCTTGTGAAATTGTAGAAACTGCAAAACTAAATTTTTATATAAACTAGCCATTTGAAATCTCTGTTAAAGACATTTTTTAATTTTGCAAGACACTTGTGTGTGAGATGTTGGAATGATTACATAACAGTGCTAGTCTAGTCAGAACTGAGGGGAAAATAGTTGCTCATCTTTGGTCTCTACGTCGTGTGTCATTGTTGGTTGTATAATAGTGAGCCTAGGAAGCCTGCCCTTCAATAATGACTAAAGTGAAGGTGAAGAGGAGAAGCACTGCACAGACACCTTTAAGCCAAAGTGGTACAGAAGAGGGAGGTGGATCACGGTGGAGGATGCGTGTCCTCAGGGGCCTAATGATCCTCTCCTTCTGGGTGAGGATGGCTTCTCGGGCATAAGCCCACTTCCCTGGGCCCTGCAGGCGGTACTGGTAGGGGGTGCATGGGCCAAAGAAAATTTCCATGGCTAGCTTTGTATCCCGTAGGAACAGCGAGAACAGGTTGGGTTTCACTCCAATTTCAGAGGCAATTTCATCCATGTAATCCACATATTGCACTCTGCGTTTGTCACGGGGATTATTCAGGAATCTGAAACCAGAAGGGGACACATCAGAAACCGCAAGACAGATGACGATCTAGGGGGGAAATAATTACAGTTAAGCACTCGAACACCAGCCATAAGGCCAGTAGTTTCAATCCACCCAGAGGGAGCTATGAAGACAAGGTGATTTTCTTCTGAAAGGTCATAGCCTTGAAATCTCAATGGAGCAATTCTACTCTGTGTATACTGAGCTGATAGCTTGAAAGTTGATTGATGGTAACAAACAACGTAACAAACCATTGATAAAGGAGCTCTCGGGTGCAACATTTAAGTGTTCAGCTGCTAACCAAAAAGTTAGTGGTTGGAATCCAACCAAAGACTCTGTGGTAGGGCCATCTGCTTACAGAAACCCTAGAATAACTCCATGAGACAGTTCTGCTCTGTCACGCGGGGTCTCTGTGATTCGAAATTGGCTGGATGGCCTCAAACAAAACCAACAATAAGTTGTTGATGATTTTTCCAAATATTAAGAGAGAAAATGTCATTTCAAATTTTTTTGTTACTCTAGTTTTAGTGGTTTCTACCAAAATACTTATACATGTGTATTTGACCTGTCAAATCGCTCCCAAGACTTTTGGATAGTAATAAGAGATTTTAAGATTTTTGTTTTATTAATTGTGTTCTCCTTTTCCTAAATTCTGTCATACAGACCATTATATTTTTACCATATATTTAGTTCTCATTCAGACTTTAATTTCATTTTGGTAAGTCAGTGGTGAGAACAGTGATACATGAATTTCACAGACTACAACATTATTGTATTCCACTTCCTAGCTTTGGGCATGTATGAAATTAATTTGATTTCAAATATTACTGAGATGCAATTCCTGACTGCATTTTTTTAACTAAAGTTACTGAAAAACTGACTATTCTTAGGGTGTGAACTTTTTAATCTTAGGCAACATGCTGTGACTTTTACATTGTGGATTCTCAACAGATATTTGTTGGCTAGAATTAAATTATATTTCTAACCCCAATGTTTGAGAAGACTTTTCTATTAAGAAGCTTTGGCACAACCTACAAGCTTCTGACCTTGTGTCAAATTTTTAATCAGATTTTATAGTGATGTGCCAACTCATTTCTTATGTTGATTTATCTTTCCAGCTTGTTGAAAGAATAAGACAATCCATTTCACCTTTCATTTTCATATGCCTCACACCTCTAAGACTATGCCACAACATAATTTATAATTGTAGACTGTATCTAAGATTTTCATGGCCTTGCAACAACAGTTCTGATGTTTCTATGTCAGACAATTCTGTATCCATTTCATTTCTAAACATTGCCTACATGATGTGCAACATTTATGAGTTGAGAGGAAATGAAAAAATTGATTCTTTGAGATCACATTAAGGCAAACTGATCCAGATTATGTGGTGAGGAAAATGTAAAAAGTACGTGATAGGCAAACAGCTCTCTACCCAAACACTTCCAATTGACTTTCAGCAATAATTAGGTTTCTTACTCTTTTTCCATCTTTTTTCTCTTCTTTGTTATGTCTGCCATCATTTCATTCACCGAGGGTAATTTATTCAATCCTAGGGGGGAAAATTATAAACATGAATGTGCTTTTCTTATTGGGAAGAAGTGGTTTCAGGAAGAAATGGATGTTCTGAGGTCAACTTGGCAGAGAACATCACACAAGAACGGTGATGCTGGAGTAGAGCTGCTCTGGAATGCCCTTTCCTCATTATTTTGTCATATATACATGCCTGATAGATATAAAAAAATGTGTCCTTGGCATGTATCTGGGAACTCCACGGTCTATATGTTGTTGATTGCCTTCGAGTGGAGAACAACTCATAAAGATCCTATGAACAAAATATATAGATGATCCTAAACCATAGGGAGTTATTAACTAGGAGTCTTACCCAACTAACAATACATCTGTTAAGGCTTAATAGCCCCATCAGGGAGCTCTGATGGCTGTAGAGATTTGCACTGCTAACCTAAAGGCCTTATCTCAGGGAGCTCTGGTGGCCTAGTGTCAAGAAGCAGCACTGCAATCCCAGAAGTATGCGGTTTGAATCCACCAGGTGCTCTGCTGGACAAGGAGGGGCAATCTCCTCCTGTACCACTCAGATTCGATTTGGCAGGATACGCGCCCACGTGCACGCATGCGCTCACACACACACACACACACACTAAAATTTAAAAAAATTTAAAAAGGGACATATCTCTTTGGCAATTAGAATCCATTAGTGGCTCTGTAGGAGAAAGATGGACAATCTCCTCTCATGCAATATACAACCTCAGAACTCAGTGGAAGGCCAACTATGAGCTGGTTCCAGCTCAATGGTAATGAGTTCCATAGTTCCTTTGGGAGTTCCTGGGTAGTCCAAATTGCTAACGCATTTAGATTGAAAAGGTTGAAGATTGGTGTATACCAGAGGAATCTTAGAAGAAAGGTCTGATGATGTACTTCTGGGGAAAAAAAAATCAGGCAGGGAAAACTCCATGGAACTTAGGCTCTACTCGCAGGAGTTCATCGTAAATCAGGATTGACTTGATAACTGCTATTTTTTGCAATACTTCCATCACCGGAGTTTCTGGTAATGGCTTCTTTTGTATGTTTATAGTATTGTTATTGTGTACCATTGAGGTAGAACCGAACCATAATTGGTTCTCCAGTGGGTTTTCAGAGGCAGTTAATCACACAGGAGGAGATTACTCATCCTTCTTCTGTGGAACAGCTGGTGGATTTGAACTGCATGCCTTTGGGATTTCAATGAAGTTTCTTACCACTAGGCCACAAGAACTCCCTAATTTATATTTATTTTGTATTTATATTATATATTGTTTTTTGTAGTTAGGTGTCATTGACTTGATTACAACTCACAGCAGTTCTATGAATGGCGGATCTGAACCTTGTCCTATTCTGTGCCGTCCTCACAATCTCTGACACTGGAGCCTATAGCTACAGTCACTATGTTAATCCATCTGGATGAGAGTTACTCTCCTTTTCTGTCCCTCCACCTTTCTAAGAATGATGTCCTTTTCCAAGGAATAGCCTCTTCTAGCAACATGCCCAAAGAATATGAGACAAAGCTTTGTCATCTTTGCCTCCAAGGAGCACCCTGGCTGCATCATTTCCAGACTCTACCTGTTCTCGTGATAGTCCATGGGACGTTCTTCAACACCACAGTTTTAAGGCATCAATATACAGTAGTTCATTTTATAGGTTGTTGTTTGTTGTTATGTGCCGCCAAGTCGCTTGCGACTCATAGCAACCCTATGTACAACAGCCCTAAACTCTGCTCTGTCCTGTGCCAATCGCACTGTCTCTGACACTCCCATCCCAATTATCCCAGTCACTGAATCAATCCACCTCATAGAGAGCCTTCCCCTCCTGTGCTGTCCCTCCACCCTCCCAAGCATGATGTCCCTCTCCAAGGACCGGTCTCTCCTCACAACATGTCCAAAGTATGTTAGACGGAGCCTCAGAATCCTTGCCTCCAAGGAGCCACCCGGTTTAACCCTTTCCAGGACAAATCTGTTTAGGTTAGTTTAAAAATATAAAAGTACAGGAGATAATGACATTCAAGGTGTTATGATTGTTTTTCCTGGAGATTTGTCACTAAACGTCTGTTTTAACTAATAGAAGGCATCTTTCAATTTTCTTTAATTTCTAGATGCATTTTGAGAAACATCAAATGTTTGAGGGAACTGTGGGAAGATTTTTAAAGGAGAAGGAAATAAATGAGTAGAATTATTAAAATATGGTAGTCATTTTATAAAGGTGAATTTTCCATCTGCCTTCACCAATTTATTCTCCTCCTTAGAAAAATAATGATTATAACAAATGTTTAAAGCAATCATTAATCTTCATTTGCCTCACCAGTATTTTTCAAGTGCTGTAAAAGTAAAAATAAATTACTAATTCTTGTCCTGCAAAGTAAATAAAGTGTTTTTATATTTGTAAATGAGAAAACAGAGGCTTGTAAAATTCCAGTAACATGCAAAATCATGAATTAGTACATGGTGGAGATAGGCTTTAACCTCAGATTAAACTGATTATAAATATGGGGTTATGATTATCTTGTACTATGTTGTAACTCTGTCATAATTCATCTATTATCCTCTTTGCTTTTTAAAAGAATCACTTGAGAAATAGGCCCCAAATTCCTCTTTTTAAATTTGACACATTTAAAAATGACTATGGAGGCATTAGGAAATAGAACAAGTTTTATTTCCCACCTACACACTAGCTCGTTGTCTCCTTTCTCCAAATACTCTCATGTCTACACTATATGCATCTCCACCGTGCTTCAGTGAACTCTTTACTACTGTGATGTTACTGAGCGATAGTTTAAGATAGTCAATTTCTATTTTCATTTTCGTACAGTCAGTCTTAAAGATTGAAAAAAAAAAATCAAGTGCCCCTTAGTCCTCAATCTAACATCATTGCTCTTCAGTTATCTGGAGAGGTCCCTAACGACAGACTTTCCAAATGCAATATATCTTCTGATATCCTGACTGCTGCTACCAAGTGTGTTGTTTGTGAATCTAAGTAAAATGAAGTTGTTGGCAGTTTAAAACTTTTCTACAACTGTCATGATGTCATCTATCAGTCCACTGGTAAGAATTTTTGGTTTTCTGACACTGAGGTATTGAAAGCTGCAGTGTTTGTTCTTCACAGCAAGTGTTTCAAGTTTGGGGGTTTTTTTTAAATCACTTTCTATGTTGCTAAGAAATGGACAATGAATAAAGATGACAGAAAAAAATTAATGTCTCTGATCTGTGGTATTAGAGAAGAATACTGAATATACCACAGACTGCTAAAAGAACAAATAGATATGTCTTGGAGAAAGTGCACCCAGATTGCTCCTTGGAGGCCAGAACAGCGAAGCTTCATCTCACATACTTTGGACATGTTTATAGAAAAGGCTATTCCTTGGAGAAAGACATTATGCTTGGAAAGTTGGGGCAATGGCAAAGGAGAGGAAAACCATGAACCAACCAGGTGGACTGATGCAGTGACTACAACAGTGGCTTGAGTGTATCAGAGATTATAAGGTTGGCACAGGATAGGACAGGGTTCAGATCTTTTGTTTATAGGGTTGTTATGTGTCATACTTGACTCAATGACACCTAACAACAACGACAACAATTTTAAAGATTAGCTATGAAATACTCAGGCCTGGTTTTAATTGTTTTTGGTCAAATATTCTTCTAGGTCATATAGCCCTCATGGTTGCTGTGATGTTAAACACTGTGACACTGATGTGTCAAATGCGATAATGGTTACCCACGGTGGACAGTGTTTGGTGAAGCTTCCCAATTAAAACAAGCTTGGAAGCAGGAGTGGCACCCACTTCCGAAATAGCTTGTCTCAAGGAACCCTATGAAACTGGAGAAACGATGAAAGTCATACAAGTGTTTGGGTCTTTTGTTCATAGGGTCACTATGAGTCGCCTACGACTCGACAACACTTAACAACAACAAAAACCATGAAACACCAAACAGATTTCAAATTGTAGGATCTCAGATATTTTAAAGGTTAACTGCAGAGATGATTTCAGTAGACGACTTTTGCAATTACTCTTAAATCACATCACCTGTTCAATACATACCCTTGAATACTCGTACAACCCATCGACTCTGGAGTTCTGATGTGGGAATGGTGGCTCCCACGGGCTGGAGGATGCCAATGAAAGCTAGGGTTGGTTTCTCTAGCTGAGGAGGAAAGATAAATTTAAACATGGAATACTGGCTGTCCAGAACTGTTGAGTTGTTTTCCAAAAAAGGGAAAGAAAAAGCATATCCAGTGGCAAAGATGACAACATCAATGTCCTCTTCTGTGCCATCTTCAAAGATGGCTGATGTCTCAGTGAACTCTCTCACATTTGATTTCATCAAAACTCTTCCAGAAATAATATGATTGGGTAGATCATCACTGATGGTAGCTTGATGGCTCAGAAATCTGCAGAATAAGGAATGAAGCCCAGCCACATTAATATATAGCAAACCCTGTGAACACCATTACCTTTGTAAGGCAGAAAACTGACAGAAAAGGAAAACACAAAGACAAGGAAACTTGTGAGAGACAGAAGTCAAAGAGACTGCCTCATTTTTCTGAGTCCTGTAAGTTTTCTGGCTTTGACAGGGTATAGTCACCACTCTTATTTCACTTTCTATCCAATGGAAAATATCTGAATTTTCCTTCTCTGTCAGTTGGTGACTGTCCCCTGTGAAAAGCAGAAAAGTTTCAAAACTCAGAAAAAATAAGGCCAATCTTTTTGGTTCCAGTTCTCCTCATAGTTTTCACAGTTGTCAAAAATTTTCCAAAATGGAAAGGAATAGAACTAATGCTTGATTGAACAATGTTTAATGAAGGAATCTTTTTTCTTACAAATTATTTTTTCACTCAGTATTTTCTTGAATTAATTATTAATTGTTTAGATTTTGTATATATGCATTAACATCAATCAGTCAATAATGTATTTATGGCCTTAATATATGCAAAGTGGAGCCCTTGTGGAGGTGTATGTTACATGTCGGAATGGTAACTGAAAGGTTCATGGTTTGAATCTACTATCTTCTCCAGAGGGGAGCAATGAGCAGTCTCCATCCATAAAAACTTACAGCCTTGAAACCCAAGGAGTCAGAACTGCCTAGACAGCCGTGGGTTGGGATTTTTGGTTAGGTGCAAAGAGAAAATTTTGACATGAGGTCTATAAGCGTACACTGGTGCTACATTGATTCTATACTTGTAAAATTCTTTTATCAAGTTTTGATTTCCATTTTTTTTTAATCTGTGCTTTATTAAAGCAAAAGGACCACATATGGATCGTCTTAATTTGGCTAGCATTTATTGTAGAATTTTAACACAATTGTGTCTCACCTGAATTGTATTAATAGACTCTTAACTAGTCTCCACATTCCTAACTTTGCCTACTGCTGTCAGGTAGATATGACTCACGACAACGCTCCATTTCATTTGTGGAGCTGTTGTGGTGCAGTCAGAATGGCTTTCATAGCCATCAGCTTTGCCTTTGACCAGGCATATGCATATGACTGGGTAGGACTGCGCTAATGATGTATGTGAAAGAGGTAAATACCACGTTTTGGGTGGGAAGTGTATAGGCTACTAATGAGATCATTGGTTACCAGTTGGAAATTCAGGCAGAAGTCAGAAATCTGGAGGAGAGCAGTTGCAGCAGTAGCTAAGAACCAGAGTATGATGTAAGACAGAGCAGAACTGGGACTACCACTACATGAAGTCAGGCCCAGGAGTGGTGGGGTTTTATCCAATCTTATTGGGGGACTGGAGAGAGATGCTATAATTGGCAGCCCTAAGGGAGCTTTTAACAGTGGCCTAGAGCCTTAAGTCATAAGGTGAGAGGACCTGAGAGCACACTGAGAAGCTCTCCTGACTTAAGACTTGTATCTCTTTGTGCCGTCATGCAGCAGACATCCAGTCCACGTTTACTGGTCTGCTGGTCTATCCTCACAAGATCATACTGGCTCTGCTGAATATTGCTTTAAGTTTTGTGTCCAGAATAGGCCACTCTATATTCAGACACAGACAAAGAATGCTTTTGTACAATATTTGAGTCATGTTTTCGGATTGGTTTTTAACAAGTTTCCTGATTAATCTTAGTGTTCTTTCTCTTTTAATTTTGGGGCATGGTAGTTGATGAGACAAATCTTTCAACTCACATATTTGCTATTATATAATAAAATACAGGAGAGGCTCAGATAATTTTTTCATTAACAATTTGTGTTATGCAGATGACAAAAACCTGCTTGCTGAAACTGAGGAGGACCTGAAGCGCTTGCTGCTGAAGGTCAAGGAATACAGCCTTCAATATGGATTGAGGCTCAGTATCAAGAAAACAAAGATTCTGACCACTGGGCCAATTGACAGCATCATGACGGATGATGAAGAGATTGAGATTGTTCACAGCTTTAGTCTGCTTGGCTCCACAATCAACACTCTTGGCACCAGCAGCCAGGAAATTAAAAGATGAATTGCATTGGAAAGTTTGCTGTTAGAGACCTCTCCAAACTACTGAAAAGCAATGATGTCACTCTGGAGACTATGGTGCTCCTGATACAGGCCATGGTCTTTGCAATAACTTGCTATGTGTCAGAGAGCTGGGCCATGACTAGGGATCATAGGAAAACTGATGCTTTTGAGCTGTGGTGTTTGAGAACAGTATTGAATATACCATGGACTGCTAAGAAAACGAACAAGTTTGCCTCAGAGAGGGTTAAACCAGACTGCTCCTTGGAGGCAAGGATTCTGAAGCTTCATCTGACATGCTTTGGCCCATGTTGCAAGGAGGGACCAGTCCTTAGAAAAGGACGTCATGCTTGAGAGGGTGGAGGGCCAGTGCAGGAGAGGAAGACCCTCTATGAGGTGGATTGATTCAGTGACTGGAGTGATGGAGGTAGGTGTATCAGAGACAGAGAGATTGGCACAGGATAAGGCAGGGT
Organism: Elephantulus edwardii; assembly: GCF_000299155.1. Classification (NCBI taxonomy): domain Eukaryota; kingdom Metazoa; phylum Chordata; class Mammalia; order Macroscelidea; family Macroscelididae; genus Elephantulus; species Elephantulus edwardii. The sequence goes on along the minus strand of NW_006399807.1, from coordinate 7,963,891 downwards.
TTAGGGCTATTACATATAGGATTGCTATGAGTCACAGGCGACTCAATGGCACTTAAGAACAATAACAACAACAACATACTTGATACTGTAGATTATTCCCATCTTAAAATTTTCTTTCCTTTTGTCCTCTCACTACTAATTCTCCTTTTTCCATCTTCACTATTTTTTAAATTTTATATTGGTTAGCATACAAAAGTTATATACACTCTATTTTGCATTACTCTATTCACATTGTGTTTTTTATACTTTATTCCCATAACTATGGAGGATAGAAGGAGAATTGATGCCTTTGAGCTGTGTGGTGCTGGAGAAGAGTATTGAATATACCATGGACTGCCAAGAAAACAGATTCATCCTAAAGAGGGTTAAACCAGGCTACTCCTTGGAGGCAAGGATTCTGGGGTTTCGTCTGACATACTTTGGACATGTTGTAAGGAGGGACAGGTCCTTGGAGAGGGACGTCATGCTTGGGAGGGTGGAGGGACAGCGCAGGAGAGGAAGGCCCTCTATGAGGTGGATTCATTCAGTGACTGGGGTAATTGGGATGGGTGTGTCAGAGGCAGTGCGATTGGCACAGGATAGAGCAGGGTTTAGGGCTATTGTACATTAGGTCGCTATGAGTCACAAGCGACTCGACGGCACATAACAACAACAACATTGTGTTTTATAAAATTAATCTCCATTGATCCATGCCCACCACTACCTCACCCTTTCTGGTCTCCACTGAATCTTTCCTTCACCCTCTCACTTTGCCCACTAAAATCTGGGCATCTTCAGTATTTTAACAGCTACTCTTCTTCAGGAGTTCTGGTGGCTAAGTGGCAAGATGCTGCACTGCAATCATAAAGGCAATTGGTTTACAGTTTTTTCATTAACATTTGGGGTATCTTGGATTTTTTCCCCTCTTTCTCAATCACTGTTTCTTAAGCTGGAGTGTAGAGATGGAGAAGTGTGTATGTGTGTGTGTAAAGGAGAATATCAGAGGTACTTGTTCGACCTTCACCAGCCTCTCTCCTCCTAGTCTTAAAAATAATATCCTCCACCTTGAAATTCTGATGCGTGCTCCTGGTTGAGATTCTGAAATCACTGTGTCTAAGTTTGATGCCTGCCTGTAGTCATTAAAACAGAACAAGGGGATGTTGCATGCTTTAAAATCAGGAAAGATATTTGGCAGGGATGTTATCTTTTAGCCATATCTATTCAATCTATATACTGAGCAAATAATCTGAGAAGTTGGACTGTAAGAAAAATGAGGCATTAGGCTTGGAGGAAGAATTGCCAACAACCTATGGTATGTAAAAGATACAACCTTGTTTACTGAATGTGAAGAGAACTTGAAGCACTTTCCAAAAAAGGTAAAAGATTCTTGTCTTCAGTATAGATTACAGATCAACATCAAGAAAGCAAAAATACTCACAATTGGAGCAATAAGCAAAATCATGATAAATGGAGAAACAAATTATCAAAGATTTAATTTGATTTGGATCTACATGGTCAACATCCACTGAATCAGCAGTTAAGATATCAAATACTATTTTGCACATGAGCAAATCTACCACCAAGGCCCTCTTTAAAGTGCTTAAGAGTAAGGATGTGATTTTAAAAGAGTGTTCATAGCACAGTTATTTACCATCACAAGAACATGTAAACAGCCCAACTGTCCAACCACAGTCAAATGGATTGAGAAATTGTGGTACATTCACATGATGGAATACTACACAGCATGCAGGAGTAATGATTTCAAAAATTACTACATAACTTGGGTGGGACTGGAGAGCGTCATGCTAAGTGAACTTATTCAGTCCCATAATGACAAAGCTGTATAAAATCATTATTGTAGAAATAGAAAGATAACTAGTAAAACATGTTGAGGATCCAAGATGGGGGGAGCAGAGGGGTGAGAATGGGTTGAGGGGGTAACCATGGGGTTGCATAATTTGATAGGTAGAGGGAGAAGGTGGGTAAAGAAAATGGGAAAGATCCAGTGAAAAACAATGTATATGAACTTTGTAAGCAAACTAGTATAAAATAAAAACTTAATAAAAAGAAGGTGCACCTTATCAAAGCTATGGTATTTTTAACGGTTTAGTATGTATGTAAAAGTTGGACAATGAATAAGGAAGATGGAAGAAGAATTGAGTTTTGATGTTGGCAAAGAATATTGAACATATTATGACTGCCAAAAGAATAGCTAGAAATACAGCTAGAATGTTCTTTAGAAGCAAGGATGAAAAATATATATAAAAAAAAAATAGAAGCAAGGATGGTGGAACTTTGTCTCATATGCTTTGGGAATGTTATCAGGTAAGTCCATTCCTTGGAAAAAGATCAACACTCTTGGTCCCAGCAAGCAGGAAATTAAAAGATGAATTGCACTGGGAAAGTCTGCTGTCAGAGACCATGCCAAAGTACTGAAGAGCAACAATGTCAGTCAGGAGACTAAGTGTGCCTGATCCAGGCCATAGTCTTTGCAAGTACTTGCTATGCATCAGAGAGCTGGACAATGACTAGAGGTGATAGAAGGAGAGTTGATGCCATTTAGCTTTGGTGTTGGAGAAGAGTGTTGAATACACATACCATGGACTGCTAGGAGAACAATATCGTCCTGGAGAGGGTGAAGCCAGGCTGCTCCTTGGAGACAAGGATTCTGAAGCTCCATCTGACATACTTTGGGCACGTTGCAAAGTGGGATCAGTCCTTGGAGAAGGATGTCATGCTTGGGAGGGCGGTGGGACAGCACAGGAGAGGAAGACCCTTGATGAGGTGGATTGATCCAGTCACTGGGGTAGTGGGGATAGGTGTGTTGGAGACAGTAAGATTTGCAAGGGATAGAGTAGGGTTGAGGGCTGTTGTACATAGGGTCACTACGAGTTGTAGACAACTTGGTGACACATTACAACAACAACAACAACCACTTGGAAAGGTGAAGGTTCAGCAAAAGAGAGAAAGATCCTTAAAGGGAAGGTGTATGGTCACTACAACAGTGGATTTCAAGCACAGCAGAGACTGAGCATGGTGCAAACCAGGAAGTGTTTTGTTTATGGTGTATAAATTTGCCATGAGTCAGAGCTGATTCAGTGGCCCTTGACAATAGCAACAGCAACAAACAATGACTGCCGTACATTTCTACTGAGACGTATCGCAAATATCCCAGACACAAATAAAGAACACTTAAATGATCAATCATCTTCCTTTTATCCTCAAAGATGTTTTTTCTTCTGAATTCCTTACTTTTGTAATTTGACACACTAATTATTCAAGTTAGAAACTGGATTTCAATAAATAAAGTAATAAAATGACACAAAATTGTTGGATATGTACTGTGTGTGAAGCACTTATATAGACTATACGTATACTTTTCTATTCTTTGCTAAAAAACCTCTCTGAGTTGGTACTGATGTTATCCCAACCTTATATAGAAAGGAAGTGGGCCATAAATAGTTAAGTAAATTCTACAATTTCCCACAGCTATGCTCTGAACCAGTTTCTCTCAGACTCAATGGCATATTCTGACCCATAATGACGCTATGGGGCAAAGAAGAACTGCCCCTTGGTGTTACCAAACATAAATATTTACATAAGCCAAGTGCCACATCTTTCTCCTGTGGAATGACTAGTGCATTTGAACCCTGGGCTTTTAGATTAATAGCTCAATACTTAATCTACTGTGTCACTAAGTGACAGATTAGGACTTAGATTTCAAACCCCAGCTCTGTAGATAAAAAGCACCTACTCATCTCCTATGCTTTCTCTAGATCAGAAACTACTGGAGGCAAAGAAATCATGCTTTGCATTTTAAAGAGACTTTCCCATCAGTCTCTGTGTTATTACATTACTAAATCCTTGCCTAAGTCTTTCCTTTGGTCTGAAAAAATGAAGTTGAATTTTTTTACATTCATTCAAATAATTTATTATAGTTATCTAGGAATATTTCAAATGTCAAGTACCCACACTCGTCCAATATCTTTGTGTTGGATCGTTGTGAAGACTGTACTAATAATTTCTTTGTCCAACTATCTCTCAGTTCACCTACCACTTCTCCTCTGTGCATAGAGATGATTATTGTGACATAATGTACCATTTGAGAGGGAGCTCTGATGGCCTAGCGATAAGAAGCTGTGCTGTAATCCTAAAGGCAAACAGTTTAAACTCACCAGCTGCTCTGAGGGAGGATGGAAACTCTCCTCTCTTGTGATTTACTGCCTCTGAAACCTGGAGGGTTAACTATGAGTTGGTTCAGATTCAATGGCAAATAACAACAACAACATACCACAAAAAGGGAGTTTTGGTGACCTCCTCCTGGGTAGGGAGTTGCTTTGTTAATAGAAAAGCAGACTGTTCAAATCCATTATCCTTGGTGGAAAGATAGGCAATCAATCCCCTGCCATGTGATTTACAGCCTCTGAAAACCCACTGGAGTGTCAGGTCTGAGTTGGTTCAGTGATGATGGCAATGAGTGATACCATCCAATGATTGTCTACCTTCTGAAAGATTCAGAGTCTAAAGACAGAGTGACTAGTATGAAGAAAATAGATAAAGCTGCCACAATATTCCTGAAACTCAATTTATTTCCTATAAGTGAGGAAAATGGTCCAAAGAAATATGTTGTTGTTGTTATGTGTCATCAAGTTGCCTGCTACTCATAGCGACCCTATCTACAATAGCCCTAAACCTGCTCTATCCTGTGCCAATCTCACTGTCTCTGACACATTTCCCCATTATCTCAGTCATTTAATCAATCCACCTCATAGAGGGTCTTCCTATTCTGGGCTTTCCTTCCACCCTCCCAAGCATGAAGTCCTTCTCCAAGGAGTAGTCCTTCTTTGAAACATGTCCGAAGTATATCAGACAAAACTTCAGAATCCTTGCCTCCAAGGAGAAGGCTGGTTTAACCCTCTCTAAGACAAATCTTTATTTTCTTAGCAGTCCATCCTATATTCAATACTTTTTTCCAACACTATAGCTCAAAATCAGCAATTCTCCTTCTATCCTCCCTAGTCATTGTCTAGCTCTCTGATGCATAACAAGTGATTGCAAAGACCATGGCCTGTATCAGATGCACCTTAGTCTCCAGAGTGACATCATTGCTCTTCAGTACTTTAGAGAGGTCCCTAACAGCAGACTTTCCCATGGCAATATATCTTTTAATTTTCTGGTTGCTGGTACCGGTACCAAAAGTGTTGTCTGTGGAGCCAAGCAAACTAAAGCTGTTAACAATCTCAATATCTTCACTATCCATCCTGATGCTGCCAATTGGTGAGAATCTTTGTCTTCTTGATGTTGAGACTCAATCCATATTGAAGCCTGCATTCCTTTATCTTCGACAGCAAGTGCTTCAGGTCTTGCTCAGTTTCAGCAAGCAGGGTTGTGTCTTCTGCATAACACAGATTGTTGATGAATCTTCCTGAGGCCACACTTCTCCTCATACAACCCAGCCTTCCAGATACCTTGACAAAGTATGGAGATACTACACATCCCTGGCATATATCCTTCCCAATTTTGAACCACAGTGTTTCCTTGCTTTGTTCTGAAGACTACCTCCTGGTCTAAGTGTTCTGGGATTCCCATTCTTCTCAGAACCAGCCACAGTTTGTTGTGATCCACACAGTCAAACACCTTTGCATAGTCAATGAAACAGATAGACATTCCTCTGGTATTGCCTGGTTTCAGCCAAGATCCATCTAACACTAGCTATAATATCCCTAGTGCCATGACCCCTTCTAAACCCAGTCTGAACTTCTGGCAGTTCTCCGTTGATGTGCTTTCCAGTAATTTTTGGATAATCTTCAGCAGAATCTTGATTGCGTGTGGTATTAATGATATTGTTTGATAATTTCTGCACTCTTTTGAATGAGAACAAATATAGATCTCTTCTAGTCAGTTGACAAAGAAATATAAGAATGGAAATAATGGTCAACACAAGAAAGTTGAAGTAAATTTTCTGACCTATTGATTTTAAGAGGTGCAGACACAATTCCTTTTCTTTTTAAATCGAACATACCTGTGTTGAGGTTGCAAACCATACATGTTATGGTTAAATCGTGCATTTAATTTATTTTCTGCCCATCTGTTGATTAAAAATGTCGGGTAGACTTTATTGAGGAAAGAGTTATAACGAGTGAAGAGAATAGTGTCCATGGGCATGCCATGATCCCAGACCCGGTTCCAAATCCATGCACCTCGTCTTGTGCTCAGAAATACCTAGAGAAGTGAATGCAGAGAAGTTTAAAAATAGCTGTAGTGAAATCTATAGTTTATTTCATAATAACTTATTTGACTCACTAGGAGAAATGTTAAGAACATGCTTGCCCAAACCAGTTTTATAATAGCTACAGTCACAAAACAATTATACATTTTCACAAACACAGACATACATCTGACATACTGCTCATGGCTCCAGAGATCAACCCAAGCCTCGCTCTGGACTTCACCCAGTATCCTTCCGAACCTTCTGTTTAGTAGTATTTGAAGTCTGAACTCTCTTAACTTTTAAATTGTGAGAAAATAAAGCAACGAGAGAAGGCTAGGGGAGAAAAATTCACTCATAATATCCCATCCATCTGCTTGTCACAGCATTGTAGCATTTTTTAACATTCAATTAGCTGTATCCCTAGAAATTTGGTTATGGAAGAGATCAGAATTGGGTATTAATTTCAAATGTCCTATCAATGAAAAACAAAATTATTGTAAAAAGGTGTTTTTTTGTCATGTTCATTTAAAAAATTCCTCTCTGAGCTGATACAGATCACTCTTTGGTAAAAATAAACAGTATGTCATTCAATAAAGTTCAAAATGTTTGTTTTCATTCTAGTCTCACTTTTTTGGGGGGGGGGGAATGCATTACCAAAATTCATTGTGTGGTTATTGTTTTTTCCAGAATGGCATCTTTTTTGTACCAAGAAAATATATATGAAGAAATGATTAATCATCAGAGCAAAAGTAATGTGAAAACGTGTGACTATTATTTTTCTTATCCAATACTTTCATCTCAGGGTGTTGGACAGGCTGCACTGTGAAGAACAGAATTTCAGAGGCCAAACCTGTGCAGCTACATGGCTGAGTTCAACTGCCAAATCGGTTCCAGAATTTCCAAGGCCGATCACAAGAATTCTCTTCCCTTCAAACTTCTCTGGCCTTTTGTATTCCCAACTGTGGATATATTGGCCTTTGAATCTCTTGATTCCTGGAGTTAAGAAGAAAATTGCTTAAGACTTGGTCATTACTTTTACCCAAAGAGGTGTTTGGCTTTTGCCCTAAACTCATGGGAGGTGAGCTCTAGGCACCTGGAATTCCTTATAAGATAGAGGAATCTTTATTTGCCTGTGGGCTTTGGCCATCAGATAGTCTAGTCTTACAATGATTTATGATAAAGGAATATGCTGTATAAGCTATAATTGTTGGAGGAGGTAGTGAATAAAAGGGACGTGTGGAAGGGTGCTGAAAACTGAAATTCAATCAGATGGACAGTCTATGACTGAATCCTAATAAGACTGGGCACCAAAATTTCAGGTGAGCATTCCTGGTTGGGGATGCTCTTTGAGCATTGTATCACATCACAGCTAGGAGAAGGTGATATCATCCATAACTCCACAAGGTGAGGGTGACCAAATGCTTTGTATTTGGAGCCTCTCTGGTGTCTACTCTGCAAATGTCTTCCTTTGGCTAATATTTTTTATATGTCTTTCACTTGAGTAAACTATAATTGCTTTTACAAAATTTTGTTCTTCTGGAAAAGTAGCAAACTTTGGGGAGGTTATGGAGGTTTTCAGTTTTGTAGCCCATTGGTCTTTCACTAAAGCAAAAGTAGTTTTGGGATGCTCTTGAACTTCCCAGGGAGCTGGTGGCAGGGTCTGTAGGGAGTTGAGCTTCTAACTCAAGGCTAAGCCTTTCTCTCTGTGGTGATTTGGATTCACCAGCAGCTCTATGGGGAAAAGATGAGACCTGCGATTTACGGCCTCAGCGATCCAATGGAGGAGTGGCTATGAATCAGTTCTGCCCTGACAGCAGTAACATGATGGTAAGACTTGAACTTCCAGTTATTATCAGACATATTGGGTAGACATGGCAATCTGGGGACTGTGTCTTCAATTGTGCAGTTAGACTAACTCCAAGTAATCCTAACAAAACTCCTCTTTTTGTAGATGACATAAATCATTACACATTGCATCTTGTTCCTGTTTTGTTCTAGATGGTAAACTCCATGGTTAAACAAAGCCCAGGCTTCTAAGAAATTCAGATACCTACTTGCCTCTTCTTCACTTAACCTGTTTACAAACAGTAACTTTCTCTTATTAAGCAATACATCTTATTAACCTGTCATCCTTGCTATTTACAACTGCTACACCGGACAGCTTCCCTCTGTTTTGGTTTTGAGCCCTAGCTTAATTTTTGTCTACCTTGTTTCCTCCTCCTCCTGGGAATGGTATACCCTTCCTCCAGCACTATCCATTCTGCTCTCATCCTGGGGCACAGGCTTCAACAGGACACACGGAGCCTGAAGCTAAGAGGATGCTCTTGTTGTATGCTGTTGAGTCAGAACAAACTGACAGCTGACCCTCCAGCAGGTTTTCAGAGGCAGTAAATCATGTGGGAAGGAACTGCTCATCCTCCTTCTGCAAGGGCTTCCCGTTTTTAACCAAAACATATTTTCTCTGACTTAAAGAGAAGCCTTACTTGAAAAAAACCACAAAGTTGATTGATTCTGTAGCATTTCATATTTTAAATAATCTAGAATATGCACATAGGGACATTCTTGTGACACATAATCAGGGACTACACGATTTAGCCCTGGTGATGGTTTTTTCCTTCCCATATTCTATCCCTACATGAATATTCAACTTCCCTTTTTCATTGAAGCCTTACTTGTCCACCTGATCTGATAATGCAACATAATCCCCTACTCCTAAAGTCTCATCCCATTTCTTGGCTTAATTTTTTTTCTCTTCAATAGTTGTGATCTACAATATACTTATCCTATTTGTATCTGTCTCCATTTACAACCAAGAACATTACTGAAATGTACAGGTTTTATTTGTTTTGTTCTCTGTTAAATCACTGATACCCATTCAGTGCTCAATAAGCATTTTTTGAATGATTGTCAAATGAATATATACATAAATGTCTGAATCTATAGAAAAGCAAATACAAGTTTTATTTTTCATGACCAATTATTATATTCTCAATCTTCTCTAAGAGTTAGAAATAAAGACACACTCATAGCAAGGGGATGAGGGACTCATATCTCCTATGAATTTAGAAGAGTACAATGAAGTCTAAGCTTCAGCCTTTTCCAGGAAGACTGACTACATCTGCTTTTCGAAATCAACAGGGAGACCTCATGCATGCAGGATATCTAAGGTTTCAAATGGTAAATATAGTAAAATGGGTGGATACACAGGGTGCCACAGACACATCTGTATTCATAATGTATATACATACACACATTTGTAAATAAAGCTAAATGTTAAAACACCTTTGAAAAAATCTTTGGTAGCTATGATCTTACAATTTACTCTACATTATTATCGACACAAAAAATGTTTCTGATTTGGCAGCTAATTGTGGTATGTTGTAGAACTTTTTTGTCAAAACAACCTAGAAGTAGTGATAGACAAGGTATTAATAACTTTTTCTTTTCAATCTGCAAAATTTTATAATGTTTGAATATCCTTTCAAAGAGCATACTTGGCCAAAGAATCATAAAAGGGTTTATTTATTTTGAAAATGCACTGACTTTCAGGGTTTCAAACTTCAAAAACAACAATAGTAACAAGGACAAAATTCTCTAAAAATCATTGACTTGGAGATCAGTATGACATACCTGGAAAGTTCTGGAGTGGTAAAATGGGATTCGTATAGAGCCCAGTGCACACCATGATTCCATCAAAGATGTAGGATTTTTGCTTCCCTTCTGCTTCTACCACAACATCCCACTGTCCCGTGGAGGGGAAGTCAGAACGCTTCTTCACACTGCACACTTTTGACTGTGGAATGAGACAAGCATAGAATCATGAGCACTGCTTCCAATTTCCCTCGTTTCCAGCATTCTTGGCTGGAATAATGAATAAAGTCAATAGCGAGGAGTTGGAAACAACCTAAATGCCCATCAACAAATGAATGGATAGAGAAGCTGTGGTGTATTCACACATTGGAATACTATGCTGCATTGAAAAACAAAGAACTCATGTAATATTATTCAAAATGGGTGAGCCTGGAGGACATTATGCTGAGTGAAGTCTCTCAGTCACAAAAGGACAAATACTACATGGTGCCACTGTTGTAAAACAGGACTGACCTTGGAGTTGGGGAGAGACTGAGAAATATGGGTTCAATAATGTATACTGCATTGAAACAGATGAGGGAGAAAACTGTTTAAAAGAGACATGTGATTACATATTTTTGTCATGACAGGAGTCTAAAGCAAAGGCTACATGGTGGAGTGGACCTGGGGAAGTGTTTGTAAAATAATGAAAGAATTTTTCTTTTACTTTTCCAAGAGAGTAGTGTACTAGGGAGGAGGGTTGAGAGGGAGGAAAAGTGCAACAGTGAATGAATGGAAATCCAAAGTCTCTGTAAATTTTTACTGAAATGAATAATAAATTTAAATTAAAAAAGAAAAAAATTAATGAATAATGTCAACTGCAATGACTCTTTCTTAGTAGGTTTCCAGAAACTAGAATTTTACACAAAAATTTTTTATGATTACTTTTCCCTATCAAGATCTTTAAAGCAGAGATTTAGCCTGGTTTGATTTAACTGTGGTTCAGAATTTAGTTGGTGGTGATCTAGTCTGATTTGATGTCTAGTGTGATGTTTTAGCCAATTCGCCATAGTTTTTTTCATGGAGGAAGAGATAAGAGGAGCTCCCTTCCCTGGAGATGTACTAAAGCTAATACTGTGGTGATGTGTTCATCTTCAAGACTAAGGAGGCAGCTTACCATGCTTTGCTCTGGCTTGGCTCTCCACCCTATCAAAGGAGCTCCAGATATGCTGAGCATGCTCTGTCTCACTTACCTGAAACTGGATGTATTTCATAAGGTGAAAATGTTTGCTATACATCCTGAGATACTCCATGATTTTGGAATTGTGCATGTAGTTGGGATGATTGTCAGGGAAGGGAAAATCACTGTAGGCAGTCATTTCCTTAGAAGTGTTGCTGCTGGCAGATTTATAGATACTTGGCCTGCCTTCTTCAATTTTCTCCTACCAAGAAAGAAAAAAAAAGGCATCCACTGTCTTTTACTACAAAAGAGTAGCAGTTTAAAAAAAATTTATCTCTGTCGACTGGTGAGATACTTAAGGGAGTTCTTTTTAAAAACTCAAGGTTTCATCGTTTTTACTATGAAATATGTTAACTTAGTGTTACATAGTCAAACAGAGCAAATAATGTTGGAGAACAAACAGACAGACATAAGGAGAAAACATGTCTATAGAACATCAACACAGTTAAGCCAGCTGCCTTAGAGTTGATTCTAATTCACAATGACACCATGTGTGTCAGAGCAAAACTGTGCTTCACAGGGTTTCCAATGGCTGGTTTTCTAGAGCTAGATGCCCATTTCTTCTGAACGATCTGTGGGTGTACTCAAATCTCCTGCCCTTTGGTTAGCACAGGAGTATGCTAATCATTTTTACTGGCCAGGAACACCCACCAGAGTGATAATAATAGAACACCAGAGATGATAATAAACAGGAAGATGAGGACTGCCTCTGCTCACAGAGATGAATGAGAGTCAGAGTCTCAGACTGAGGGGTTACTAGGGACTCCTGGTCAAAAGTCTTGCTTGTAGTGATTGATGGGAAGGGATGAAAATATAATACAAGGAATTTTCTCTTTTAATTTTTTTTCTTATTACAAAAGTACTACATCTCATCCAAGTAGCAGTGGCAAAGTCTAACAGGACAACAAGCAATAAATGTTGGAAAGAATGTGGAGAAACTGGAATTTTCATACATGTTGGTAAGATTATAAAATAGTACAATCACTCTGGAAGGCATTTTGGCATTTCCCCAAAAAAATGAACATAAAAATTTCTTATAACCAAGCTATTGCATTGCTAGAAATATACCCTGAGGGGAAAAAAAATAAACCTGAGACACAAATGGAGATTTGTACACCAATGTTTATAGCATCTTTTTCTTGTTTACAGCGGGAAAATGGGAACAGCCCAAATTTCCATCAACAGATGAATGGATTGAGGAGTTGTGGTACAGTCACACTGTACTCAGAAGTAACAATTTCAAAATTACTATATAACATGGAAGAGGCTAGAGAGCATTCTACTGCGTGAACTAACTCAGTCTCATAAGGACAAGTACTGCATAAGACCACTATTGTAAAAAATAAGTCTGACTAGCAGGATGTGTATAAGAGTCCAAAGGGGAATAAAAAGGAAGGGGGGAGGATCACAGGGTTACAGAGTTTAGTGGGTAGAAGAAGGGGGTGACAGAATTAGGAAAGATCCAGTGGTGACCACAAAGATGGGGTAATAGTAGGCATAGGTAAAAGGTGATTAAGTTTATAAAACACACATTGTATGGGAATGAGCATATAAAAAACAATGTGAATGAAAGAATGTGTGAAAAAATATGAATGAAATGTAATGCATACATATTTTATATGCAAAACAATATAAAATAAAAATACATTTTTAAA
>NW_006399807.1:7950487-7951061 GCF_000299155.1 Elephantulus edwardii | reverse complement strand
CTGAGTTTAGAAGGGGTCGTGGTACTAGGGATATTATAGCTGATGTTAGATGGATCTTAGCTGAAAGCAGAAAATACCAGAAGAATGTCTATCTGTGTTTCATTGATTATACAAAGGCGTTTGACTGTGTGGATCATAAGAAACTGTGGCTGACTTTGAAAAGAATGGGAATCCCAGAACACTTGATCGTGCTAATGAGAAACCTATACTTGAACTAAGAGGTAGTCGTCAGAACAGAGCAAGGAAACACTGCATGGTTCAAAACTGGGGAAGGTGTACACCAGGGATGTGTCCTGTCTCCATACCTTTTCAACCTGTATACAGAACAGATTACCTGAGAGGCTGGGCTCTATGAGGAGAAGTGTGGCTTCAGGATTGGTGTAAGATCTATTAACAATCTGAGTTATGCAGATGACATAACCATGCTTGCTGAAACTGAGAAGGACCTGAAATGCTCGCTGCAGAGGGTCAAGAACTGAAGCCTTCAGTATGGATTGAGGCTCAATGTCAAGAAGACAAAGATTCTCACTACTGGACCAATTGGCAGCATCAGGATGGATGGTGAAGAGATTGA
>NW_006399807.1:7945488-7949902 GCF_000299155.1 Elephantulus edwardii | reverse complement strand
ATGAAGTAACGGTTCAGTGTATATGCATTATAAATATTCTTAACTTGAAGTTATGTAATTCAAACTAATTTCTACAAAAGTATATCAGTATTTACACAATTAACCTCCATTGTTCTGTGTCTACCATTACACCATCTCTTCAAGTGCCCATTAAATCTTTCCCATCCCTTCATGAACACTTCCCTCAATCTGCCTGGTAAATTGTGTTATCCTAATGATTTCCATGCTTCCCTAGGAGGTAATGTATATTTAGAAATTTTTTATATTATACAATAAATAGATATTACAAAATATTATTTTTTAAAAAGTATATCAATATTAAGAACAGCTCAAGTCTGTATTTCCTTCTTTAAAACAAACAACACTGATTACTAATAAAACCTATTGTAGTGATGTATTCATACACAATAATACGGTGTTGTTGTTGTTGTTGTTGTGTGCCATCGAGTCTCTTGTGACTCAGAACAACACTATGTATGAGAGCCCTAAACCCTGCTCTATCTTGTGACAACCTCACTGTTTCCATCACACCTACTCCCATTACCCCAATCACTGAATTGATCCATCTCATTGAGGATCTTCCTCTCTTGCACTGTCCCTCCACCCTCCCAAACATGATGCCCCTCTCCAAGGACCAGTCCCTCCTTCCAACATGCCCAAAGTATGCCAGATGAAGCTTCAAAATCCTTGACTCCAAAGAGCATTCTGGTTTCACCCTCTCTGGGACAAACCTGTTTGTTCTCCTAACAATCAATTCAACACTCTTCTCCAGCACCACAGCTCAAAGTCATAAATTCTCTATCATCCCTATTCATTGTCCATCTATCCGATGCATAGTACGTAATTGCAAAGACTATAGCCTGGATCAGGTGCATCAAAACCAGTTTTTGTAAATATGATAAACTATTATTGTAAGTGAGATTATAAAATGTGAGCATTACTAGTAAAATCAAATGACATGATACAATATTTGAAGTCATTTTGAGATGGTCCTTAAGATCTATCATTATCAGTGTCTTGGAGACGGGACCTGAAACAAATAAATCATCGCTATGATTTTATTTTTTTATCTGTAAACAAATGCTTACCTACTACTCTCTGGTGCTGTGTGCACCAGATGTTATAAAAACACTGCACAGGAAATATCCAAGTACATACAGAGCTGGGGGGTCAGCTATAGAGGTGGTCTGTTCACTCCTATGGGAACTGAACCAGTTAGAAGGCATCAGTCATGAGCCATCCAGGAACACAGACACCACTCTCAGTAAGTGGAACAGAGAATATAATGCAAACAACAGATTATGCTGAGACAGACTTGAAAAGGCTGAGATCTTAGGGGAAGCTCCCAGAGGTTAGCAGAAACAGGGATCCACCAGCACTCTCCAGGCCAGATCTAGGCAGTTAGGAGTTGTTCCTCTTCCACCAAAGGAGTTCTGGTGGACAGTGGTGAAAGCAGTTGACAATTAACTATAATGAGCCTATCAGCTGCACTCTAGCAGAAAGATGAGTAAAGATTAACAGCCTTGGAAGCCTTATGGAGGCAGTTCTACTGTCCTTTTGCATGGCTACAAGGCAGAATCAACTTGATGGCAGGTGTGTGTGTGTGTAAAAAAATATTTATTTTATACTATTTTGCTTACAAAGTTCGTATACACTGTTTTTTTTACACTGGATATTTCCCATTTCCTTTACCCGCCCCTCCCTTTACACATCAAATTGTGTAACCCTATGATTACTCCCCTGCCCATCCTCATCCCGCTGTTCCTTGGATCCTCATACCTGTTTTAATAGTTATTTTTCTATTTCTACAATAATGGTCTGATATAGTGTTTATCCTTATGGAACTGAGTTAGTTCACTTAGCTTTATGTTCTAATTTCTGAAATCATTGCTGCATAGTACATTCAATACATAATGCATACCGCAGGCTGGGTAATATATTCTATCATGTGAAGATACCATAATATCTCAATCCTTTCGACTGTGGTTGGACATTTTGGCTGTTTCCATGTTCTTACAATGATGAATAATGCTGCTATGGACATTGGTGTACAAATCCCCATTTGTGTGTATCTCTTTCTAATTTTCTCAGGGTATATTTCAATCAGTGGAATAACTGGGTATATGGAATTTCTATGTTCAGCTTTTTGAGGAAACACCAAACTCCCTTCCAGAGTGGTTAAACCATTTTATAATCCTACCAACAGTGTCTAAGAGTTCTTATCCTTCTATATCCTCTCCAACATTTATTGCTTGCTGTTTCATTAAACTTTGCCAATGCTACTAGGGTGAAATGGTATGTCATTGTGGTTTTAATTTGCATCTCTCTTATTTGGTAGCAGGTTTTTGTCTGTTTGCTTTACCCTTGTTTTTTTCTCTCTTTTATTCCTCTCTTTTACCCCTATACGGAGCCTCTTGTAAGTCACATAGTCCAGAGGTGTAAGATGGAGAAGAGGTATCAAGCCCATATCTACCCACAATACAGGCTGGAAATAATTTGTTCCTGGGCTGAGCCTTTAAGACTTCAAATTTGTCTGAGGAACAGTTAGTGCTACTTGCTCTAACACAGATACATTGTTATGCTGGAGATGAAGATCTGAGAATCATTAGTACAGATGAGGTATCTGAAACCAAGGGGCCCTAGGGAAGAAATGTAACAAAAGTTAGAAACTGAAAATAAAGCCAAGAACAGCATCTTTAGAAATTAAGTGGTAACAAGTACTGAGAAAGAAAAGCAGAAAAGAAAAAAAGAATTAGGTTGCAAAAAGGGGAGCAAACATTTTCTAAACAATGTTAGTTTTAACATTAGATCCTTTTGAAAAAGTAAACACTTTAGGAGAGTGGCCCATTTGGGTGGGGTTGCTGATGAATTCCATTATAAAGCAAAGGTTAGATGCCAGGAGATGCATGAGAAAATCTAGAGAACCAGAAAATATTTCTTTTTCAAGAATTTGTATTCTGGAAAAGAAATGTTTCCTTGGAAAAAAGAGATTATAATTCAACTTTAAAAGACAGGGGTAATAATAACAAAATCATCATCATCATCATCATCATCATCATCATCCTGATGGTAACTGGTGGATAAATTAATGCTTTAATCTTTGTATTTCTATTTCCCAAATATGGGGTGCAGGGATGTTGGGGAGATGTCATCATATACCTATCATATATACATATAAATTCTTGTTGTTAGGTGCTATCAAGTCTCCTATGACTCCTAGTCTCCCTATGAACAACAGATCTGAAACTTGCCCTATCCCGAACCATCCTCACAATCTCTGACATAGTTATCATGTTGTTAAAAGTCGTTGAGTCTCTGTATCTTGTTGAGAGTCTTCCTCTCTTCCTCTGACCCTCCACCTTTTCCAGCATGACATTCTTTTCCAAGGAGTGGTATATATATATAGAAGCATATTTAAACTTATATTATTTACATTTACCTCATATCTCCAAAGTCCCCCAATGTCACTGCTTCCTTCAAAACAGGTCGGCTCAAGTCCCTCCTCCAGGCAGCACTTAATGGCGCTTAATCCACTGACACCCGCACCAATGATTGCAATTCTTTTTGTTGGCATTGTTTCTTTTATCAGTAAACATAAATGACAAAATTAGATTTTAATGGAATAGAACTATTATTACTATTACAAAATTTGAATACATTGTTTTCCAGAACAAATTCTTCCAATTTCCCTCACTCCCCCATCAAATTGTACACCCCATGCTTAATCCCCCTGGGAAATAACTTTTTTTAGTGAAAGGTTCCCCCCCCCTTCTTCCTCTAATATTGCTAGCATTGAGAGAATATTATCAAAGTTATTATGCCATTCGGTGTTTCTCTGGGACAGAATATTCTACCTCACAAAACGCTGTCTCAAACACAAAGCACTCTCTACTCTGCTCAAAGTGTTTGAGTAGGTTCCAATTCAAAGGGACCTTTCACCAAGTTTCTGACCCTGTAAATATGTTTTAATTTTTTATTGCTTTGCATACAGTAGTATGTTTACTGTGTTTCATTCATGTACATTGGGTTATTTTTTTTTCAAAATCACCTCCCTCTCACCCACCAAACTTTGAGACCCCATGATTTCCCCCTTCCCTACCCTAAGTCCCCTTGTCCTCTCTCCAATGATTTGGTTCAAAATTGACTATACATAACAACATCTACCTTCTGGTTAAAACATTTAAGTTTGGGCGGCCAGAGAGCTGGAATTTGAACCACACATAGGACAGCTGAGTTCTAGCCAAAAGACACCAGCCAAGCCTCTGTGGAACACACCCACCAGGAGCAAGCAGGGAGAAACCGCCTGCCACTGTGTGACTCCAGAGGAGCAATGGCTCACTACTGCATGATCACCCTGTGGCCCACCAATGCGTGACCCCACCATGCAAGGTGCCGCTGCATTAACCCCCAGCAG
>NW_006399807.1:7934350-7935471 GCF_000299155.1 Elephantulus edwardii | reverse complement strand
GTGACTTCCCTCTTTACCCTGTTGGAGAAGTTTTTGGATGTGCATAGGACTTTATTCTTAGAAGGTCCCATTCATCTATTTTATCCTCTCCTGGTTGTAGGTATAATTCCTGTTTTATATGATTTAAGTTTTTCCAGAAACTGAGAAGGGGAAAACAATCTTAATAAAATTTTTGTTGACCTACTAATTTACCATTTCCAGGAAATTGTTTCCCCTTCTGTGTGGATTGAGTCTGCTGTTACTCTCTTGCTCTATATAGCTTCCTTCTTTCTATTTCCTTTGTACTATAATTGTCAAATGTAGTACATTTATTTGCTCTATTGGCTGAACATTTTTCCAGATAGTGCTTTAAGTGATTAGTTTTAAAACTAAGGGAAAAGATAAGAACTATGTGAGTATAATGTTTCATGATGATTTATTTTTTTAGTTGACCATTTTTATATAAAATTCCACTAAATATGGTTTCTCATTTGTCCTCAAATATGTACAACTACATAAAAAGTCGGTGATTTCAATCCACCAGGTTTTCTGTGGAAGAAAAATATGACAATCTTTTTCCATAAAGATTTACAGCTCTACAAACCCACTTAGGCACTTCTGTTCTATCCTTTTGGGTTGCTATGAGTTGGAATTGACTCAATGGCAGTGGGTTTAGCTCATAGCCTTGGGCTCATGTTGCCCATTTTTTCAATTACTTTACTTTAGAGGCTTGTCTGACCTAACTCTATGAGGGCTTTTTCCATGCAGGGGGCAGCCTCTGATGTCTATACTCATTTTATCCCCCCTCTTGTTTAATGCTGATTTCCTGGAAGTCATCCTTGAGTGAACAAATATTAATGTACATCCAGTGATTTTTCAGAGGTTATGGTTCATTCCTTTGAGCCACTAAGGCTTCTAATTTTTGTCATTGGATCTGTGCATGGCTTTTGAGATAATTAGAAGTCCCTTATTGTGTATGATCTTTCCAATTACTTGTTATGCATCTGAGAGCTGGACAATGAATAAAGATGACAGGAAAGGAATTGATGTCTTTGAACTGTGGTGTTGGAGAAGAGCACTGAACATCCCATATTCCATGGACAGCCAAGAGAACAAACAGATATGTCTTGGAGAGGGTGCAG
>NW_006399807.1:7927127-7934250 GCF_000299155.1 Elephantulus edwardii | reverse complement strand
GTATCTAAGTATGCACCAGTCCTAACCAAATCAGACAGGGCTCCTTGTAAATATTCCAGTGGGATAGAAAGAATCTAAACAAAGAAGCAAATGACTGATAAATAAGATGAGTATTTTGAATAAAAATGAAACTGTGTAGGGGCTTTAGGGAATGCAGAACTGAGGGTATTGTTTTAGTAATACTGTTGGGAAATACTTGCTAATGACATTTAAGTAGGAAATGAAAAAACAAGTTATCTAGGTCTCTGAAAGAAGAGAATTCTAGGTAGAGAGAAGAGCAACTAAGGCAAGTGCATGCTGGGCTTTTCTGAAGGAAACATCATGAGTGGACAGGAAAAGGGTGTAATGTAATATGATATGATACAGAGAGGCAGCAGTCAGCCAAATGAGAGAAAAGTCTATAGATTGATTGAAAAGCTTCATTTTAACTGAGATGGAAATGCCTCGAGGCTTGGCTTATGTTTTGGAAGACCTCTCTGCCTGCTCCCTAGAGAACAGAATACACAGGGGAAGGAAGAGAGGGAGTGAATGGAAGAGAAGGAGAGAGACCAGTAAGGACGTGAGAATGGTAGTGATTCAACGTAAGGTGATATAGATAAAGGTGGTAGAAAGTGGTACATTGGGTGGGGCCTCACAGTGTTTGCCATTGGAGTGAATATGAAGTTTGAGAAAAAGAGAACTCAATAAAGGCTCCTTATGGTTTGGGTCTGAGTAAATGTAAGGATAGAGTTTGCCAATAAATTTCTCTCGCTGTGAAATGGAAAGCTGATGGAAGATCGCTGGAATCTGAAGTTTAAGCCGACTTTCAGTTTTCATATGCTTATCTGACCTTTGAAAGGAAGATGGGCTATCAATTTGCAGCCTTTAAAAATCCACTAGAGGGTCTGCTATGCGATGGTTCCAACTCAACAGCAATAAGTTTTATGACATTCAAATGGGGGTGTCAAGTAAACAGATAGAAACCCCTGAAGTTTCTCTACACATTGCTTCAAAAATGAGATAAAAAAAGAACACAGTAGCTGTTTGTAGTAAATGCAGAGTTTAAAAAGGCATAGAGAAGGTAGGCAAGAATTGTTGAAAAACAATAATAGCTGCTATAAAACCACCCAAAGTTAAACAATATTATATAAATATTTCAATAGTCTAAGAATTGGAGAGCAAAGGGAAATAACCAAAAAGAAACTGGAACATAATGAATGAATGAAAGTAAAATGGAAATTGAAAGAGAAAGAATTCATGTTTGGTGATAGATGTTAGAGATGTTTTTCTGAACCTTGAAGGACAGCAAGCTTATGGCAAGTGGAGATACGAAACAGTGTGAAAGAACCATGTAGGATCTCAAAACTAAAAATTTCACCAGTGCTGTTGAGTTGGGATGAGCCTACAGTAGACCTTCCAGTGGGTTTCCAAGGCTGTAAACCTCAAGGGAGGAAATTTTGCATCTTTCTCCTGAGGAGCAGCTGGTCGATTTAGATTACCAGAGAAGAGCATTCATTAGGTTAACAGGGTAACTTCCTATAAACGACCATATCTCCCTTTCTAGAATCTAGGTAGAAGGAATTACATAGAGTTCAGAAGTGGGGCAGAAATCATCAAACAATTTTTAGACATGGTGGTTAGAAATGTAGATAAATATCAGGAAATAGTGAGAGGTTGCATAGAAAATATATTCAGGCTAGACAATACTGCCTCGCTTTAAAATAAGGGAAGTTGTGCATCAAGGTTGAATCATTTCTCCATACGTATTCTATCTGTATGCTAAACAAATAATTTGAGAAGTTGGGATCTATGAAGAGGAACATGGCATTAGGATATGAGGAAGATTCATTAACAACCTGGGCTATACAGTTAACACAGCGTTACTTGCTGAAGGTAAGACTTGAAATGCTGGCTGTGAAACATCAAGGACTACGGTCTTCATTCAATATGGACAGTATCTCAAAATCAAGAAGAGAAAAATCCTCACTGCAGGTCTGATAAGTATAGTAACATCATGATAGATGGAGAAAAGATTGAAATTATCAATGATTTCATCTTCCTTGAATTCACAGTCTACACCTTTGACACCAAGTCAAGAGATCAGGAGATGTATTGCAATGGGAAAATCTGTCAGGGACCTCTCCAAATTACTGAGGAGCAAGGAGGCCAGATTGAAGAGTAATGCGCACCCAATTCAGGTCATGACCATTTAAATCGCTTCCTGTATATTTAAGAGCTGGATAATGAGTAAGGATGACAGAAGAAGAATCAAGGCTTTTGAGTTATGGTACTGGAAAAGAACACTGAATATCCCATGGATTGCTGAAAGAACCAACAGATATGTCTCTTGGGAAAAGTTCAGCCAGAGTGTTTCTTGGAGGCAAGAATGGTACAAAAACTCATCTCCTATTTTGGGCTTGTTGCTAGGCAAGGCTATTTTTGGAAAGGGATATTATTCTAGGAAAGGCAGATGGGCAGTGAAGGAGAGGGAGACCCTCAATGAAACGGACTGACACAGTGACTGCACCAATAAGCTCAAGTGTGTCAGAGGTGATGAGGATGGCACAGGACAGGACAGGACAGGACAGGGTTCAGATTTGTTTTTCATAGGATCGCTATGAGTTGTATTCAACTCAATGGCATGTAAGAACAACGAAGATGTACTTCAGAATTTAAGCAGTCTTAATTTGGTCCCACCAAGCTGGTGGAACATGATAGTAGTTTACTTAAATATATTAATTTCTCCTTGCCTTATTTTCTTCAAGTATAAAATAGATAAGCTTTAGAAAGAGTGTTATCAATTAAAAATGTAATCAATTTCAGAAAGACTGAACCGATGAATACCAAAAGAAATGCATTATGAAGAATAATTCTGGAACCTCATAACAATCTTATACGTAAAATAAGGGAAGGGTTGTTTTCTTGTGGGGTTTTTTTTGTGCATGGCATGGAAAATATAGTAGTGAAATCCACCCACCAATATTTATTGCTTAAATTTAATAAAAGCTATCACTGAGATTTTAAAAGTTAGAGAGTTGCTCTCTCAACATTAAGGCAGGAAATTGGAATCCACCAGCTACTCCATGGAAGAGAAATGGACAACTTCCTGTGCAATTTACAGCCTCTGAAAACCCACTGAGGATCAGCTGTTCTGAGTGGAAGACCATGAGTCCGAGATTTTGTTGTTTTTCAAAATATGTCCTGGGGAACTCTGCTAAGCCTTTATTTAGACAAGATTCAGCAAGGGAATTAATCTATAGTAAACATGGGACAATATGGGAGACTTTAACCAAATACAAATATATTTGAGTTGCTAGAAGATTAAAACTGAGGTGGCATTTTTCTGGTGGTTTGAATCTACCAGCTGCTGTGGTGAGAGAAAAGGGAAAATCTCCTCCTCCAGCAATTTACAGCCTGGGAAACTGCCTACTCTGCTGGTTATGTTGTGGTTGATGCTTTTTAATAGTCAACCATTTTTTTTTTTTTTTAGTTTTCTGACCTTTAGCTACTGTAATGTGTTAAGTAGTGTTGGTGATCTTGTATCAATAACGTTTTAATAATGAAATAGTTACAGGACATTAAAGGAAAAATAGAAATTTAAAAGGCTCCTTAGAAGGGAGCCTGGGTGGCAAAGTCTGTAGGGAGTTGCACTGCTAACTCGAAGTCTGTGCCTCTCTGTGGTTCAAATCTACCATGGGAGAAAGACGGGCAATCGCTTCCCGTGTGATTTACAGTCTCAGAAAACCCACTGGAGGGGCAGCTTTGAGTCAGTTCCCACTTAACAGCAATGAGTAAGCTCAATAATAAGGTAACTAATAATACCATAGTTCAATGTAAAAAAAAAAAAGCTTCTACTAAACAATCTTTTTGCTACTATTCATATGCTGTGAGAAAAAGGATATATAAGCAATTTCAACAATATTTATCACATATTAGTTATATAATGAAAGTTGAAAATTAACATTACTAACACTTCTTTATGGTCTGCTATGTATGGGAGGAGGTCCATAATGGGGTGTGTATGTGACAACACAAGTTACTGTATTGAATGACATAGAACATCACTATGCTGCTTCTTCCATCATTGATCAGAACAATGGAAATAAATTTTCCTTAAACAACATTTCTGTCAATGCATCCTGAATGGGACCAGGAACCTGCTAGAACTCTGTTCTGCATTATAACACAAGTATATTAATAGTAGATTAGGTTAGCTTTTATGAGACTATTTCAGATCTTGAGTTCCTTGGTAATTCCTTTTATTTAAGGCTTCCCTACTTGAAAATGTGTCCAGAGGCTAATAAGAACTTACCTAATGACAACAGCAAGCACTTAAATAATCCCCCTGAGTACTTAGAGTTAATAAATAGGTCTGGTAAGTATTTAGTAGAATTGTAATGTCAGCCAACAACTTGGACCACAAAATAGCAGTATGAATGTGCTAATGAGAACAAAGTCACAGAAATACATGGCGGGAAAATATTGCATTTATTAACTTAAAAAGCAGACTCAAATATTTGACATTTATTTCCGAGTGCCATTTTATGCTTCCGTTTGAATATATAAATTTATGTGTGGGTAAAAAAAGAATCCCCTTTCAAGGGTCAAAAGTATCTAGCTAAGTGCTTTTCTTCAGCATAGTAGCACCCTTTGGCTGCCGAAATAAAAAGTTATTACCGCATGTATTTTTTTTTCCCCTGTAGGATCGGTGTGCCTTTGATCTCCGTTGTCCCCTCGCTCTTCCAGCAGCCCCCCTCAAACTCTTTCCCAATGATCTTTGTTCGTTTGTATCCTCATCTGAAACAAACATTAATGAAATCACAACAGGCCAGATCTCTCTTCACATACGTAGTCAATATTGTCCTCACCCTGCTTGTCCTCTACTAGACGGGAAGCATTCATGAGTTGATAAATTCTTGCTCTATTTAAAATGCTTTATATTCTCCTTCCTTTGAGAATGTCCTTTATTAATTGGTATTTCTCTTTTGATGGTGCAAAGGCATAACTAGGATATTCTTTTAATCATGCAATTAAATGGCATAAAATAAAAAGTTCCGAGCCCCATCAAACCTCAGGCTTCATGGAGAGACGACAAAACTAACCTGTGGTAAGAAGAAAAAGCAAAACAGATTTGGCCTCGAAGTATCCAGGTACGGAGATAAAGACGTGGGATCCAGTGTGCTTCTCACCCAAGAAGTGTGCTTCTTTCCACCAACGTCAGTTTTATATGATGGCTAATTTGCAAAAAACCCCTCCCTGTGTCTCACTCCTTTCCACTTGACTTTACAAGTGGGGTTCAATAAAGACATTGGCATGTTGTCAAAATCCTCTAAACATAGTAATTGTATTGGTCTCACAAAGCCCAATTAATTAGAAGTATAAAGAAGCCCAGAAGGGACTTCATTCAGACGAGGTTCAGCTGGGGAATTGATTTATAGTAAAACTAAGACAGTATGGGGAGAAGTTTCAGCTACAGTGAAAATCAATTACAAACACAAATGCATTCCAGTTGGTAGAAGATAAAAACCAAGGCTAAAATTGGAGTAAGAGAAAATGACCCAAAATATCCTTGTACATAATTTTTTGTGTATTTCTGACGATTTTTTTGTTGGTAATTTCTTTCCTGACTGTATCAAAAGATGTTTGAGGAATAATTTTCCAGGTCTTTATGACATTATTTCTTAGAAAGATCAAATGAATTTTTATTATGATAAAAAATGTTTATGATGTTCTGTTCTCATGCTTGCTAATTATATGAATAATCAATTCCTTGGTAATAGCCAGTTCTTTGGAAACTAGGGCATCTGAACTCTGTTTATGTATTTGTATTGTACTTCTTTTGATGAACTTAATGAATATCATTTCTACTGTTGGTATACTTCGTACTTGTTTAAAGAGTTCTTTTCATATGACAGAGAGAAATCATTAGCCCTCTCACATATTTTTTAAAACATTTTCTCCATTTTGTAATGAATTTTAAAAATTATGTAAAGAATTTTTGGAAAGTAAAATATGTTTTCTCGTGTGTGTGTGTGTGTGTGTGTGTGTGTGTGTGTGTGTGTGTCTGTTCTTCCCACTTGGTTTTCTGTGGAACTCTGGTGACAACCCATAGCAGGCTGCTCTGCAAACTGAAACGCTGCTTAGCTCCAAGGGTGAATGATTGACAGCCTCAGAAACCTGATAGAAGGTTGCTGTGGGACAGACTCTACCCCTTGGCAATAAGTTTGAAATCTTTTCATCGCTCATTATAACACTTTACCTTATCTTCTCTCCAAGGAGCCCTCGTGTCATGGTGAACAATATGTTGGGCTGTTAACAAAAAAAAGTAGGCAGTTTGAATGCCCCAGAGTCTCTGCAGGAGAAAAATGGGCACTGTCCTCCAGTAAAGTTTGAAGCCTTAGGGTCTTCATGTTGTCCTTGATGTTAATCTATAACTAATCTGGTCTTTGATTATGATTGCTCAATATGTCAAACCTGTTGAAATGGTCTCTTAATTCAGGTGGGATAATTGTTGGATTTTTCACTCTCTTGGGCTTGTTTTTAATTTTCTTCAGCTTTAATTTGAACTTGCATGTGAGCAATGGAGAGCCTGCTCCCTAGTTGGCTCCCGGCTATGTTCTGACAGATGATACGGAACTTCTCTATCCTTTCTTCCCACAAATTTTGTTAATTTGATTCCTATGCATTCTGTATGGCAAGGTTCGTGTGTCTAGTTGCTGTTTATGTTACTGCAAAAAGGTGATCCTGGGATTGTTGATTTTGCAAAATTCTACAATTCTATTTCTGTCATCATTTCTATAATTTAAACCACATTTTCTTTAAATTGTGATTTTAATGAAGGTTTACCGAGATGTTGTGTTTTCTAATTTAAGCCACATTATCTGAGTACATATGTGTTGTCTTTGTTTTCAAATTTTTCACACTAATCACTAGTTTCATGTGCAAGCAAGATTCTACTGAAGATTATCCAAAAGCCACTGGAACAACACATAAGCAGAGAACTGCCAGAAGTCCAGGCTGGATTTAGAAGGGGTCGTGGTACTAAGTATATTGTAGCTGATGTTAGATGGATCTTAGCTGAAAGCACGGAATACCAGAGGAATGTCTATCTGTGTTTCATTGATTATGCAAAGGCATTTGACTG
>NW_006399807.1:7917750-7923435 GCF_000299155.1 Elephantulus edwardii | reverse complement strand
CCCTATTCATTGTCCAACTCTCCGATGCATAGCACATAATTGCAAAGACTATAGCCTGGATCAGGCGCCCTTAGTCTCCAGCCTCACATCGTTGCTCTTCAATACTCTTGAGAAGTCCCTCACAGCTGTTTCCCAGTGCAATTCATCTCCTGATTTCCTGGCTGCTGTTACCAAGAGTATTGACTGTGGAGCCAAGTAAACTAAAACTCTTAACTATCTCAATCTCTTCACCATCCATACTGATGCTGCCAATTGGCCCAGTGGTGAGAATGTTGAGCTTCAATCCATATTGAAGACTGCCATTCCTTGGAGAGGGACAGGATGTTGGGAAGGGTGGAGGGTCGGTAAAGAAGAGGAAGACCCTCAACCAGGTGGATTGACACAGTGACTGCTGTAAAGGGCTCTTGTGTATCAGGAGGTGTGAAGATGCTACAAGATAGAACAGGGTTCAGATCTTCTATTCATAAGGTTGTGATGAGTCATACTCAACTCGATGGCTTCTAAGAACAACAACAACAACAACAACAACTTAATTTAGCAAGATAGAATCTTATTTATCTCTCATTTAAAAGTAAAGAAAGAAAAAGTTGAGGACAGATAGGCTAACTCTATTGTTTCTAACACAGGGGTTTCATATCTGGTTCCAGGTTGAGGTTTAATGGCTACCATTTTTACTATATTGCAGCTCGTGGGAAATGGGTAAGGAGAAAACAAGTGACAAGGAATTGGTACTCACAGTTTCTGCTCATCATTTGTTGATCAGGAATCACTTAGATGACCATACCTAACTGTAAAGAAGGAGAGAACTTGAAATCTTTAATTGGTCAGCCATATACCTATTGTTGGTGTTGTGTACCATTGAGTTGGAACCAACACATACCTGATCTTCTGGCAGGTTTTCAGAGGTAGTTAACCACATAGGTGAAGATATTTTCCATCTTTCTTTCATGGAGCAGCTGGTGGATTTGAAACTTGTGCCTTTGGGAGAGCAGCACAGCTTCTTAGTTACAAATAAAAATTTACATTGTAAAGGAAATTTTATATTAGTTGAAAAATAGCAAGTCTTCAGGACAGCTTGTCAAGCATTCACAGGCCCTCTGACCTTTAGCCTGCAGGTTTTAGACTACTAGGTATTAGACCACTTGATTTTTTAGTGTTTTACAAAGTTCTAGTATTTTTGTGTACTAAACAGTCAGTACCAAACAGAACCATCGCTCACCCACCAGTTGGTTTTCAGAGGCAATAAATTGTATGAGGGTTGATTGTCCATCTTTGCTCCATGGAGTAGCTAATGGATTCAAACCAGGTACCTTTGTGCTAGCAGCACAATTCTTTACCACCAGAGCTCCCCAATTATGATAACTTCCCACACAGTCCTCTAATTAAGTCTTAGCAAAGGCCCTTGGATCTGGTTCTGACAGGAAGCAATTTCAGATCATTTATCTAATGCTGATCTCTGGTTCCCTGCCACCTCTGCTGCTGTTCCTAGTCTCAGTCTTGGACTATTTTAAGCAGGAATCTGATCCAAAAGAATATGTTGTACTCTCCACTTGTTTCTTGACAGTCATGAGAGTCCAGGTTTCTTCCTCTGAATCTGCTCAATTTAAGTCTTTTGGAATGGGAAAACTAACCAATATTATTTGTGTATCCTCACCCAAAAGGTGCTATTTACCGCATTCAGATCATTAATATAGTCTGATGGCCTAGTGGCAAGAAGCTGCTCAGCAATGCTGAAAGCACATGGTTCAAGGCCATCAGCTGGTACATGGGAGAAGGATGAGCAATCTCCGCCTGTGTGTTTAACTGCCTCTGAAAATCCAACAGAGGGTCAACTCTAGGTTGGTTCTGACTCTGTGGTACAAAACCACAACCACCACCACCTAGCTATCAGGGCAAAGTCTATTTCTGTAGATCCTCAATGACTTTGGTTTGAAGAGTTACCCTTGAATCAGCTGAACCTTTCTTAGAACTGAACAGCAGTCTGAGTTTTGGTTTTGGTTTTTTTTTTTCTTTTACCTAAAACCTGCTTCCTTCTTCCCCTTGTTTTGCAGATGTCAGACCTGCTATTTGGTCTAAAGATTCTCCCTAATTCCTCTGCTTCCTATTGCTTATTGGAAGTCTTCCTCTTCTTGCTGGCCTTCTACTTTACCAAGCATGATGTCTTTCTCCAGGTCCTGGTGGCATGCCCGAAGTATGTGAGATTAAGTCTTGCCAAGTTACCTTCTAAAGAGTACTCTGACTAAACTTCTTTCAAGAGAGATTTGTTCTTTTGACAGCGTGGTATATTCAGTCTTCATCACCGTAATTCAAAGACATCGGTTAATTTTCTATCTTCCTTATTCATTATCGAGTTTTCAAATTTGTATGAGTCATTAGAAAATTCTGTGTCTTTGGTCAGGATTACTTTAGCTCTCCAAGTGATATCTTTCCTCTTTAGTACTTTAGAGAAGTCCTTGACAGCAGATATTTCCAGTGCAATATATTATTTGATTTCTTGACTATTGCTTCGATGGGTATTGACTTTAGATTCAAAGCAAATGAAATCTTTGATATCATCTGTGTTTTCTCTAATTTTCTTGATGTTACTTATTGGTCCAGTCATAAGAATGTATGCTTTCTCTATGTTGAAGTATAATTCACACATCTCCACTCCCCACACATGTAGTCATCTATCCAACACAAAATGGAACACACAAAGTAATAAAGTTTGGAAATGAAGTTGTAAAGTTTTGAACAATCATAGAGCTTTCTTTCTATTCATTTCTTTCTGTTAATTTCTATTGGTGTTGTACTCTCTTCAAAACCTTCATAGGTTTTGGGTTCTGAGGTTACATTATGCACATCCAGAGAAATGGAAATAATCATAGCCAAAGTGCTTCTCTAAACCAAGTTCTTAAGCCAAATGACTCCTCTCTAATCCACTGCTCTTTACATGTAGCCCATCCTTTTTCTCCACTCACTGGTGGTTCTCTTCAAACTGTCTGAAACAACAGGCTTAGGTGGGAGGCAACTCCCTTAATCAGATATGTGTCTGTGGGTTGGCTCCCAAAGAAGAGTAAGCCATAAAAACCAAACCCATTGCCTTCAAGGATGTTTTGACTCATAATAACCCTTTAATACAGAGTAGAACTGCCCCACAGGGTTTCTTAGACTATAATCTTTTACTGACGTGTACTGCTCCATACTTCTACCTCAGATCTGAACAGCTAACCATCCAGTTAGCTGCTAAGTGCTTACTTACTTCACAATCACAGCTTCTTTTTAAAGAATACTCAAAAACTAAACTCAACCTCATTACTGTCAAGCCAGAATTAACCCATTTTTGGACTCTCTGATGTGTTTCAGAAACTAAATAGGGAAGAGATTGTTATCCTTATCTCTTGGAGCCACTGGTAGATTTGATAATTCAGTCTTTTGGTTAGTAGTGCAACTACCTACAGACTTAAGTCACCAGAACTAACTCATTGTTAGTCAACTAACTCATTTATGTCAACTCATTGCCATAAAATTGCAACTAACACATAGTTGATTTTCCAGAAGATTTTCACAGGCTGTAATGGGAAGTGCTCCTCTGAGTTGTTCATATGATTTTCAAAGGCTAGTTATTTCAAAGGTGGATGGCAAGTTCTTCCTCTTAGTCTATTTTAATCTGGAAGTTCCACTGAAATTTGTCCATCAAAACTGAAGGGCTGGTTTTAAAATACTTGTGACAGCATAACAACAGCCATCAAGCTACTTTGGTAGAGTAAACTGACAGATAAGTACTATACTCAGAAGAGAAAACTATGAATAAGCAAGCATATATGTTGTTGCTGTTGTTGTGTGCCATCGAGTTGTCTGTGATTCATAGTGGCCGTATGTACAACAGGCCTAAACCCTGCCCTATCCTGTGACAATTTTATTGTCTCTGATACAGCTAACCCCTTACCCCAGTCACTGAAAAAATCCATCTCATCGAGGGTCTTCCTCTCTTGTGTGGTCCCTCCACCCTCCCAAGTATGTTGTCCCTCACCAAGGACTGGTCCCACCTTGCAACATGTCCAAAGTAGGTCAAGTGAAGTTTCAGAATGCTTGCCTCCATGCAGCAGCCTGATCTCACCCTCTCTAGGACGACCCTATTTGTTCTCCTAGCAGTCCATGGTACACTCAATACTCTTCTCCAGCACCACAGCTCAAAGGCATCAATTCTCCATCTATCATCCCTAGTCATTGTCCAGCTTTCTGATGCATAGCAAGTAATTACAAAGTCTGTCGTGCCCACAAAAGCACCACCTGAAAGGAGCTTACTCAAGCATGTAAAAACAGAAAGTGCACTTTATTTTGAAGAATAATTTTCCACATGTGGGGCTCCCCCCTCAGTGGAAAGATGGTGTGAGTAAAAGAACCCCGAGTCCCCCTGTGCAATTGTTTTAAGGCCTTCCCAGGTGCTTCTGTCCAGAGCAGGGAGATTGGGAGCATGGTTGGTAGGCCTGGGAATCAACCATGTGGGTCAGCTTTTAATGGACTGGCTACTTTGCCTGCCTTTGCTCTTTTTGTGTCACGTAGACACTCGTTAATTCTTTACTTTGCAAGGACAGATAAGACTTTACCCAGCACATTTGTGTTTGCTTTACCTTTTCTAAGCTAAGAATTTTTATGGCCTGCTTCTGCTTCTGGGATTAATGTTGTTGTGTGTGTGTGTGTGTGTGTGTGTGTGTGTGTGTGTGTTGGGTTGCTTTTTTTTTAAAATGGGATTTATGCTGTCCCCTCAAGACCATGGCCTATATCACTTGAATCTTAGTCTCCAGATTGATATCTTTGCTCTTCAGTACTTTGGAGAGGTCTCATTTTTAAATTTTTTTAATTAATTTTAATGAACATTTACAGAGATTTTGGATTTCCATTCATTCATTGTTGCACCTTTCTTCCTGCCCACCCCTCCCACTAAGTTCCCTCTTCTCTTTGAAAAGTAATAGAAAAATTCCTTCATTGGTATACAATCTCCACACCCACCCCTCTTGCCACGAGTACATGCCACTAGGCAACCTTCATTCTGGACTCTTGTGATAACCATAATACACTATCATGTATCGCTTTTAACCTGTTCTCTCCCTCATCTGTTTCAATGCAGTATACATAATTTGTTTGTTGATGGGCACTTAGGTTGTTTCCAACTCTTTGCTAATTGTGAACAAAGCCGTGATAAATATGGAGAAGTCTCTGACTGCTGATATCAAGCACATATGTACATAAATTATAATGTAAGCAGCAATACACAAATCTTTCCCTCCCACCCTCTTATTCACACCCCTCAATACAGCAAACTCTGGGAAGCCAATACTAAATATTTGTAATAAACAGAATGCTATCAGGATGTGGAGGAGGTGAGGTCCAAGCTAGAATTCACCCTGAGGCACTAAGGCAATTCTTAAGGGTTTACCAGATTCTTCCATTTGCGGACCCCTCCCTCCTGAGTCAAGGGAAGATTTTCAATAGAAAGAGCTTGGCTTCATTTGCATTGAATTCTCTTTGTTATTTACTTCGTGATAATTTTCAATAAAGATACAGGGAAGCTCAGGTCAGCTCTTCAGTCAAGAATCACTGGCCCCCTGTTTTTATGCTATTTTATCTCATTCTTGTTTGTCTGTCTCATTATTAATCATTATAAAAATACTTTTCCCTTGGTCTGCAACAGCAAACTATGGC
>NW_006399807.1:7909153-7915485 GCF_000299155.1 Elephantulus edwardii | reverse complement strand
GGAACAAATATAGATCTCTTCCAGTCAGTTGGCCAAGTGGTTGTTCTCCAGATTTCTTGGCACAACTTGGTGAGCACATCCAGGACAACAACTGTTATCTGAAATACTTCAGTTGGTATACCATCTATTCCTGGGGCCTTATTTTTTGCTATTTCCCAAAGCAGCTTGAACTTCTTCCTTCACCACCATAGGCTCTTGCTCATATGTTATTTCTTTAAATTCCTCTGTATCTGCCAATTCCTTTCTACTATTCCTTGGAGAGGAACATATAGCTTGGAAAGATGGTGGGTCAGTGAGTGTTTGTGGCAATGGGTTCAAGTATATTTTTTTTAGTTTATTGGAAAAAACCTGTTGGGGATACAAGGAGGTGAGGGTTGGGAGCAGAAGGGTGAGGATGGGGAGGGATGAAAATTGCAGGGATGCAATTGCAGGGCTCCACAATTTGGTTGGTTGGGGTAGCAGTGAAGTAAATGAAAAGGATCCAGTGGGGACCAGATGTTATAATAGGCAATAGTAAGCATAGTCCCAAGGTGATTAAACAAACTGTCTTATTCACTTGTGGGTTTCTCATTTGGGAATTGGGCACAGACTCTCTGGCTTCTTCATGCTGAACAGGGGCATTGATGTGAAGGGGGGAAAGGAGGATACTTTATCACCTTACTGGTGGTCTTCTTATTCTGTTGGAAGAAGATATTTTCCTGACATTTACTTCCCTCTGGACTGCAAAGTGTTTTCCCAGGTGGGTCCAGTGGGGATGGCTGACTGAACCCCGAGGCTCCATCCTCTTTTGCTTCTTTAGCTGGCAGTTGTATTTCCTTTTTGTCTCTGGAACTGGGTTCAGGATCAGGTCTGGAGTAAAACTCAGTGTTAAGGTTACCTATAGAAAAGGGAGCAAACCTAGAGAGAACAAACTTGTGAGTTACAAATAGAAGGGCTTTGGGGGTGTTATTTTACAGGTGTACTGGAGGAGAGGGTGGAGGGAAGTAGCCTAGATAAAATTCTCTGTACACCCTAGGCAGTTTTTCCTACCCAGGGTTAGGATGGCACAACCTGAGCGCTGAGGAGCTCACCCCAAGGGCTGGCTCATCCCAAGGGCTAAACATGGCTCGCCCTGGGGGGCCGAACACAGCCTGACCCGGGGCCAAGAACAGTTCACTGGCACTCTGCCCCAAAGTCGTCCCCCACCCCAGTCTGGACCCCAGTGCTCACTGAAGACCAGGTGGCCAGGGACAGCATCCCCAATTCTAGCTCTGCCACCTTTACATACACGCCCCCCCATAAGTGGTCATACTGTAATTTGAAGTAGGTGTCACTGCCCTCCCCCTTTATAAATGGAGAAGGTAACCTGAGAGTGGTGAACTGACTCCCCCCCAGGTCTAAACAGTTCTTGGCAGAGGCATTCAACAGATCAAATGATGTTGTGTGTTTAGGATATCTGCTGTCTTGGACATGCTGCCACTGTTAAGTGTTGTCACGTCATAGACAGTTCACAGTGACTCTCATCAATCCATTGTATTCGTGATCTTCCTCTCTGGCTTGCCCAAGGAAACCACAACCTACTGCTGTGTCTCCAGCCACTGTCATCTTGACTCCAAGAATTCTCCCCAGAACAAGTCAACTCTGTGGTGGTATAGTGGCTCTGCTGCACCAGCCTGGGGTGGGGAGCACCAGTGCTTATCATCCATTCCAGGTGAGGGGATCCCTGGGGTTTGGCGGTGGGAGCCTCATGAAAATTGCAGGGATGCAGTTGCAGGGCTGCACAATTTGAGCTGCAGCGCTGGCACGGGCTTAGCAGCAAGGAGCTGGGAGCCTCGGGACTCACCCATTCCTCCCTGGGAATCCTTGATCTCCTGCTGTTGGGCCTCAGTCCTCACAGAAGACCAGTCATCACCTGTTTAACTGTTCAATTATTAATAAACATAGGTCTATAGAAGGCCATGGTGGCTTTCCTCTATGTGGTCTGCTGCTCCCACAGCTCGCCACACTGTCTCTGCTGCCACACCATCTTGGGATTGGGCTCAAGTATCTTGAGGATGATAAAGATGGCACAGAATAAGGTTCAGATCTATTGTTCATAGGGTTTCTATGAGTCATACTTGACTCTACGGCACTTAACAATAACAACTAATATATAGGAAGATATTGCCCATCTTTCTCTCACAGAACTGCTAGTGGATTTGAATTTCCAGAGAGTTGCCACGTTTGAGTTAGTAGCACAACTCTACAGTTATATTACCAGAGCTCTCTCAAGAGTAGAGGGAGTGGGAGACAATTGATAAAGGGTGTACTCTGATCATTTGGAAAGAAGCAATTGGTCTATTCAAACATGCCATCTTAATATATTTAAATTGCTGGTGGCTGGCAGAGCCCCTCTTTATGGAATTGAAGTACTGAACCATTAACAGAAAGGTTGGCAGTTCAAACCCCCTCAAAAGCACCTTAATATTAAAAACTGGCATTCTGCTTCTAAAAGGTCATATCCTGATAACCCCTGCTTGGGACGGTTTCTACTCTTCACACTTGAGGACATTGTCAGTTAGAATCATCTCAATTGCAACTCACAACAACAACATTCTCTTCTCTATTGGAAAAATGGTTAATTTCCACCTGAATTAATCTTTCTTGTAGGATTTTTATTAAGAATGACAAGAAGCAGTCAATATATTGATATTCACTAATTCTTTTCCTAAAACAAAAAGCTTCACTCACTCCGTGCTGTCAAGTCAATGAGTCATAGGGACCCTTGATCAGATTTCTAAGGCTGTAAATCATAAAAGAAGAAACTGCACTTTATTTTTCTCTTCTGAGGAGCTGCTAGCAGATTTGAACATTGGAATGGCAAGCCTTTTGACCAGCAGAACTAAACGCTTAGTACAGAAATTATAACCCTTCCAACATATGATACTCACTGCCTTTTGAGTCATTGCCAACTTAGTGAACCTCAGGTTTTTGAGGCTCTAAATGTTTATTGGAGGAGACCCACCTTTCTCTCTTGGAGCTGCTGGTGGATTTGAACTGTCCACCTTTTGTTTAGCAGCCCTATATGCAACACATTATGCCACACTTACAGTTTACAAAATATTACAACATATTTTGCCTTAATAAGGATCACAAACTTCTCAGTCACAATACCTGTGTTCTACTTGCCCTCTTTCAATTACCTAGCTGTTGCTTCATATTTTACTTTTTTGGCCATGTTAATATCTCATTTCTAGCATTACTTTTTTAATGTAATACTTCTGTACTAATCGAAGATACTACTATTTTTTAAAATGGAAAAATAATGAACTTGTAAAACATTATACAGGGTGGGGAACCCTGGACATCATGCTATGTGCAATATCTCAGTCATAAAAGGACAAATACTGCATAGCATCACTGTTAAAAATCAGGTCTGACATAGGGGATTGGGAGACTAGGGTAAGAATGGACAGATAATAGCCATTGTATTGACATAGATAAAGGAAAGAACTGTTTAAAAGGAATATATGATTAGGCATTACACATACGACAACAGCCCAAAATAAGAGTTACATTATTGTAAAGAGGACTGGGGATGGTGGGACAAATTAGGTAATTGTGCAACAATGAATAAACATTAAAAAAAGTAAACTGAGAGAAGGGGAAGGGTGAGAGAAGGGGTAAAATGTGCAACAATTAATGAATGAAAATCTCACTTCTCTGTAAACACTCATTAAAATAACAATTAAAATAAAATTTTATTTAAAAAAGAGAGACATTAAGATAGAATGAATTAAAGAAGACAACATTTTATTTTTTCACGCGTAACAATCTTAAATTAAGCAGGCCAAAACTGATATAGATGCTCTGGAGTGAGGGGCCTGAAACTCCTTGGGAGAGAAATTGCTCCAGGAAAATTACCTGGCCACCACTAGGCCCTCTCACCAATCAAAAGAGAGGAGGCTGTAATCAGGGGAGAGACGCCTCCAAGAGCCAGCCGATTGAAGTGTTATGACAGGAGCTTCCTACCACCCACCTGGACAGAAGCTGCTCCTGTTTGGGAACCTGGTCAAGTGGCTTGAGTATTATATAGAATATATAAGTATTATAGGCATTTATTCACCAGTAAGGGTCTGGGATCCAGGTGGGGAGTATTTTGAAGCAGTCTGACTCTATTGAGGTTTTGATTTCTGGTTCTGGTGATACTCTGGGGCATTGTTTACTGATCATTGGCTGAGAGTTGATTGTATTCAGCCTCCTATTCAAAAAGGCATTTATTCACCAGTAAGTGTCTGGAATCCAGACTATATAGAGGTAAAACATGGTTGTTGTGATGCTAAACACTGTGACACTGATATGTCAAATGTGATAATGGTTACCCATGGTGGACAGTGTTTGGTGGAGTTTCCTCAATTAAAACAAGCTTGGAAGCAGGAGTGGCATCCACTTCTGAAACAGCTTGCCTCCAGAAACTCTATGAATTTGGAGAAACGATGAAAGTTATATGAGTGTTCGAGTCTTTTGTTAGTAGGGTTGCTATGAGTTGTCTATGACTTGATGGCACTTAACAACAACAACAAAGAAAATATAATGTCACTTAAAATACTGGCTAAGCAGTTTATGTAGCTATGTGGAAAAAATGTTAGACATGCTAGTAAGGTGAAAAAAAATCATAATGTTTACCTTGGTTATGTTGTTAGATGTCTTTGAGTTGAATATGACTCACAGTGACCCCTCTGAATAGCAGATCTGAATCCTGTCCTATCCTGGGCTACCTGCATAATCTCTGACATAGTTGAGCGCATTGCTGCAGTCACTATGTTAATCTATCTTGTTGAGCATCTTCCTTGCTGTGAATAATAGAGAGAGCTCTGTTGGCTTAGTGGATAGAAAGTTATGCTACCAAACCAAACGTGGATGATTTTAATCTGCGGCCCTCAGCCTAGTTTTAATTGTTTTTGGTCAAATATTCTTCTAAGTGGTATAGCACTGGTATGTCCATTTGCTCTACAGAGGTAACTCAACGTGTTTTTTTTTTTCTCTCTTCATGGATGATATCCTTTATATCATCCAGAACACATATGTTTATACTAATATAAAGTTATGGTCCTTGCATTATAATTTATGTTCAAATAAAATTTCCCCAAATCAGCACAGTTTAACAGAACTTTCTGCAATGACAGAATATCTATTTGTGTCCCAAGTTTATAGCTAAATCACTCTCTAGGAGTGATTTGTTCAGAACCTGGAACTCACTTATAAAGTTACCTCGAGTGTTTTTTTTTTCTTGAAACTTCTATTTCCTTGTCTCTTGTCCTATTTCCTTTGGTTCACAGAGTTTCTTTAGAATGCAGAAAATAATATAGAGACATGTCTGTCAATGATTCTGAACTGACATCCAAGACTCCTTATGGATCAACTCTTAACTTCTTAACATTCCACAAACGGGCTTCAAGGATCCATGACCTCCTTGCAAAGGTTTATACATGAAAATATGCACTTTTCTGGGGAAGGTACCTAAAATGTTTCTCTATTTTTATGTTGTTGGTGTTAGCATGTGCTGAGTCAGAACCAACTCGGGTGTTTTCAGAGGCAGTAAATCACACAAAATGTTCATCTTTCCCTTGCAGAGCAGCTGGTGAACTTGCCTTAAGATAGGAAACTCTACCACTAGGCCACCATAGTGCCCTCCCTTTTTGTAAGTATATAAAATTTTTAAAAGTTTATAGATCACTGCCATCAAGTTGACTCACTACCACCTTATCTACAACAGAACTGAACATAGTCCAGGCCTGTGTCATCCCCACAATCACAAGAATATATAAATCTGTCATTGCAGCTGTTGTGAACCAATCTATCTCATCAGAGTTCTCCCAGGCCTTTGCTGGCCTTCTGCTTCACCAAACACGGTATCTTCCCACAGTCATTGATCCTACATGTGAGTGAGTCCAACAGTGTTCTTTTGTGACCATGTTTTTCACTATTTGTTTTGTGGTTTCTTTGGTTTTTGTTTTTTTTTTTTTTTTCAACTAGGTCACAAGGCCTTTATTTTTTTTATTGTCTTAGTTTGGAAGCTTCGCTAAAACCTATTGACTATGGATGGTTCTGCTGATCTTTGAAATATTAGTTGTATTTCATTGTAAATCATTGTAAAGCATAAGTCACCATAGTACATCAAACTGACAGACAGGTGATAGAAATACATGTTGTTGTTGTTGACTGCTGTCTAGTCAAGCACGATTCACAGTGACCCTATGAACAATATCTAATTTTCCTACATTCATGGTTCTCACATTCCATGTCCCAATCACCAGTGTCTGCTTACAACTGTTCCTCTTCCTTAGATGGATCTTGGCTGAAAGCAGGGAATA
>NW_006399807.1:7908076-7909053 GCF_000299155.1 Elephantulus edwardii | reverse complement strand
TGCCTTTGAGCTTTGGTGCTGGAGAAGAGTATTGAAGGTAACATGAACTGCCAAGAAAACAAACAGATTTATCCTTGAGAGGGTAAACCTGACTGCTCCTTGGAGGGAAGGATTCTGGGGCTTCGTCTGACATACTTTGAACATGTTGTAAGGAGGGACCGGTCCTTGGAGGGGGACATCATGCTTGGGTGGGTGGAGGGACGGTGCAAGAGGGGAAGACCCTCTATGAGGTGGATTAATTCAGTGACTGGGATAATTGGGATGGGTATGTCAGAGGCACTGCGATTGGCACAGGATAGAGCAGGGTTTAGGGCTGTTGTACATAGGGTCGCTATGAGTTGCAAGCGACTCAAAGGCACATAACAACAACAACAACAACAACAACAATCACAAGTCATATCTTGTCACTAGTCATAGTCTTGTCGTATATTTTACAAACCCAATAATACAGTGCTATAATTTTTTGCGGTTTTTTTCTAAGAAATTTTTTTTCATGAAAGTTCACATAGAACTTGGATTTCCACTAATTTCATTGTTACACATTTTCCTCCCTGTCCCCCTCCCCCGCAGTTTACTTTTTTCTTTGGAAAAAAATTTCTTTCATTATTATACTGTCCCCTGCCACCCCAGTCCACTTTACTGTGCAGCTCTTATTCTGGACTCTTGTCATGCCAATAATATCTAATCATCTATTCCATTAATACACTTCTCTCCCTAATCATTTTCAATGTCATGTACATTATTTATCCCCTCTTTTCTTAGTTTCCTCCAGCTCTGATGTCAGTTCTGTTTTATAACAGTGACATCATGCAGTATTTGTCTTTTTGTGACTGAGATATTTCACTTAGCATAATGTCCTCCAGGGTCACCCATTTTGTATAATATTCATGAGTTTCTTGTTTTTCAGTGCTGCATAATATTCTATTGTGTGAATATACCAGAGCTTGTCTATCCATTCTTTTGTTGATGGACACTTG
>NW_006399807.1:7895386-7897526 GCF_000299155.1 Elephantulus edwardii | reverse complement strand
AACAACAACAACAACAACATATTGATATTCATAAATGGCACAAAAATTATAAAAAGATAAAGTGTTCTCAGGAAAGAACAACATACTTTGATGAGCTGCACACTCCTGAAGGGAACCAGAAGCACTCTTACTTTTGGTAGATGCCACTGAGTTCCTTCTAACCCAGTTATCCTTGGTATACCACAATGAAACACTGCCCAGTCCAAGGCCAACCTCACCATCTTTGCTGTGCTTCAGTCCGTTACTGCAGTCACTTTGTCAGTCCAAGTAATTGAGGATATTACTCTTGTTCATTGAACCTACTATTTTACCAAATATGAAAATATACAATCCCATATGAAATGAAATTTCACCATCCTCACTCAAAAGGAGCTTTTTGCTGCGCTTATTCCAAGACAGATTTGTTTGTTCATGTATGAATCTGTAGTATATTCAAAAGTCTTCATCAATACCACAATTCAAAAGCATTCGTTCTTTTCCAGTCTTTTTTTTTTAAGGAGGTCTTGCTGCAGAAGATCAAAGAATGCAATCTTTGGTACGGATTACATCTCCATGTCAAGAAAATGAGGAGTTTAACCACTGGACCAAACGGTAACATCATGACGTTGAGAGGCAACATTATGAGAGGGGATTGAAACTATCAACAGCTTCATCTTGCTTGGATCTCCAATTAATATCTTTGGTACTAGCAGTCAGGAAATAAAGAGATGCATTGCACTAGGAAAATCTGCAGTTAGTGACCTCTTCAAATTATTGAGAAATAATGGTGTCACTTTGAACACTAAGGTGGGTTATTGTCTTTCTGATCACTTACTTTGCATCTGAAAACTGGACAATGAATAGCGTGGCAGAAAAAGAATTGATGCATTTGAGCTGTGGTGTTGGAGAAGAGCACTGAATATGCCATGGGCAGCGAAGAGTAAAAGCAGATATGTCTTAGACAGGGTGCAGCTGGAGTGCTCTTTATAGGCAAGAATGAAAGGCTTCCCCTCACGTACTTTATGCATGTTGTTAGAAGGGGCTATTCCTTGGAGAGGAACTTAACGCTGGGAAGGGTCGTTGAAGGAGAGAAAGATCCTCAACCAGATGGATTGACATGATGACTGCCATGCTCTTTCTTGTGTGTCAGGAAGTGTGAGGATGGCACAGAATAGAACAAGGTCCAGATCTTTTATTCATAAGGTCATTTTTAGTCGAACTTGACTCACAACAACATACTTAACAAAAACACTGAGTGATTCAGCGTGCATCCCATTACAAAAGTGAAAAATGTTATTTCTCTAAATCTTACAAACAAAAACTTTAGGTAATAAAATAATTTCAATAAGCAAGCAATCCACTTAGGTTCATGCCATATGATAAAACAATTGAATTTAGAAATAAATCAAATTCGAGAATCCACAATGAATGAAAATGCTACTAAGCATGGTGAAGTCTACAGAAAAGTGCTTGGATTATTTTGTTTCCAGTATCTCCTCTTGACTTACTTCCTGAGGAGAAGTACACACTTCTGAGAAGTAGTATGTGCAGTTAATCACAGGAGAAGTTCTAAAATTCAAGCTACCCAGATTCGTCTTCCTCAATGTGCTGACTCAAACTTTGCTTTGTAAATTATGAAAAAAATAGATCAGAAGCTTATTTAATATTTTCTTTCAATTTCATGAAAATGAATTGTGGCACTATAACCACATCTTAATAACTATTCATTAAACCTAATAAGCCCTTTAAAATCATTGCCAATATTTCTTCAGCTAATTAAAATCAACGAGTCTATTTGACAAGAACTATGATTATTATAATGAATTAAGAACAGACAAGGTAGAAAATCTCAAATCTAGGGATTTGGAGGTTTAGTAGAATGTAGAGAGTATAATGTCCTAAAATCAATATCTGACGTTCTTTTGAGAAATATTGAATCAAGTAGTCTTCAAATGAAGGTAAAGACTAGAAACTATTTTCTTACTGCATCCT
The DNA here is from genome assembly GCF_000299155.1 of Elephantulus edwardii. Taxonomy (NCBI): domain Eukaryota; kingdom Metazoa; phylum Chordata; class Mammalia; order Macroscelidea; family Macroscelididae; genus Elephantulus; species Elephantulus edwardii. The sequence goes on along the minus strand of NW_006399807.1, from coordinate 7,895,555 downwards.
AATGAATCAAATTGGAATATTGCTTAGCTTTGTAGTCAATGCTATAAATTTACGTGAATTTGAGTAAGTTGTTGTTATTGTTGTTATGTGCCGTTGAGTCACTTGCAACTCATAGTGACCTATGTACAACAGCCCTAACCTCTGCTCTGTCCTGTGCCAATCGCACTGT
>NW_006399807.1:7893361-7894786 GCF_000299155.1 Elephantulus edwardii | reverse complement strand
CCTCCTCAGTTTCAGCAAGCATGGTTGTGTCATCTGCATAATGCAGATTGTTGACAGATCTTCCACCAATCTTGACCCCACATTTCTCCTCATAGAGCCCAGCCTCCCGGATAATCTGTTCTGCGTATAGGTTGAAAAGGTATGGATACAGGACACATCCCTGGCGTACACCCTTCCCAATTTTGAACCATGTGGTGTTTCCTTCCTCTGTTCCAATGACTGCCTCCTGGTCCAATTTTGCATTAGCGTGATCAAGTGTTCTGGGATTCCCATTCTTCTCAGAGTCAGCCACAATTTGTTATGTACCAATATACACCGCCAGTAAAACAACCAACAAACCAAAATTCACCCGTGCCTCCCCAAAACCTGTTGCTATTGAGTCAAATGTGATTCATAGTGACTTTCCTTATTTTAGAGAACATAAATTTAATGGGACGAGATGCCTATTTTTCTCTTGAGGAGCAGTTGGTGGATTTGAACTGCTGAAGAGGTGCAACATTTTTTTAGCAGCAATCTGCTATGTCCCACACCACCAGCGTTCCTTTGCAAAACAGTAACTGTTACGTACCTACTGGCAGTAGTAGTTCAGTGGCAAAATTCTCACTTTCAATTCAGAAAACATATTTGCTTAATTGTCTGGCAATCTGTGCAATATAAAAAATTCTTTCCTAACACCACAAGACAAAGGCATCAGTTTCTTTTTTGGCCTTCTGTGGCTTGGGCCAGGAACTCCTTAGGCATCAAAGTGGCAGGTTTGGGTTTTAGCACTTTAAAGAGCTCTTTCATAGCAGATTTACCCAATGCATTATGTAGTTTGATTGCTTAGAAGAAATATGGTCAGAATACTTCTTAGAATCAAGGAAGGCAAGAATTATCTCACTTACTTTAGACATATCATCCAGAGGCACCAATTCAGGGCAACTGGTAAAAGAGTAAGATTCTCAATGAAATCAACATAGAGACCTGCAACAGTGCAGGACCAAGCAGAGTTTTGTCCTGTTGAGCATGGTGTTCCTAGGAGCTGAACCAACAAGTAGAAGACCTGGGCTTAATTCCTGACTAATGGATTTGAAACACAACTACCCATCAGTGGAGATATTTACATATACAGATATGAAGCTCCACTGAAACAAGTTTCAATTGAGTTTCCAGACTAAGACAAACAAGGAAAGATAGCTTAATCAGCTTTAATCAGTTAATTAAAATCACTCCTTGAATGACAATAGTTTGATCCCATCACAAACAGTTGTCATGAGTTGAGGTTTTATTCAGCTTTAGATAGAAACTTAGTCAGGGAGTGCTTTTCTTCTATCTGGTACCTCATTCAGACTTTCCAAGAGTATGGGTAAGTTCAATAATGTATACTGCACTGAAACAGAGGAGGGAGAAAACTGTTTAAAAGAGATATGTGATTAGGTGTTTCTG
>NW_006399807.1:7879311-7891866 GCF_000299155.1 Elephantulus edwardii | reverse complement strand
AAATCAATCTCCATAATAGTCTATGTGTTTCCTACTGCCAAAGGGGCCCTTTAGAGTAGTGAGAGAAGATCTTCACCCTGAAACCTACAGCATCCTTTTTCAGCAGGAAGTCGCTAAGAGAATATGCAATCCTCTTTTCCTTATGAATCAGGGGTGAAGTCTCTCTCAGGGAGGAGAGATAGGGAATGGGAAAGGACACACTGACAAAGGAGATTAATCAGAACTGGCTTCGACAAGCACTGTGGCAATTGGACAATTAAAACAGACATTGGGGGGGGAAGAAGAACGAACTGGGGAGGAGGGTAAAGAAAACAGTACAACAATGAATGAATGAATGAAAATCCAAAATCTCTGTAAATGTTCACTAAAACGAATAAAATTTAATAATTTTTTTAAAAAAAGAGTATGGGTAAAAGGTATCATTCTTTCTATTTTTCAGATTAATTAAGGGTAAATAATATTCCCAAACTCCCCAGCAGCCACAAAAGTGGTAGAATCATCATTGCAAATCCAAGACTGTCAGACTTAAATACCTTTGCCAGGAGTTTTTGTCTTTGAGGGGTTTAGGATACACTTTAGAATCTAGTATTACTCGCAGTATACTTGCAAGAGTTAAAAATTCAATAAATCAAAAAGAAGCTGTTACTACAACATAATAGTGCCTTTATGAGCAGACATTTTTCTTTTGGCTACTGGTCCACACTGTGATGCTTTTGAGGGAGAAGTTTACTGCCTGGCTGAACCCTCCTGCTCTCATAAAGCTCTCACCTCATGCTCCATTAGACACACACTTTGATGCTGGCTCCTCGTTGCATTGTGCCCTTTCATTAAAATTCTACTCAATGCTAATCTGGCAAAACTTGCCCTCACAGTATAAGTATTTAGCTTGACAAAAATTAATTTTGCACACTGACCAAAGAACAGTCCTCATCCACTGCAGCATTCCTGTTATATCTAACATAGGTAGCTTTTAAGGAGCTGTGATGGGTGGATGGTTGGTACCAAGGAACCAGTTCTAACTAACAGGACAACCGATAAAACAGTGCTTGACCCTTTGCTGTCCTCACAACTGCGGCTGTGCTTGTGTCCAGTGTTACCAACTCTGTGTCAGTCTACCTCATTAAAGGTCTTCTTTTTCATTAACCTCTACTTAATCAAGCTTTATGTCTTTCTCCAAGGACTAGCCCCTTCTCACAGCATACCCAAATTATATGAGGGAAAGTGTCACTGTCTTTGTGTCTAAAGAGCATTCTGGCTGCACTTCTTTCAAGAAAGATTAGCTGCTTCTTTTATCAGTTCACTATATATTCAATATTCTCTGTCAGCACCCCAACCCAAAGGCAAAAATTCTTTAGGCTTCTTTATTCACCAATCAACTTTCTTGTGCATTTAAAGCAAATGAAAGTATCATGGGCTGGGTCAATCAACTTCTTCATTATCCTAAACAAACTTTTGCTTAAAACCTAAGGTAGTATGTTTTATCCTCTTTCGACAATTTTAATTTTACTTGAGTTTAGATATTGGATTTTTCTTTTTTCCATTTAGGGATACACTGAAAGAATTTTTTATAAGAGTTAGGAATTCCTTTGTGGAATGAGACCTTTGTCCACTTTTTAAAGCGGAACAACCTCCGTATGGTGGATTTCGAGACACTGACACTGAAACATGGGGGTGCCAATACAAAGAAAGTCCCATCAGATAGTGAGATCTTCTCTTGCTGTGTCTTTACCTATAACCCTTACTGAGAAGTGTTATTATCAAGTTGTGTTAACCTCTATTTCTGACTTATTTCTCTGTCTTCAAATTCACAAAGCACATTTTCTGTCCTCTAATAATTCTTGCAAATCAAAACCACAATGAGAAACCATCTCACCCTAGTAGCTATGGCAAAGTTTAGCAGGGCAGCAAGCAATAAATGTTGGGGAAGATATGGAGAGGTGGAAACTCTCATACCCTGTTGGCTATTGGTGGGATTGTAAAACTGTACGCCCACTCTGGAAGACAGCTTGGCGTTTCCTCAACAAGTTGAACATAGAAACTATATATGACCCAGCTATTCCATTACTGAGAATACAACCTAAGGAAATTAGAACTGAGAAACAAATGGAAATTTTTACACTAACATTCATATCAACATTATTCACCATCACAAGAATATAGAAACAGCCCCAAAATCCAACCACAGTGAAATGGATTGACAAATTCTAGTATATTCACACAGTGGAATACTATGCAGCACTCAGGAGCAAAGATTTTAAAAAAATACTATGTAACTTGGGAGAGATTGGAGAACATTATGCTGAGTTAACTAATACAATCTCATAAGAACAAATACAGCAAAAGATCATTATTGTAAAAATAGAAAGGTAACTAGTAAAACATGTATGTGAACTTAAAGAGGGGGAGGGCTGAGGATGGGTTGGGGTGAAACCACAGGTTTGCACAGACTGGTGGGTGAAGAGGAGGAAGGATATGGAAGGTATCTGGCTAAAAGACATGGTAATGACTGGCATGGTCCAATGGTCATTAATTTTATAAAATATAATATATAAGACTGATTGTATGAAATACATCGTGAATGAAGAATAGTGTGAAACACTATATATGAACTCTGTAAGTAAACCAATTAAAAAAATCTGACTTCAAAATTGGCCTATGTGATGTATCAATAGTATAAATTATTATGGTAGTTACACACTTAATTTAGGGGGAGTGTTAGTATTTATTGAGATTAACTATGTACCAAGCCTTATGATCAGCACTTTGTCAGCATAATCTCATTTAATCCTTACAGTGACCCATTTAAGAAGTGTAATGTCTTCATTTCAGACAAAGTAACAGGATTAAGAGAGATTAAGTACACATAAGTGGCAGAGTTGCATACAAATCTGGGACTTACCTCGACATTCCTCCTTATTGCCCTCCATTTAGCAGTCCCTTTCATGACTGGTAATGTTTGAAGTAAATAGTCACAGATTCTTTGGTATTCCTCTTACTGAGAGATGGGGTCTGTATCTCCACTCATCTCCTTACATCCTGGTTGATTTGTGATTCAACTGCAATCAACAGAATTAAAGTGGATACATGCCTTCTGAAGGTAGGTAACCAAAACTGATAAAGCTTATCTTTTCACTGGGTCACTGATTGACGAAGCTTGCACTGCTATATAAGATGTCCAACTTCAATGAATCCATCATACTATGAAGAAGTCTGGGGAACTTGAGCTGAGAGCAGCCTCAAGTACCAAACTAATTCTAGCCCCTACTATGAACTAAAGACTCAGGAATCATGAAGCAGAGAGGTGTCATCCTCAGTATCCCCTCTCTGAAACCTGAGCTACAGAATCTGTGAACTTTTTAAAGAAAAGCAGTTTATAATCTCTAAGATTGGGGATGATTTGTTACATGACAATAGTGACTGTGATAATACTCACCAACTAACTCTCCAGACTTCAATTTCTTCTTTTTCCTCTTCCATTTATGAAAGTAAACATTTCTATGTTCTGTTTTTCTTTATTTGCCTGGAATATTTGACCCTCATATAAACTGTACTCATATTTCAGGAAACAGCTTAGTGTCACCTACTCCAGAAAATCCTCATTGCCAGCTCCTGTTTCTTCCCATTATGAGCCTCCATGATGACTATGATCATATGGGACAACCTCTCTTCATGTACTCTACTTAATCAGAAGATTCTCAATGTTTGCAATAGTTTGCCCTTTATTGCCACATCTCTTAGGTCTAGAATAGTGTTGCCATGGAGTGCCAGCTCAATACAGATTTAAGACGTAACATTAATAATTGAAGGAAATAATGAGAGTCTGATTAAAAAATAATAGATAAGTAAACACAATGAAATGCAATGTGGTAGTACATATGAAGAATGTATCTCTGTCCCAAGCAAACTGGGTAAGAAAATATTCTTGTAGAGTTTTAAATACAGTCATCAGTAATCTTTTTTAAAAAAAATACTATTTAGATAGCACTCACGAAGCTATTTAATATTTGATGTTTAAGTTTTAAAATAAGTTAAATAAATGTTACATGGTTGATGCATAATTCAGAAATGTAGTGTAATATTTGCCTTGTGCATACATAACTTGGATAAAACAGACTGAGCAATTGATTGCTACTTAGTTTTACATGTTCCAAGCAATAATGCTGTATTGGAAAAAAAAATGCTGAGTTGTATTTAATGATATTGTCCATTTAAAAAAAATGTCATCAGAGAACATTGTGTTTAAAAGAATAAACCAGAAAAAAATAATACTGAACAGTATAATGTCCTTTATATTGCCACCCATGAAGGACTCACTGCAATGGGAACTGCCCTCTCACTTCATAAGTTGAAACCCTGAGAAAATGCTGAAATAATTATTAAAATGTAATACTTCGTAATTATTTTTGGACCGTGGACAACTAATCACTTGAGCAACGGCAAGCATTTTAAGTCTCACAGTTTTTCTTGCTTATCGTGTAAAGTCAACTTCCAGGTCATACTGTGCCAGACAAGGGAACTAGACAGAGCCCATGGCCTCAGTGAGGCAAGAAGCTGACTTTGGAATTCAAGGATGTGGAAGCATTTAGAATTTGTGGGATAGAAATTTAGAGATAAAAGAGCTGACCACAGGACTCTAGTGGTCTGATGAAGTATCACCATGAATCTTTGTATGTTAATTTTCACATGAATAGAGTGGCTCTTGTCACCAGTCAAGAAATCAAAAGAAGAATTACCCTGAGAAAGTTTGCTGTCAGTGACTTCTTCAGAGTACTGAGGAGTAACAATGTCAGTCTAGAGATTAAGGTGCACCTGATCCAGGACATGGCCTTTGCAGTTACTTGCTATGCATCAGAGAGCTGGACAATGAGTAAAGATGACAGAAGAAGAAGAATTGATGCCTTCAGGTTGTAGTGCTGGAGAAGAGTCTTGAACATACCATGGACTGCCAAGAAAATAAATAGGTCAGTCTTGGAGTGGGTAAAACCAAGTTTCTCCTTGAATGTTAGGATTTTGAAGCTCCTTCTCTCATATTTTGGGCACATGGCCAGGAGGAACCAATCTTTTGAGGAGGATATCATGCGTGGAAGGGTGGAGGGACAGTGCAGGAGAAGAAGATCCTGGACAAGATGGATCGATACAGTAACTGGGGCAACTGGGGATAGATGTGTTGGAGTCAGTGAGACTGGCTCAAGACAGGACAGGTTTCAAAGCTGCTGTTATCTAGGGTCACTATGAGTTGCAGACTACTTGAAGGCAAATAACAAAAACAAAGTCAAATCCTATGAAGCTGAGAAAGAAACTTAAGAAATTAATAGTGCTTTTTCAGAACAAAAAACAGTTCACAATCACAGTAACTGAGTGTACTGATCGTGAAATACATTAATCATTGAACAGAATCTCTAAAATTTTATTGTTTTAGGGTGGAAATATAATCCATAGGACTTTATTGTCTTCTTCTTTGCTGTCGTCAGGTCAACTCCAACTCACAGTGATAGTTTGCACACCAGAATGAAACTGCCTAATCCTCTGCTATTTACACAATCACTGCTGTATTTGAGCCTATTGTTTCAGCTAAGTCAGTCCACTTTTTTGAGTCTTTCTCTCTTTCACTGGTCATCTACCTTAATGAAAATGATGTCCTTTACCACGGACTGGACCCTGCTAATAATATGCTATAGATATATGAGATAAAGTCTCATCATCCTTACTTTTTTCTTTCTTGTCTTTTTAATTGTGATTTGAATAAGTTTACAAAACATACTAGTTTTTCAATCTCATACATATTTTGTTCTATAACATTATTATAGACACAATTCTTCTTTTTATTATACTAGTTTATTTACAAAATTCAAATACATTATTTTTAACACCAGTCCCTTCTCATTCCCTCACCCTTTTCCTACCAGATTGTGTGACCAATGATTAAGTCTGCCCCCCCCACACACATCCTCTCTGCTCTACTTCTACCTTCACTCCCTCCCCCTTGGATCCTTATACTCATTCTACAATAACAATTTTATACAATATTTGTCTTTATAGGACTGCGTTAGTCCACTCATCATAATGCTCTCCAGTCCCTCCCAAGTTAGGTAATAATTTATAAAATCATTGCTCCTGCATACTGTGTAGTGTTCCACTGTGTGAACATATCACACTTTCTCAATTCATTCCATTGCGTTTGGACATCTGGGCTGTTTCCATGCTTTTGTGAAAGTGAATAATGCTGCTATGAATATTGGTGTACAAATCTCCATTTATGCCTCAGTTCTTATTTTCTTGGGGTATATTACAAGCAGTGGAATACCTGGGGTATATGGAATTTCTATGTTCAGCTTTTTGAGGAAGCATCAATCTGCCTTCCAGAATGGTTGTACCATATTACAATCCCACCAACAGTGTATGAGAATTCTTCTCTCTCCACATCCTCTCCAACATTTAGTGCTTGCTCTCCTGTTAAACTTTGCCACTGCCACTGGAGTGAGATGGTATCTCCTTGTGGTTTTGATTTGCATTTCTTTTATTGACAGTGATTTTGAGCATTTCTTCATGTGTCTGTTGGCCATTTGAATATCTTCCTCTGTGAAAATTCTTTCCATATCTTTTGCCCATTTAGTAATTGGATTATCAGTCTTTTTTTTGTGGAGATCCAGGAGTATTCTGTAGACTTTCATTATGAGATTCTTGTCTGAGTTGGTATTGCCAAATGTTCCTGATCAGTAGGTTTTTCTTTTCACCCTGTTGGAAAATGTTTTGAATAAGCACAGAGATTTGCTCTTTAGAAGTTCCCATTCATCAATGTTATCTTCTCTAGATTGTGCATTTATGGCTGTATTTAATAGACACAATTCTTGTATGAGGTGCTTGATGCCACCTCAACATTCATCTGGTTCTTTATGATTAGTGTTAAATGCATCAAATTTATAATTTAGATTATCTCTAAATTAAAATGAGATATTCTCAAGTTTGTCCTTTGACTATCATAGATTTGCTTTTATTTTCTTCATCTTTAATTTGAACTTTCCTATTAGCAGTTGATTATTTGTCCCAAGGCCTCTGGCTTTGTTCTGACTGATACTGACTTTTTCTATTGTCTTTTCCACAGACATAGTTGATTTAATTCCTATATATTCTACATGATGAAGCCAGATAGTATATAGTCTCCACTTCTGATTTTTTAGGAAAATTGTTTATAATAAATAAGTTGTTGGTTTTTTTAAAAATGGGTCATGTATTGTTAGTCTCATTTTCTTCATGAAGATCACATTTTCCAAACACCAATAATACTTTGTTTCCAACTTTTATGTTCTAATTACCAGTAGTATCACCTTAATAATAATAAAGTTACCTTGACTGCATGTTTTGTCAATTTCAGACTGCAAATATATGTAGAAATAAATTATCTATTTCTTCATCTTTTGCTTTCATAGTTGGAGTTTAAATTTGAATGTTGCTGTTGTTGTTAAATGCCATCGAGCCATAGAAAACTCATAGAAACCATAAGAAAAAAAGTCCCAAACAATTAAAAGGGGGGGGTAGGGGAAGCTGCTTATTTAACAAAAGTTTTGCTAGCAAAACTGGACTTCTACCTGTAGAAAACTGAAGTATATTTCACATCATATGCAACAGTTAACCTGAGAGTAAAACCAAAAAACATAAAGATCATCAGATTGGAAAAAAAAATAGGAAAAAAATTAGAAGCATTAGTCTATGGTATGTGTAAGCTTTCAATACAGACAAAATTGCACAGCCAGGAGAGGATAAAATTGAGGAACGAGATCTTCTAAAAATCAAACCTTTGATTGCATATTTTACAAAAACCCCTTTTATAATAGGGTGGAAAAAAAAGTTTACAGATTGTGAAAAATATTTGGCAATGACATTTGTGACAAGAAACTCATAACTAAAATTTACAGATGACTACAGAAGAGAAATGGATGCCTTTGATTATGGTTCTGGAGAAGAGTCCTGAATATCCCATGGACAGCCAAAAGAACAGATATATCTTGGCAAGAGTGCATCCAGAGTGCTTTTTTGAGACAAAGAAGGCAAAGCTTTGTCCTTCATACTTTGGACATACAGCAAGTTAAGACTATTCCTTGGAAAGTGACATCATGCTTGCAAAAATGGAGGGTCAGAGAAAGAAGGGAAGATCCTCAAGAATGTAGATTGACATGGTAACTTCAGCAATGGGCTCTAGTGTTCAGAGATGATGAGGATGGCACAGGATAGGGCGGGGTCCGGGTCTGTTCATAGTGTCTCTATGAGTCATACTCAACTTGTCTGCTTCCAACAACAACAATGCCTAAACAAGAAAATGACCAATAACCCAATTATAAAATGGCAGAAATTATGGAAAAAAAGCCTCTTTTCCAAGGAGAATATGTCAATGGCTAAAAAACACATGAGAAAAGGTTTAAAGAGAAAATAAGAGAGAGGCAAACCAAAACAGTATTGAGATATAATCTCACCCTAGCAGCAATAGCAAACAATAATATTGGCAAAAAGGTAGAAAGATTGAACTCTCATTCTTACTGGTGGGAATGTGAAATGGTACAACCGCCATCATGGAAGGCAGTTTGCATTTCCTCAAAAAAGTGAAAATAGAAATCCCATTTGATGTTGTAATTCCACTAATAAACTCCAAGGGAGGCAAAGCTGGGACATGAACACCTATATACACCTATGTTTATTGCAGCATTATCCACAATTGCAAGAAGATGGTAACAGGCCCAACAAATGAATAGATAGAGAAATTGTGGTATATGATGAAATACGATGTAGGATTAAAAAACAATGAGGAACTCATAAAATACTACACAAAATGGACAAGTCTAGATGATATTATGCTGAGTGAAATAATTTAGTCATAAAGAGACAATTAATATATAAGACCACTTCTGTGAAAACAAGAAAACGATTGGGCAAAGGAAATGGGGAAAGCAGAAATAGAATGCACAAACAATGAATACTAAAAGATCAGGGGAAGAGAGGACCAACTTGGGAAAAATGGGAAAGTGGATAATATGAATATTGCAACTAGTAACCAGAACCAGGACATGTGTAACTGTTTAAATGGGGAGGGGGAAAGGGAGAAGGAGAAAGTAAAGTGGGGTGGGGGTGTGGAAGGGAGAGGGAGAAATTTACTATGGCAGAGATTAGAGGCAGAAAAGTACTAGCAGAGATTAGTGTATGCATGGGTGGGATGAAGGAATAGGCAAGGTACAGAGAGGATTTGTGAGACATGATAAACAGATGGCGGTCATGTCTTAAAGGCAGCCACGTAAGGGAAGTTGTGGGGGTCATGTTTGATATGTGTTACTGTTTCATCCCCCCAAAGGCAGGTACGAGTTGAACCTGTGACCAAGGGTAGAGGCCTGCTTAAGGGTGTCTTTAAAAACCCCGTAATGAGGGGTTGAGTCTGTGGGCCAGCTTGGGAGTGGAAATGTATTAGTTTTAGAATGAATATACTTTAAGTTATACAGCAACTGCTTGTCTATTTCCTGTACTGAGTAACTTGGAGTTGTGATACCGAACACTGTGCCACAGTCTTGTCAAATACTATAATAGTTACCTATCATGTACAATGTTTGGAGGAGCTTCCAGATTGATGTAAGTTGGGAGGAAGGAGTGGCATCCAGTTTTTAAACTAGATGCCTCTGGAAACCCTATAAACTATAAATATGCAGAAATTATGTTAGTTATAGAACAGAGGTCAGGTCTTTTGTGCAAAGGTCACTATGAGTCTTATTCGACTTGACGACACTTGACCACTGCTATCTGAGACTAGCGTTGTATCGGAAGGAACATTCTTCCACTCTGTATATCACTCTGTTGATGTGCTGTTTGAAATTACCTGGGTTTGCTGTGATGCTGAACCTTGTGCTATTGGGGATATCAAATACCAGAATGGTTTCCCAATGTGGACAGTGTTTGGTGGAGCTCCCAGTTGTAAAACAGGTTTGGAAGCAGGAGTGACATCCACTTCCTAAACCATATAACTCTGGAAACTCTATGAACTTGGAGAAACAAAGATGGCTAATGAAAGACATTAGGTCTTTTGTTCATAGAGTCGCTATGAGTTGTGCTCAACTTGACAGCAGTCAACAGCAACAATAATATTATAAAACAAAATGTGTATGAGTAATTGATTTAATAAAAAACAACTAAAATGTGTGTGAGATATGTAAAAACAAATCAAAGCTAAAACATATCAAGTCACACACACTACAAAGTATATCTCCCTAGTATTTTCATTTCTATATTTTATCTATAAATCTAAAGGGTGGTGGGATGGGAAGGGGGTGGGGGGAAGGAAATAGAAACAGAACAACCACCAAGTCTAATCTTGATAGTATTATTCCACAATAATGAACAATGAATGAAGTTAATAGTTTAATAGCTTTTTCATATAATAAGATTATCTTTAGGCTGCAGTAGGGTTTTTTCCACTTTATTTTTATTTTATATTGGTTTTCATACACAATTTATATACATTGTGTATCACTCATGTAAATGGCATTTAAAACATTCCTACATTTACTTTGTGTTTCAAACAATCATTCATTCACATACATCATCTTTAACAAAATTAATCCCCATTGTTCTATGCCTACTATTATCCCATTTTCCAGGTCCCATTGGCTTTTTTTTTAACTTAAAAAAATTATTAATTTTAATAAACGTTTACAGAGACTTTGGATTTCCATTTTTCTCCCTGCCCACCTCTTCCCTCCAATTTGCTCTTTTCTTTGAAAAGTAAAAGAAAAAATTCTTTCATTGATATACAATCCCCCTCACCCCAAGTACACTCCACTATGCAACTTCATTCTGGATTCTTGTCATAACCATAATTTCCAATCATACATCACTTTTAAACTGTTCTCTCCCTCATCTGTTCAATGAAGTATACATAATTTATCCAATTTTTCTCAGTCTTACTTGCAACTTTTTGAGAAAGTGCCATACAGCCTTCCATAGTTGTTGCACCATTTTTTCTTTTTTAATTCCTTAGCTCCTCCTCTGCTCACTATACTCTATTATCTTAGTGATTTTCTTCCCTCCCAACCCTCCCCATCCTGACCTGCTCCCCTTTCCTTTTGGACTTTTACCTACATTTCAAGTCTATATTTTCATTAATTAATGATCTTACACAGTATTTGTCCTTATGAGGCTGAGTTAGTTCACTTAACATAATGCTCTCCAGATTTTCTCATGTTATATAGTATTTTGTTGAGTACTTTGAGTGCTATGAGTCACCTATGACTCAATGGCACTTAACAACAACAACAACAACATATAGTATTTTACAAAATCATTGCTCCTTACTGCTGCATAGTATTCCATTGTGTGAATGTCCTATAATTTCTCTATTTGCTTTTGATGGACATTTGAGCTATTTCCATGTTCTTACTATTGTGAATAATGTTGCTATGAAAGTAGATATACAAGGAGGTGTTGGTGAATCCTCTGTTTAAGAAAAGACCCAGGAACTTTGGCATCGGCTAGAGCATCCAACCCAAAAGGGACCTTACCGGATTTGTCAAATGGTCCCACTACATCCAACTGGCAAAGTGGCTAAGGAAAATCTTCTACAAGCAACTCAAGGTGTGACCAGTTAACCCAGGCCTTGGACAGCCAGATGGCTTCTCAGCTGCTGAAGCTGATCAAAAAGTAATTACCAAAGACAAGGCAGGAGAAGAAGCCGAGGCTGTTTGCTCCAGACTAAGAAGAAGGCTGCTGGCAAAAGAGGCAACCACACCAAGAGATTCCCTGTCCTCTGTGCTGGCATGAAGACTGTCCCTACTCCTTGTTAGAGAACAAGAAGGCCCACATGGTAGTGATAGTTCAAGATATGGATCCTATTGAGTTGGTGGTCTTCTTGCTGGCCACCAGGAAGTGTTGTAAGATGGATGTTCCCTACTGCATTATCAAGGGCAAGGCCAGGGTAGGCTGCCCGGTCCACTGGAAGATCTGTATCACCATCACCTTCATGCCGGTGAATCTGAAAGACAAAAGTGCTTTGATGATACTGGTGGAAGCCTTCAGGACCAATTACCATAACAGATATGATGAGATCCACAGCCGCTGGGGAGGCAATATTCTGAGGCCTAAGTCTGTAATCTGAATCACGAAGCTGGGGAAGGCCAAGGCCAAAGAATGCATCACCAAACTGGGCTTCTTTTTTGTACACTCTGACTTTTCTGTACATTTAAATAAACTTTTCTTTCCACAAAAAAAGAAAGAAAATATAAAAACTGAAGCAGTAAATGAAAATAAAAAGGGTTAATAAAGCATGCTAACGATTTGTGAGACAGAATCAAAGTATGGTTAGATATCAGGATAGTGCAGGACAGATGAACTTTTTTTTTTTATTGGGAAAAACATATTGTGAGTACAAGGAGGTGAGGGTTGGGAGCAGAAGGGTGAGGATGGGCCAGGATGCAGTTGCAGAGCTGCATAGTTTGGTCGGTGGGGGGAGCAGGTGAAGGAAATGATGAGGGTCCAGTAGGGACCAGGGCTACAGAGGAATGACAAGCATTTTCCAATAGTAATTAA
>NW_006399807.1:7875909-7878115 GCF_000299155.1 Elephantulus edwardii | reverse complement strand
GGGCATGCATCCCATCCCCCACCACCTATGCAGGCGGCCATTGGGGGCGCGCCTCCCCACCCTGCTGCATGGCGCTCGGCCTCTTGTGCGGGTGGCTGGAGGGCACCCGCTTTCCCCACAGCCACCATCCTGGCTCCAAGAATTCTCTCCAGACCAAGACCACCTTGCGGCAATGTGGTGGCTTCACTGAACCAGTCTTGAGGAGGGCCAGTGCCCAGCATCCATCCTGGGTGAGGGAATCCATTCGTTCTGGCTGTGGAAGCCTCATGGAGCTGCAGCGGCTGTTCGTTGCAGTGCGGGCTCTGCAGGGGGTGTTGGGAGCCACGAGACTCTCCCATTTCTCCTTGGGAATCCTTGAATTCCTGTTGTTGAGCCTCGATCTTCACTGAGGGCCAGTCATCAGCTGTTTAAGTGTTCAATTATCAATAAGCCAACGTCTGTGGAAGGCCATAATGGCCCTGCTTTAAGTGGTTCGCTACTCCCGCAGCTCACCACGCTGTTTCTGCCTCCTCCGCCATCTTGGATCTCCAGATGAACTGTTTTAACAGATGAAAAAGAAGTATTTTCCCAAAACTTTTGAAATTGACTCTCCATAGATTTAGAAAACTCTCTAAATCTTAACTGCAACAAATAAAAAGAAACCTTAGGCACTACATTGATACTAGATGAAACTGGTGAAGATCAGTGACCCAGAAGAAGATCTTCAAGGCAGATGTGGGGGAAAGACACAAAATCATCAAATAAGCAGCTAGAATCCTACAAGCTGATTTATTAACAGAAAAACGCAAATAAGACTGAATAACTACCAACTTAGAGTTCAATTTTGGGGAACAAAAATAAGGGTGAAATGAAAGGCTTTTTTGGTTAATTTAGGATTTTCCCCCCCCAAAAAAGATAAATGGAGAATTTCTTTTCAGGAGAACTGTAGTATAATTTTAAAAAAAGAGTTATTCTGGCAGGAAGAAATGGTCATTGATAAAAAATGGAAATTTATGAAAGAGTAAAGAGCAAACAAAAGGATACATTTAGAGGAATTTCTGTCTACACAAAATTAAACTCCTTGAATTTTTGCAAGAATATATAGACACTTAAATTGCATGACAGTCATAACAAAAATAGAAACTGTATCCTAAATGGAGGTGAACTGTTCTAGGGTCTTATGATTGAGATGTTGTGAAAATAATAATTTGAATAATCTGTATCAGAGGTGTTTGTTTCAATTTCTAGACTCAGGACTGTTAAGTTGATCCCAACTTGTAGAGTAGAATTATCCCATAGAATTTCCAAAAAGCAATCTCTACAGCAGATCGCTACATCTCCCTTTGGGAAGGAGCTGCTGAGCTTTTGATGAGTAACCCAGGGCTTGGTCACTGCATCCCCAGGACACCTTTTGCTCTCAATAAAAGAGCTTAATTACACACACACACACACACACACACACACACACACACACACACACAGATGCACGCACGCACCTGCCCTCACGTCAAAACCTCCATCCAATTATCTAAAGGATTCACTTGCTGGGAAAGCACATCTTCAAGTAGAGATTAAGAAATGGGTGGGGTCTTCAGAATTTTTGCCCCTGCCTTGGTCATTGACTTCCCCGACTAATGAGAAGCCAACACTAAGAGTGGAACTTTGATTCTTGAATGTGATCACCTCCCTACCCCTGAGCTCCCATGATGACTTTCACTGACAGAGTTGAGGCAACAACAAATGCAGCCCCCTGTGCCCTTGCTTGTTTTACAGAGGCAAATGCTTCCTCTCCTTTCTTTCTACATGGTTTACTTCCCTGTGTCTCAAGGCAGGACATGAGAAGAGACATTTTTCTTAGCAGACATTAAAGCATGAGAAGGGTGCATAATTCTTTCACATTAGATTTGCTTTCTCTTCTCAAAGCACTGGTGATCAGGGTTTGGTGAGTTGGTTGCACGAGATGCCTCATATTGAAAAGCTGAAGGAAATGATTAACATAAGCAATTCTTTTTTTAAAAGTTATTGAATTTTATTAGCATTAATGAACATTTACAGGGATTTTGGATTTTCATTCCTTCATTGCTGTACCATTCTCTCTACCCTCTTCCCCAATTTGTTCTTCTTCCCCCGCCATCTGAATGTCTGTTTTAATTGTCCAATTGCCACAGTGCTTGTCAAAGCCAGTTCTGTTTAATCTCCTTTGTCAGTGTGTCCCTTGCCATTCCCT
>NW_006399807.1:7873108-7874340 GCF_000299155.1 Elephantulus edwardii | reverse complement strand
GGCAGTGTAGTAGGATTTGAAATCAGGGAGTGAGATACCTCCTACCGTTCTTCTATTCTTAAGGAGTGCTTTGTTTATTCGGGGCTTTTTTTCCATTCTCTAGTGACACATGTGGCTCGACTTCAAAGCACTGTGTGATTCCTTATTAATTAATTGGCGAAATGACCTGGATTCAGAAATAGGCTCAAAGGTGGCTTCTCGGGGAGCTCTGGTGGCCTAGTGGCAAGAAGCTGCACTGCAATCCCAGAGGTACATGGTTCAAATCCACCAGATGCTCTGCCGGGAAAGGAGGGACAATCTCCTCCAGTACCAGTCAGATCTGATTTGACGGTACACAGACACACACACACACACACACACACACACACAAATAATAATAAAATAAAAAAAAGGTGGCTTCTCAGGTGTGAAGATGAAACTGTTTTTTAGTCTTTGATGAAAGTGATGTTCTCACAATCACAGAAAGGCAGGCATGTGAGGTGATCCAACAGCATAGTCCATCCTGGGCTCTCTAGTATCTCTGCTCATTTGGGCGATTCAACCACAAACAGACCTCACGATGATGTTGCACCTGTGATCAACCTGTGATAGGAGCATGTTGACCCCACCGCCCAGAGGAGCTGTATCAGCAGGCTTGAGGATAGCTTCAAATGATATTTCATGATTTAATAACCCATCCCATTCTTTATTTCCAAGAAGGGTGATCAAGCAGTCAATTCAGTTAAGATTAATCTTAAATGATGGAATTTCTGGTCTGGAGAAAGCCAGTTTTTTTCCTCACTTTATTCTCTCCTTTCTCCTCCCATCATGTACTTGAATCCTAATCATGTTCCTGACGTAGGGATTTCTCAGCTTCTGAGGGAATACCTTCACAGGGGAGTATTTTATGGAATATCTTTTCAACTTCGACAATCTTAGACACAATTGGAGTGATGGTACTTAACAACAACATTAGTTACTTATCGATGAATAACAAACCACCCCAGGATCAGGCATTATTTCATCCTGTTACACATACGGTCACTGAGTAAAAACTTAGTGGCATTACGTTGTTTTTGTTGTTGTTATGTGCTGTTGAGTAGTTTGCAACTCATAGCGACCCTATGTACAACAGCCCTAAACCCCGTTCTATCCTGTGCCAATTGCATTGCCTCTGACACACCCATTCCGATTACCCCAGACACTGAATCAATCCACCTCATAGAGGGTCTTCCCCTCCTGTGCTGTCCCTC
>NW_006399807.1:7852728-7872078 GCF_000299155.1 Elephantulus edwardii | reverse complement strand
AAACCCAGCCTGGACTTCTGGCAGTTCTCTGCTGATGTACTGTTCCAGTCGTTTTTGGATAATCTTCAGTAGAATCTTGCTTGCATGTGAAATAAATGCTATTGTTCTGTAGTTTCCACACTCAGTTGGGTCACCCTTCTTTGGAATGGGAAAAAATATAGATGTCTTCCAGTCAGTTGGCCAAGTGGTTGTTCTCCAGATTTCTTGGCGCAGCTTGGTGAGAACATCCAGGGCAGCATCTTTTAGCTGAAATATGTCAATCGGTATACCATCTATTCCAGGGGCCTTATTTTTTGCTATTTCCTTCAAAGCAGTTTGAACTTCTGCCTTCATCACCATAGGCTCTTGCTCAAATGTTATTTCATTAAATTCTTCCGTATCTGCCAATTCCTTTCTATACAATGACTCAGTATATTCCTTCCATCTTCTTTTAATACCTCCTGAATCATTTAACATTCTTCCCAAAGCATCCTTGATTGTAGCAACTCGAGGTTTGAATTTGTTCTTCAGTTCCTCGAGCTTAAGAAATGCTGAACGAGTTCGACCCTTTTGACTTTCTGACTCTAGCTCCTCACACATTTCATTGTAATATTTTGCTTTGTCATTCCGTGCTGCGGTTTGGAATCTTCTGTTCAGCTCTTTAGTGTCTTGAATCCTTCCTTGTGCTTTGGCGTAGAAACAATTTAATTATGTTCACATGTTCTACAAGTAAAAAATTGGTAAGCAGTTCAGCCATGGTATCTTATTTGTGCTCTGAGTTCTGAGTTAGATGATATGAAGTGACCAAGTAGCTGGAGAGTGGGATCTTCTGGAAGCTAGTACATTACATGCCTTGCAGGCAGCTGCCATCTTGACTGGGGGTGCTGGCCAGGGCACCGACGCAAAGGCTTCATCTGCGATTTCGTGTGTACAGCAAAGCAGCTGGGTTTTAAGAGCAAATATCCTGAGAGAAACGAGTGGAAGTTCTATCTCATTTTAAAACTTAGCCACAGAAATCACGTAAGTCCACTCTGTCACAGTCACAAATCTCAGATGCAAAAGGATAGATGCTAAAATTTTAATTAAAGGAATGTCAACATCACAGTGTAAGAAGAGCACGTGGTAAAGTTGGGGTTTTTATTTTTAAATTGGAGTTCTAGTGGAATAGTGGATTAAGCTCACTGACAAGTCCACTGTTTGAACGTATCAGATTGGAGAAAGATGTGGCAGTCTACCTTCCTAAAGATTTATGGCCTTGGATCAGGCACTCTTTTGTCTCTGACAGCAGATTTTCCTAATGCAATTTGTCTTTTGATTTCCTGACTGCTGGTGCCAAGAGTGTTTATTGTGTAACTGAGCAAACTGAAATTATTAACAATCTCAATCTCTTCTCTATCCATCATGGTGCTGCCAATTGGCCCAGTGGTGAGAATCTTCATTTTCTTGATGTTGAGCTTCATACATATTAAAGACCTTGACCTTCTGCAGCAAACACTTCAGGTCCTCCTCAGTTTCAGCAAGCAAGGTTGTGTCATCTGCATAACATAGGTTGTTGATGAGTCTTCCTGCAATCCTGACACCATACTCCTCCTCATAAAGTCTAGCTTCCCAAATGATCTGTTCTGTGTATAGATTGAAAAGGTGTGGCTACCGGACACATCCCTGATGCACGCACTCCTTTCCTTTCTCTGTTCTGATGACTACTCTGGGTACAAAATACTATTTGTTCATTTACTCTAGAGAAGTGGGCAGATTGGGAATTATGACCTATCCATTGCATCTAAGTGAAGAAGAATAGGGGATGCCATCCTCCCAACTACTCTCCACCAAATATCTCACCTTCAGCCCATGTTTGACACTAAATGAGAGTGTTTACTAAACAGTTCCCAGCTCTGACTTTAATGTACCCTGGGGGCAGAGAAGGGTATGGGTTACGGGTGGGCTATTAACCAAAAGGTTGGTAGTGTGAACTCATCAGAGGCTCTGCAGGAGAAGGATAAAGCAGGTTAAGATGTAAAACCTCAGAAACCATCAGCCAGAACTGACTCCATGGCCATGGGTTGGATTTTTCTTTAATCTTGATTCAGCAAAACTAATTCTAATCTTTCACATACATACCATCATCATCTGAATCCCAGCTGACTCCAGCTTAATGACTGAATCCCTGGTTCCTTAATCATCCTTTGATTACTTGGTTAATTGGGGCTCTTGAACTGATGATTCCAGTTTTGCCTTGACCATAATTATTCAGCACAGTTATTGCCTGTGATTCCAACTCACAGCATATGTGTAGGGTAGAGAGTCGAACCGTAGTTTTCCCATGCACGAGCCTGGTGTTTTCTAATAGACTAGCAGTTTGTGGACAGAAACTACATATTTAGTCCTTGTAATTCTATTCACACTCTAACATGTTTAGGGATGGAAGGGACATTCATTTAAGTACTTATTGTAACTAAGGGTTGATTGAGAAAATCTGGCTGCAAAAGGTTAGCTTTGGCTTTATTTCTGTTTGATTCTACTTATTTGAGGTTTCTTTCCTCATGAAATTTCAAGATGGACTCAGATGGAAGCCTCATAAGAAACAACAAATATCTTTAAATAGTTTCTTGATCATGAAGGATTTTTTCACCACAAGAGTTTCTCTTAGGATATATTTGCTACGATACTCAAACTTACTACCATGGAATGGGTTCTGCTCCATCGTGACCATCTATCAGGTTTTCAGGATTGTAAACAGAGTGTAAAAAGCTCTTTCTCCCAAGGACCCACTGACAGACTAGCAACACAACTCACTATGGACTATCCCACCCGAGCTCTGCTAGGGTACCAGCGCATGTGAAGATTCATTCTTTCAGTCACCCAATCAGGGAATATTTAATTAAAGATCAGTTGAAAGCTATATTCTTTGATATTTTCACAACACTTGGATAGCATAGTGATTGGCATATAGTAAGCCATGAGAATTTGTCTAATAAGCTTTGCCAGCTTAGTGATAGACGGTGAAGAGCCTGAGATTGTTAACAACTTCAGCTTGCTTGGCTCCACAACCAATACTCTTGGTACCAGCAGCCAGGAAATCAAAAGACGAATTGCACTGGGAAAGTCTGCTGTCAGAGACCTCTCCAGAGTACTGAAGAGCAATGATTTACTTCTACAGATTAATGTGCACGTGATCAAGGCCATGCCCTTTGCAATTACTTGCTATGAATCAAAGAACTGGACAATGATTAAGAATGACAGAAGACACATTAATGCCTTTGAACTGTAGTGCTGGAGAAGAGTATTGAATATACCACAGACTGCTAAGAGAACAAGCAGTTCGGTCCTGGAGAAGGTGAAACCAGTTTCCTCCTTGGAGGCAAGGATTTTAAAGCTCCACCTGACATCCTTTGAGCATATTGCAAGTAGGGACCAGTCCTTGGAGAGAGATTTCATACTTGGAAAGGTAGAGGTACAGTGCAAGAGAAGAAGACCCTTGATGAGATGGATTGACTCAGTGACTGTGGTAATAGGGGTAGATGTGTCAGACACAATGAAGTTGGCTCAAGGCAGAGCAGGTTTTAGAGCTGTTGTACATAGAGTTGCTGTGAGTCACGAGTGACTTGATGGTACATAACAACAACAAGAAGAAGCTTTGTTTGTATCATTTTTACCTTGTGACATATGTCTTTTGACTTATACCCAGAAACCGGTTGCCATTAAGCTGACTTTGAGTCATGTAACCTCACCGTAACTCAGAGCAAAGCTGTGCTGCACAGGATTTTCAACAGCTAATTTTTCAGAAGTATATCACCAGCACTTTTTTCCAAGACCTCTGGGTAGTCTGGAACCATCAACCTTCTGATTAGTAGTCAAGCATATTAACTATTTGTACCACCCAAGGATTAAATTACACCTGAATTAAAAAGAGAAAATATGTAGATTCTGCAATCACGAGCTTGCAATCTAGTCTTTGAAGATTTCTAAAAGCTGACAACCTGATTTCATAAATCATGTCTGAAAGTCTGACTCAATAGCTTTTGCTTGCCTTTGACCCCACCCCCCTAAACCCATAAATCCTGTCTTCCGTAATTGTCTGCTGCCGGTGAGGGCAGGGCCTTAGTCCTGTGGGCAATGTCACAGGTATTTTATCCTCCAAGGAGAAAGCACACTGTAAGGAAGGTTCTCAGCAAAGACAGAAAATTGTGGTTCCAGGAAAATAGACATGAGGATCCTAGTCCTAAGCTTTTCCTAAACCGATTAATAGAACAGAAGAGAGGACTCTAGAGAAACATTTAGACCTGAATTCGCCCTTTCCCTGTTAGCAGTAGGTGATGCTGTTGAGAACCATTGAGTTGGGGCCAACCCAGAGCTGAGCCTCTGGCAGTTTTCCCTGTTCTGTTAATTGAACAGGAGGAGATTGTCCATCTTCCCACAGAGTAGCTGGTGAATTAGAACTACGTGCCTTCAAGATTGCAGTGCATTTTCTTACCACTAGGCCACCAGAGAAGTAAAGGTGGGAGTTTTATTCTTCTACTATTAACCAGAACTGCTGAGAAAAGCACTTTCCCTTCTTCTCTGGTTCCTCAATTACAGTGGATTTCATAGCATAGACAGTAAAGGAAAAAGGGGGGGGGAAGAAAAACTGGGGAGAAATGAGTATCCCAGCTTGTTGTTGTTGATGATTGCCATCGAGTTGATGACGACTCATAGCAACCCTGTGAACAAAGACCTGTAGTCTTTCTATAACTGTTGTCGTTTCTCCAAGTTAATAGAGTTCCCAGAGGCATGTGGTTTAGGAAGCGGATGTCACTCCTGCTTCCAAACCTGTTTTACAACTGGGAGCTCCACCAAACACTGTCCACCACAAGCAACCATTACAGTATTTGACATCCCAGTGGCACAAGGCTCAGCATCACAGCAAACCCAGATTACCACAGCACAGCAAACTGATGTAAGATTGCTGTACGATTTAGAAGTATGTTTCTCCAAAATATAACAATACGAGGCCTGAGGGGAGCAGTCTGAAGCACCAATTTAATTTAAAGACCAAGTCACTCCATGAGCGACTTCATTCCACACCATCATCAAACATTCCCATTGGCTCTCACCAGACCAAAAGTGCCCAGGAAAAAAGCATTCCAAGAAGAACTACAATAAAATTGAAAGAGCGAGCTCAGTTTTAATGAAAATTTTAATTGGAACCATTGGCGTTAGAGCAATCCTTGTACTGGATCCTGATTGTGGTTGTTTTTGTGTTGCTGGCAGGCTCTTTGACTCTTTGAAAGTGTACACAGAAAATCTCTCACATTTGTAACAATTGTTACAAATTAATTTCCCTTCACATTTCTTTTTCATCATTTTGTCAGTTCTCACAGGCCCTGGTGTTAGTAGTGTATGACATATCTGGCTGCTGACTGAAAAGTCAGTGGTTGGAGCGCACTAGGGCTCCAAGGCTGAAAAAATGGCCTATCTCTTCCTATTAAGATTGACAGCCTCAGAAACCCAATGGAGGGTTGCTATGAGTCAGAACCAACTTGATGACAGTTGAGTTTTTGGTTGCTATTTGGGCTGTTACCTTTAAGAAAGCTCTGGTGGTCTAGTGGGTAAGGAGTCGTGTTGCCCACTCAAAGGCAAGCAATTTGAATGCACAAGCTCCTTTTTTGGAGAAAAATGGACTGTCTTCTTCCATGAGATTTACAGCCTCCAAAAACTTACCAGAGGGTCAGTAATGAGTCGATTCTGACTTAATGGCCGTAAATTGAGTTGAGTGAGCTTTAAATTGAATAAAGTTTGACACTGAAACAGATTTTAAGAGAAAGAATCTAGTGAACAGTTATTTGAGATGTCATTGGTCCCACCTTTAAACGAAAAGATTCCTGGCAGCACTGTGGATTAAGCATTGGGACTCTTAACCAAAAGGCCAGCAATTCAAGTCCACTAGTGGCTCTTGGAGAGAAGGATGAGGCAGTATGCTTTTGCAAAGATTTACAGCCTCAGAAGTTGTGTGGGGCCCTTTTTATCTGTCCTTTAGGGGCATTGTGATTTGAATAGACTCACAGCAGTATGTTTGGTTTTAACGGGCTAGGATTTCATTTTGCCTGGATCTGCTATCAACACTCATGGGCGCAGCAGCTGAGAGAGTGTCTTTTTTATTGCAGGCTCCTCCTCAAGGAAGCTCCCTGGCACCAGGTAAAGCCAGGATCCTGGGAGATCTCTAGAGAATCCTGGGCTTACAAATGCTGAACTGATCCGAGACTTGCCTCCAGAACCAATTGAGGGACAGAGAGAGCTTCCGCTGGATGTGGCCCCCTGAACTTGGAAGTCTAGTCTTCTAACCTGTGAGAGAATAGATTGTTAAGGTCATTCACCTGTGCCATCTCTAGTATATCAGCACTAGGTGACTATGCTCTACAGTGCTACTATCTTTAAAAATTGGGACTGTTTTCATGAATTCTTTTGCACTGAGTTTGACCATTGGGCTATTGTTGCCAGTTTCTGTCAGGTTGACTCTGACTCACATTAGTAACCTCATTACTCATATACCTTGTGTTTTATACAATCTTTCATTTGCGTTGTGTTTCATGCACTCATTTTCACACATTCTATTTTACATTTTTTTTAATTGGTTTGTTTACAAAGTTTATCTGCATGGTGTTTCACACTATTCTTCATTCACATTGTGTAAAGACTGACATTGATGCTCATCTTACACGCTCATTAAGAGCTTAGTAAGCTTTTAAATCAGGGAAGAGGACTAGGAGTAGTCACTTCATTCATTAACTTATTCTTCCCAGAAAACCGTATTGGGTGGTCATTTTCTCCTTTTTGCTTTGATAGCTAAGATAAAAAACAAAAATTAGTGACTCCAGCATTACTCTTTACTCCCCCTTCCTTTCTCTTTGTTCTTCCTTTGAAAGTCTCTCTCATAACAGAATACTGGCAGCACTGAAATACAAGGAACACATTATGCTGACTGAAATGTCTAAGTCAAAAAAGGACAAGTACTGAATATTGCCACTGTTATAAAATGGGACTGACATGGGGGGTTGGGGAGAAACTAAGAAAAGAGGGGTTAAATAATAAACACTCCATTGGAACAGATGAGGGAAATAATTGTTCAAATGGAATATGTGATTAGGCATTATCTGCATGACAACAGTCCAGAATAAGAGGTGCATAGCAAAATGGACCTGGGTGGGAGGGAGGGAGGAAATTGTGCAACAGTGAATGAACAGAAATCCAAGTTTTCTGTAAACTTTCATTAACAGCACAATAAAAAATATTAGAAAGTAAAAGTCTTTCTCATATAAATAGAGCAAAAAGCTAGGCAGAGGAAAGCTCTGGCCCTCTAGTGTAAAGGTCTTTCTGGTCTTTCACTGTAGACCCTTAAATGTAGCCTGTCTACACTAGTGCAAGGATCAATCTCTTTCTCTCTCCCCCTCCCCCTCCCCCTCCCTCTCCCTTCCCCCCTCTCCCTCTCTCCCTTTCTCCCCATCTCTCTCTTTCTCCCCCTCCTTCCCTCTATCCCCATATCTCTTCCCCCTTGGTCTGAAAACCCAGGACTCTTGAGGTATGGTGATTGTTATTTGAATCTCACATGTGTGGTGATAGCTGCACCCCTACAGCAATGCCTCATTTATCTGGCACTGCCATGTGCAATCAGGTCTCTGGATAGTACAAACTGTTTCCACTTTGCTACTAACAGAAACATTGGAGGTTCAAATCCACCCAGTAGCACTATCGAAGAAATATTCTTCAGCAAGATCACAGCCATTGAAAACCCCACAAGAACAGTTCTACTTTGAAACAGATTGGGCCTCTTGGACTCTGAGTTAACAATTTGTGAGTGGTTTTGGTTTGGGGTTTTTTTTTTTTTAAATTGTTGCTGCTTTCATGTAATCAGTATTCCTAGAAATTAAGGAAATGCTTCTTTAACTTTAACTTTTTTTTTTTTTTACTCTGATTGTGTTTTGATGAAGCTATCTCTGAAGTTACGGCACCCTTGTCTTGTTTCTTAAGCCCTGTGTAATAAACATAACTTACCCTTTATTTTTATTGCTCGTTCTCCTCATTAAGCACCTTAACGACTGCGATGCAGTTTTAATGTCCTCTCCCTGTGCTGTTCATTATTAGGACTCATGTCGCCAACAGTAGTTCCCATCTCATTTATTGTTCTGACCTGACAAACCAGAAAACTCAAGATTAGAATTATCTGTGAATTATACTTCCGTAAAGTCTGAGTAATTATCTTCTGTATGAGTTGGAGTCTACAGAGGCTTGCTCTACTCTTTTCTAATTCTTGTCTTCATATCAGTTGAAGTAAAGTAAAGGTACCTTAACGGTAACACAGATGCCTTTTCTGAGGCTTTGTAGCCCAGTTTGCAAGATCAAATCTTGACTTTAATTTCTTCTCTACCCAGCTGGGCAGCATAGGTGTTGTCATGATCATCTTGATATCCTTACACTCTAGGAGAAGGACAATATCCAAGGGATGGCAGTCTTCAGCCTATACTTAGATTCCTATGCCCTTTGTATGAGGCTTTAGGAATCAATGCCTGACAAAAAGTAAATACATGTAAAGGGAGGAGGAGGGGCAATCTTGGGTGCAGAGAAGCACAGGAGAGTAAGTACAGGAGCCACCAAGCCTCCCAGGTAAAAAATCAAAGCATATAATCTGCTCTGCTGGGTAAAAAATGACATAAAACAAATGGAAAAAATATCACTGCTGAACTACTCTGAGTGTCAGAGTAGAACTATGTGTCATTGGGGTTCCAGTAGCTGAGTTGAAGAAGCAGATTGCCAGGTCTTTCTGTCTCTGGGAGGATTTTAATCTCCAATTTTTTGGTTAGCCACCTAGAGGGTTGATCACTCGCACCATCTCAGGCCTCCAATAAGACCAGAAAATAGCCATAAAAATAGTCATTTTCTTTTATTTTCAATGAGAAGAGAGAGCCGGGGGGGGGGAGAAGAGAGAGCCGGGGGGGGGGGGGGGGATAGGGGGGAGGGGGGGCAGGGAGAAAAATGCAACACTGAAGGAATGGAAATCCAAAGTCTCTGTAAGCTTTCATTAAAATGAATAATAATAATAATAATAATAATAATAATAATAATAATAAGCAGCCATGGATCAGAATCCCTGTCTTTCTCTGTCATACTCACACCTTCCCCTACTGCCAGATCTTTGGAACCTGCCTTGGTCTTCATCTCTGCTTTGGAAACTCTTCCTACCAGGTTGGCCTGTGAATTGGCTGAAGGACTCACAAAGAGGTATGCTGCCTTGATCTCTTCTTCAAGTTTTAGTGTGTGTTTCTCAAAATAGATGTAATAAACTACATTACACTGCATTTTTTTGCATGATGTAAATATGTTTTCTCTGCTAAGTTAAAGGCTTCTTGAGTATGTTGTTCTTTAATATCTCTAATGCTCAGACTTCAAGTCCTGTCATCTCCTGGATTTCTAGAAGTCTGACAATCGCCAGCCTAGATTAGTGTAATTTTCTCCTGTGAGTCTTCTAAGTCGCTGATCCCACCAAGTGCTGAGATCAGCGGTCCATGCTTTTGTTTCTCAAATCATCCTCTTGAATTCTCATTTATTCTTTGGGTTCAAATATTTATCTACGTGGACAAATCCTAAGATGCAGATTTCTGTGTACTAGGTAATAAAACAGACTTTTCTGTTTCCTTTGTGGAATCAAAGATCACTGCTTAATTAAAAACAAAAATAATCGATTAATTGATTACTTCTACTCTAAGTTTGAAAACAAAACAAATAGAAGAGATTTGGGAAGGAGATCTCAATCCTAGTATTTCTCTCTCTCTCATTTCTTTCCTGTCTTTATGCCATTTTGTAACATTTCTAAATCCAGGATTTCTCTGGCTATAAAAGAAGAATTGAACTAAATATTTTAAAGGAATTTTTAGTTGTAAATATTGTAAAATTTTCTCTATTTCATGTCTCTGCCTCTTTAATTAGCCTAAACAACTGCTATCAAAACGTCTTTAAAATGGTAAAGTTATTTGTGTCATGTTATATTGCTAATGCCTTTTCCTGTTTATATTGGATTTTTAAATGAGATGATCTATTGTAAATTGTAGGTTATTATTGACTGGCTTTCAGTCAACTACACTCACAGCAACTCTATGAAAAACAGACCAAAACCTTGTCCTATTGTGCAGTTCCTTATGGTCTCTGCCACGCTCAAGCCCAGCATTGCAGTCCCATGTCAGTCCATCTTGTTAGCTAACCATCTACTCTTCTAAGCATGTCTTTTCCAAATCTTGTGCCCCTTGAACACAAGCATAAAGTACATGAGAGGAACTTTCATCATCCTTGCCTCTAATAACGGGGCACCCTGGGTGCGTTTCCTTCACCAATTAATTACTTGTTCTTTTTACAGTCCATGGTATATTCAATACTGCAATTCAAAGGCACCAATTCTTTGATCTTATTTATCGCTGTCCAACTTTCATGGACATAGAAATCACTTGAAAATACCATAGCTTTTGTCAGGCAGTTAGTCTTTCAAGTGACATCCTTACTCTTTAATGCTTTAAAGAGGTCCTTGCCAAGCATACAATAAGTGTATTGCAATTAACAAGCTGCAATAGAACATTGTATTGAGGATGGGGAAGGGGAGAAGGAAAGAGTGAGGAATAAAAAGAGGTCCTTGGCAGATTTTCCCAAAGCAGCAGCACATCTTTTGATTTCTTGACTACTGCTAATAAGAGTATTGTGGATCCAAGTCAAATTAGATCATTGACAACTTCCATCTTTTCTCAGTCTATAATGAGGTTACTGATTGATTCAGTCATGAGAATTTTTGTTTTCTTGATGATGAGATATAATATATATTAAAGGCTGTAGTCTTTGCTTTCCTGCAGTAAGTTTCAAGTCTTCTTCCTTTCTGCAAACAAGGTTGTGTCATCTGCACAACATAGATTTTTGATGAATGTTCTTCCAGTTGTGTTGTAGTGTTCTTTTTCATATAGTCCAGACTTTGGAATTATTTATTCAGCATACAGATGGAATAAGTATATAGAAATGATACAACCCTGACACACACCTTTTCTAATTTTAAACCATGCAGTATTCCCTTGTTCTGTCCATCTGACTGCTTCTGGTCTCTATCAGGTTTCACATGAGCGCAATCATGTGTTCTGGAATTCTCATTCTTCTCGATGACACAGTTGCTGGGCCAGATAGAACTGGTCAATACAGAACCATTTCAAGATGTCCATATGATCAAGAACTGTTGAAGTAGTTGAAGGAGGAAGTCCAAGCTGCAGTGACGTCATCGGCAAGCAAAGGATCCAGGAGTTTGTTAAGTGTTTCAGCAAATGGCTGCAACCTAGAGTTCTCGGCCATTAGTGTATGCCATGAAATTTGGAAAATAACTACCTTGCTAAGCAGCTGAAAGAGGCCTATGTATGTTCCCATGCAGAAAAAAGGTTGTCCAACAGAATGAGGAAATTATTACATAATATCATTAATATCACACACACAAGTAAAATCTTGCTGAAGATTATTAGCAAAGAATTGGAGCAATATGTTGACAGAGAGCTGTCAGAAAGTAAAAAAGGCCACAGATTTAGAAGAGGCTGCAAAACTAGGACTATTTCTGCTGCTGTCAGAAGGATTTTGGCTGAAAGCAAAGAATACCAGAAAAGCGTGTACTTGTAAGAGTAAAATAATGTTTTGTTGCTGCTAGGTGCTGTCAAATTGAGTATGGCCCATTGTGACCCTGTGTGCAGTCATTCTGAAACTTGCCCTATCCTGTGCCAGCCTCGTCATTCCTGACACACCAGAGCCCATCGCTAAAGTCACTATGTCAGTCCACCTCATTGGGGTCTTCCTCTCTTTCACTGACCCTTCGTCTTTCCAAGGATAATGTCCCTTTCCAAGGAATAGCCTTGCCTAAATACATGTTCAAAGTAAGAAAGATAAAGCTTCTTCATCTTTGCCTCCAAGAGTATTCTGGACGCACCTTTTTCCAAGAATAAATATCAAAAGGGTGCTCTGGTGGCTGAGTGGTAAGGAGTTGGCTTGCCAACCCAAAGGCATGCAGTTTGAAGTCAGCAGGTGCTCTGAGGAAGAAAGGTGGGCAATCTCCTCATGTGCAATTTACTGCCTCTGAACACCCACTAAACGGTCAGCTATGAGTTGATTACAGCTTGACAGTACATAATAACAATAAATATATGTGATCATATAGACCATAGAAAATCCTTGATATTTGTCGAATGATCAAATGATCTCAACTCACCTGGAATAGAGACCCCACTGACAGAGTATATTAAAACTTACCTCAAACCTTAATGCAAACCTGTATTGAGTTTTTCAGAGTGTGAATCTTTGTGGGAGGAGATTGCCTGTCTTTTTCCCAATAAGCAGGTGGCCGATTGGAACCGCAGACCTTTAGGTTATAAACTGGATACATTATGCATATGCTATCAGGGATCCTTGGAATAGTTTAACTGATTCAACTCATTGGCATTCCGTTTCCTAACTGACTCAGGGTAGACCCTAGAAGTACAGTTCTCAAGGGACTATGCTAGCCGAGCTCCTCTGTAAGCTGTTGTTGTTGTTGTTATGTGCCGTCGAGTCGTTTGCGACTCATAGCGACCCTATGTACAATAGCCCTAAAACCTGCTCCATCCTGTGCCAATCGCATTGCCTCCGACACACCCATCCCGATTACCCCAGTCACTGAATCAATCCACCTCATAGAGGGTCTTCCCCTCCTGTGCTGTCCCTCTACCCTACCAAGCATGATGTCCCTCTCCAAGGACCTGTCTCTCCTTACAACATGTCCAAAGTATGCCAGACGAAGCTCCAGAATCCTTGCCTCCAAGGAGTAGCCTGGTTTAACCCTCTCTAGGATGAATCTGCTTGTTTTCTTGGCAGTCCATGGTACATTCAATACTCTTCTCCAGCACCACAGCTCAAAGGCATCAATTCTCCTTCTATCCTCCCTCAGTAAGTAGTGACAGCAAATTCAGTGTTTGAAAAATAACTGATTTCCCCCGAATGACCAGCAGAGGGAGCGCTTGCATGCCGACCAAACTGACCTTGACTTTAGGATAAAATGGTTACCGGGGTGTGTTTGCTGCCCTCAGTGGAGGACTGGATTGTTGTGCAACTGCTTAGATATGAGAGACTAGCATTTTGATAGTTGTATTAAATGCGCACAACTGTATATATTCACAAATTGCTCACAGACCTCAAAGTGAGTGGAATGTTAAATAGTTGTTTGGGAAATTTGTATTAATTAAGTAGTCTATCTAGATCATTCTTACGCAAACTCATTGCAGTTGAGTCAGAGCCAATTATAGTTGACCCTTCAGTACATTTCCAAGGCTATAAATCACACAGAAGGAGAGTGCCTCTTTTCTCCTGCAGAGCTGCTGGTGGATTCAAAGTGCCAGTGAAGCCTGACCTATGGTTAACAGCGAAACTCCCTATGGACTACTCCCTAATTATTTTTTTTTTCTCCCTGCAGCATTGAGATAGTTTTAAACCATGCTATTAGTCAGGATAGAAGACTGATGAACTGATTCAGTTCCCCAGGGTGTCAATTTTACTTCACTATCAAATAGTTTACATGCAGACCCTGTTGTTTCCCAGAGGAAGCCACTGTGAGCACATTCCAGCTAAAAGTGTGTGTTCATATCCTGTAAGAACATAGAGGCTTTTCAATCACTGTGACCATGTCCCATATGTATACTGCCATGAAGAGTCGATCTGTGCTGCCAAATTCAAAGGCAGACAGTTCAAATCCACCAGCTGCTCCATTATAGAAAGATGGGCAATCTCCTTCCATGTGATTTACAGCTTCTGAAAACCTGCTACAGAATCAGCTATCAGTCTGTTCCCACTTGATGATACATAAGAACAACAACATTCCATCCAGCCAAATTAATCAGAAGACGAGACGGTCGCTGGCTACCATTATCAGCCATTCTTACCAGGCCCATGAGAGCTGGATCTTGATATAAGGGGAGAATAATGTGAAACAGAACACAAAATCTTAATAAAGTCCAGACTCAGGGTAACAGAGGTCATAGTTCAATGGTGATTAATTTTATAAAACACAATGTATGGGAAATGACTGTATGTAACACACTGTGAATGAAGGAAAGTGTGAAACAGAATGTATATGAATTTTGTATGCAAATATAAAATAATTGGGTTTTTTTACAAGTCCAGACTTTCTAAGTACCTGAACTAGTTCAGAGTGGCGGAGTACCTCAATTTTGAACCAAAAGTGTCCCTGAAGTTACCTTTTAGTGAAAGAACAGATTCACACACAAAGGATTTGTCTGTTGGTATGACATTAAGTGGCAGTTCAGAGCCTCTGCACCAAAGACACAAGAGAACAGTTAATAGAGCCTGATCATAATGCTTCAATGAATTTAAAAAGAAAAAAAGATGAGAGAGTTCTTGAAAACTGACTGAAGGCAGAAACTGAATGGAAGCATCAGAAAAGGTCTACAGGACACAAAATCATAACAGCGCAGCTCAGCCCTCCTGAGCACTTATCTACCTGGTGTAGGGATTTAGGATGACAACAACAGCAGTATACACAGTAGAGGGGAAATAATTGTGGGGTATGATTCTCCTGAACTCCCAATTCTGACTCGCCACAATAATATTTTGCACAGGTCCCATATCCCACCACGTTAGGAGCTGAATGAGACATCCAGGAGGGATCCTGGTCTCCAGAAACCTCCTCTCAAGCTAATCCAAGTTGCAATGGAGCTAAGCTTGAAGTAATACTATCTTTTTGACTCATTGCTAAACAGCTTGTTCTCCCACCATCAGTAAGTACTTTATCATCTGACTCCTAAGTAACTTATTTCCTCTTAGTTTACTATCCACTTTACCAATTGGAATGCTGGCAAAGTGGACAGTCAGCCAAGAAGCAGACCCTCAATAAAACAGATTGACACAGTGACTGCAACAATAGAGTTAGCACAGCTGAAATTTTGTGGATGGCGTGAGAGCAGGCAGGGTTCCATTCTGTTTTCCATAGAGCCATTGTGTGCTGAAGTTGACCAGAAGCCATCTAAAAATAAAAGCAATAGCATTGGTCTGAAGTTTCTTCTCAAATCTCCCAACTAAAAGGTCCTTTGTACAGTCAAGAGGCAAAAAGAGAATAAATGTAGAAGGGAATTGAATTAATTCCCGTCTCAAAGAGTCAAGTGGGCTAGTTGAAAAGATTCCTTTCAGCTGACATTTGAATCTGACCTGCTAACACCTCAGTTCTTCAAAGGCCGAGGATTGCATATTTGATTCTCCATATGATCTCATTCTCAGCCCCTTCCTGCCTTATGGATGTCCAGACTGTGCCTCCTTTTCTCCATTAAGGGGGAATTTGTTTGTTCAGTCACCCAGGATACAGGTTGTTTGATCAATACCAGAACTTGTTTGAATTTCAACTTTGAAATCAATGACTAGTTTAAGTGTTCTAACTTGAATCATCTACAAAGAAGAACTGATAACTAGTGTATTTTTATAAACTAGAAGTTTGAAGCTCAAATACAACCAGGAGAGTATAAAATAGGTAAATCAAATCCCTATGTACAATCAAATACTTCCCCAACAGAGTAAAAAGGGAAGCCACAGACTGTGAAAAAATATTTGGTAATGACGTGTCTGATAAGGGACTTATAGAAATTATAGAATACTCAAGCACCACAACAAAATAAAGGTAAACAACCCAATTGCAAAATGAGCACAGGATATGAATAGACCACCAAAGAAGACATTCTGATGGTGAACAAACACATGAAGAAATGTTCAAAATCATTAGCTCTAGGAGAGATGCAAATCAAAACAACTATGAGATATCATCCCACCCCAGTCAGAATAGCACAATTTAACAGAACAGCAAACATCAAATGCTGGTGAGGTTGTCAAAAAACTGGAACCCTTATTCACTGTTGGTAGTAGTGGAAAATGGTGCAACCACTGTGGAAGGCAGGATGGTGCTTTATCAAAAAGTTGAAAGTAGAAATACCATTTGACCCAACAATTTCACTACTGGAAATATACCTTAAAGAAACCAGAACTGCCACCCAAGCAGATAAATGCACAACTATATTTATTGCTGCTTTTTTTCACAATAGCAAAGAGTTGGGAACAACTCAAGTACCCATCAACAAATGAATGCATAGAGAAGCTGTTGTATAGTCACACAATGGAATATTATGTAGCATTGAAAAACAAAGAACTCATGAAATATTATACAAACTAGGTGACCATGGAGGACATCATGCTGAGTGAAATATCTCAGTCACAAAAACACAAATACTGTATAATGCCACTGTTATAAAATAGGACTGACAGGGGGCGTTGGGGGCATAAATAATGTACATAGCATTGAAAGAGACGAGGGAGAGAATGATATAAAAGGAATATATGATTAAGTATTGTTGGTATGACAAGAGTCCAGAATGAGAGCTGCATAGTAAAGTGGTCTGGGGCAGGGTGGGGGATAACTGCATAACAATGAAAGAACATTTTTTCCAAAGAAAAAAGTAAACTGGGCGGCTGGGAGTGGGGGCATAGGGAGGAAAATATGCAACGATGAATGAATGGAAATCCAAGTTCTTTATAAACTTAAAATAAAATCTCAATTATAAAAAAAAAGAAATTGGAAGCTCAGATTTAGAGACTTTCTCAAGGTCAGGGTTCCACTTGGGATTTTCACTCTCCTGCTCCCTGATCTTTATTATGTATAAGATTTTGAAGGCCTGAGAAGCTGGAGTATATGAGGAAGCATATGACACCAGGTTCAGTTATACTTGTG
Source organism: Elephantulus edwardii (assembly GCF_000299155.1). Taxonomy (NCBI): domain Eukaryota; kingdom Metazoa; phylum Chordata; class Mammalia; order Macroscelidea; family Macroscelididae; genus Elephantulus; species Elephantulus edwardii. The sequence continues at coordinate 7,855,307 of NW_006399807.1, read as the reverse complement.
TTATGCAGATGGCACAACCTTGCTTAATGAAAGCGAAGAAAACTTGAACCACTTGCTGCAGAAAATTAAAGATTACAGCCTTTAGTATGGATTATATCTTTATACCAAGAAAACAAAAATCATCACCAACAGATCAATAGGCAACATGGTGGTAGATGGAGAAAGGGTCAAAATTAGCAATGATTTTATTTAACTTGGATCCACATCCAATACTCACGATACTAGCAGTCAAGAAATCAAACTCGTTGTCAAGTCCCTCTCCAAAGTGCTAAAGAACAAGGATGTCAATTTAAAGACCAAGATGTGTCTGGTCCAAGCGATGGTCTTTTCAATTACTTCCTACACATCCAAAAGTTGGACAATGAATGAAGATGAGGGGAGAATTGATACCTTTGAATTGTGGTGTTAGAGAAGAGTGCTGAATACCTCACAGACTGCCAAAAGAACAAATGTGTTTTGGAGGAAGTGCAACCAGGGGGCGCTTTAAAGGCAAGAATGATGAAAGTTCGTCTCACATACCCTGGATACACTGTCAAGAGGGGTCAGTCCTTGAAAAAGACATCATGCTTGGAAAGGTGGAGGGTCTGAGAAAGAGGGGATGACCTCCAATAAGATGGTTTGCCAGAGTGACTGTAACAGTGGATTTGAGCAGAGTGTGAAGACGGTGCAGGATATGCAGGGTTCAGATCTGTTGTTTATAGAGTCTCTGTAAGTTCTAGGCAATTTGAGGGCACCTGGTAACTGCAATAGATCCTGCCCCAGTGCAGCCGCTCTCTGGCTCTCGCTTGGTGGACCACAGCACTTTGAGCATGCTTGGCTTAACTCCGAGGACACTCCGTCTCCTACTGCAGCAGTTTACCATGGATTGAGAGCTGGGACCGAACTGCTTTCTATTCATCATTTTAACCCGTGTACGAAGGCACCCTGGTGGTGTAGTGCATTATGTATTGAGCTCCTGACAGAAAGGTAAGTGTTTTGAGATCCTGTCAGATAGGTAATCCATTAGCTGCTCTGCAGGAGAAAGATGGGCAATAACCTCTCATAATGATTTACAGTCTCTGAAGCCCACTAGAGCGTCACCATGAGTTGGCATTGACTCAACAGCAGTAGGTTTCCCCATGAGAGCACAATTTCTAGCTCCCAGTAGGTTCTCATTTTGTGGCTTTGCAGGTTGGATGCTCACTACTCTTGATTATAGGACTGTTTGGACTTAATTGAAATTGCAGATCTCTCCCAATGTCACACAAAGTAGATAGATTCTAGTCGCTCACTCCAGCACACTTGGTGGCCCCTCGACCATCAATCCCAGCTCTGACCTCTGTCATTCTCTTCTTCCCCATAAACCCCTGCATCATCTGGAACACTCTGTACTGCAGTGCCAGCTAAGTGAGAAAGAAATATCATTTCATGAACATGCCTCTATAAAAGGAGCCCTGATGGTACAGTGGTTAGCAAAAGGTCAGCAGTTTGGACCCACCATCAACTCTTCAGGAAAATGATGAGACAGCCTTGCAAATCCAATGGGGCAGTTTGACTCTGCCCTATCGGGTTACTAAGAATTACAGTTGATGCCATGACAGTGATGAAGTAACCCTGTGTAGTAGGCTTTTGGTTAGATCCTGCCTCTTTTGCTCTTCCCAGACGCAAATCAGTGAAGCGCCAGCCCTTCTTGGGTCTTGAGTTGACAGACTGGGGAGGAAGAATCCATATCTGGCTGATACTTTAGGAAACTCACTTTTCAATCTTCTTTGTTTTATTAAAGCAGATACAAGCTCATTGAGCCACTGCTTCTGGGAAGAATAATACGAGACAGGAAAGCAGAAGGAGCACGTGTACATTCTCATTTGTCTGTTGTCCTGGCTCTTGATAGGCCCAGATGGAGGTTCAGATGGAGGAGAGGGACGGATGGAGGCAAGCATGATGAGACAAGCAGGATGCGGAGAGGGGCTTCTCCCTGGAATACAGATGCTGCCTATGCTTCCAGCACCAAAGCAACTTTTCCCAGATTTACTCTGTCCTGTCTTACATGCCTCTCCCACCCACCATTTAAAATTGACCAACAAAATTGCAGCAGCTGAAGCTCCACGGGTGTAGTTCATAAAAGCCACATCTCTACCAGGAGACCAGCACTTGCTGAGATCCTCACTGTCCCTGAGAAGCCCTGCAGAGGAACAAACACTCCAAAGAGATTATGTCTCAACAGCATTGTAATATTCTGCCTGTGCACCTTTAATGAAAAGGCAGAAAAAGTACAGTAAAAGCCTCATATCGATCTACCAACCTTTTTATGACCACGGACTGAGAGGTGAAGTGGTAAAGCAAGGGCGATTATCTTACTGTGTGAACAGCAGGACAAATAACCAGGAAAATGTTCTTTTTTAAAAAATAGTGTCGGCTGGAGCTCAAGTTCACAGATAGCACAGAAAGGCAACACTCTTGGGATTCCATCGCTTCAAATAAAATATAAATCACTTAAGGGGACATTAATCATAGGGTCACACAATTTGATGGGGAGAGCTGGTGGTGGAAGAAATAGGAAAGATCTGGAGTGGAAAACAATGTATACAAACTTTGTAAAA
>NW_006399807.1:7842882-7851243 GCF_000299155.1 Elephantulus edwardii | reverse complement strand
GAGTCTTAGAAGATCCCATTCATCTACGTTATCTTCTCCTGGTTGTAGGTTTTCCAGGATACTGGGAAGACTGTTTATGTTGTGGATTAGGACTCCTAGTGTTGTTCCTAGCTTTTCTGTAATGAAGTTTATAGTCCTTGGTTTTAGTCTTAGGTCCATGATCCACCTTGAGTTGGTTTTTGCATATACCAGTATTTTAAAAAATCACTTAAAAGAAAAGTTGAAGTCACAGTGACTTCAACTTGTGTGAGTCAGAGTCCATCGTTGTTGCTGTTCTTAGGCACCGTTCAGTTGTCTGTGACTCACAGGGACCCTATGAAGAGGAGATCTGAGTCATTTCCTGTCCTGCACAATCCTTACCATCCCTGATATACTCAAGCCCATTGTTACAGTCACTGCTTGTTGAGGGTCTTGGAGTCAAAGGTGCAGCTTCACAGATCAGCTCCCGTGTCCCAACATGACAGTTTGCATGTTTTGAATTAATATTAAGCCAGGATATCATTAGAGGTTTATAAGGGAATAAAATTTAGTTTTCACCTTAAGTTAGTCCACAGTTCTAAGTATTAAACAATAGATTGCCTGCTCCCCTCACTGGGAGTCTATATGTATGATTAGTTTGTGTTCAATAAATTTGTTTGAGTTTAATTAAACATAACCCTACGTGATTAGCCCCTTTTCATTATATCTGCAGATGGGTTGTCCAAGCAGCTAGAGTGCTCAGTTGTCAATACAGATTTGAGTCCATCCAGAGATACTATGAAAAAAGACCTGGAGTTCTTGCAAAAGGTCAGCCATTGAAAACCCCACTGTGCTCCATTATACTTTGACTTTCAGAGCCCTGTGTACCACTGTCGGGTTGGAATCAACTAATAGTGGATCCTCCAGCGGGTTTTCGGAAACAGGAAAGTACATGGAAGGAGATTGCCTATCTTTTTCCTTGGAGAAGCTGGTGGGTTAGAACTGTGTGCCTTTGAGGACTACCTAGTTGGAATCTATAAAACAAACACTAGGATTCTTATTTCAGTTATGAATAACCACACTAAATGAACAGCAGAGAGCAGCAAACTCAGTAAAAACTTGGGCCACAGGATGAAGATCATGGGTATAAACTAGCTCCTGTGTGTTATTGACTACATAAAGGCATTTATTTGACTATGTGGATCATAACAAATTAAGGCAAACGTTGCAAAGAATGAGAATCCCAGAACACTTAATTGTGCTCATTTAAGACCTAGACCTAGACCAAGAAGTTGTCTGAGCAGAGCAAGGGGACTCATGTTGTGTATACTCAAAACCCATGTGCATCAGGACTGTTGTTTTTGTTTTCTTTTTCTCTCTATCTATTCAATCTATTTAATGAGCAAATCATCTGAGATGCTGGACTTCATTAAGAAGAATGTGACAGCAGGATCAGAGAAAGATTTATCAACAAACTGTGTTATGCAAATGACACAACTTTGCTTGCTGAGAGTGAGGAGAACTTGAAATGTTTACTGAAGAAGATCAAAGTTTACAGCCTTCATTGTGGATTACATCACCATTGAACCAAAAGGCAACATTATGATTAATGGAGGAAAATATTGAGACTCTCAATGATTTCAACTTACGTGAATCCACAATCAGCACTCACGGTACCAGCAGTCAAAAGGTTAAAAGACATGTTACATTGGTGAAATCTGCTGTCAAGGATCTCTCCAAAGTGCTAAAGGAGCAAGAATGTAAAATTAAAGACTAAGGCGTACCTAACTAAAGCCATGGTTTTCTAGATTACTTGTTATACATGTATGAAACATTGGATTCCTGAGGGTAGGTTCTCTTGTTTTAGTTGAACGTTGCATGTAAACTGTTTGGTTGCTTTTTTATTTTGTTCACAATCATGTGTGAGCTGATTGATTGCCTAGATTTACAGGATTTAGCTAACAATCAGCCTTAGGGTGGAAGCTTCTGTTTAAGTCAATCAGGAGCTAGTAGGTGGGCTTTTGTATTTAAAAGTAGGTTGGGCTCGTGTGCATGTGGTTAATTGTGTTTGGGAAGAACATTCTTCTAAGTGGTACAGCACTGGTCTATCAATTTGCTATACTGATATAACTTGGGTTGCCGTGATACTGAATGGTGTGCCACTGGTATATCAAATGCCATAATGGTTACCCATGGTGGAAAGTGTTTGGTAGAGCTCCCAGATTAATGCAGTCTTGGACACAGGAGTGCCATACACTTCCTAAAGAACATGCCTGTGGAAACTCTATGAACATTAGAGAAATGACGATAGTTATAGAACAGGGTTCAGATCTTTTGTTCATTGGGTCACTATAAGTTGTACTGAACAGCACTTAACAAAAACATACACCTTAAAGTTGGACAATTACTGAGGATGACAGTTGAATCAACACCTTTGAGTTGTGGTATTGGAGAAGAATACTGAATATACATACCAAGGACTGCCAAAAGGACAAATAAATATGTCTTAGAGGTATACAACCTCGGTGCTCCTTGAAGCAAGGGTGGTGAAACTTTGTTTCATGCTTTTTAGGCATACTGTTAGAAGGAGTCAAACCTGGGGGAAAATCATCAAGCTTGGAAAGGTGGAAGTTCAGTTAATGAGAAGAATACCCTCAACAAGATATATTGACAGAGCGATTTTAACAATGGGCTCACGTACACCAGAGATGGTGAGAATAGCAAAGGATAGAGTAGGGGTCAAATCCACTGTTCACAGTGATAGTCAACTCGATATCACTTAACAACAACAACAACAACAACAACAACTCTATGTGGAAGCAATACAATTCATTGGGGAGTCAGGAGGCAAGCTCTTTTATACCAAACAGACTGGGCTCCAGACCTGACTTCTCTTCCTGAACGATTTTGGGCACATTGCTGATCTTAAATTTAGTTAAGTCATTAATAAAATGTGCATGCTAACACATGCAGATATACAAAAATCATCATCATAACAGCTACAGGAAGTCCTGATGCTGTAGTTCATAGAGTTGTTCTGTTAACTCAAAGGTCACACCTCTCTGGTGATTCAAACCCACTAGAGGCTTTGCAGGAAAAATACGGGAATTATGATTTATAGCCTTGGAAATCTGAAGGAGTGTCATCTAAGAATCAGAACCAACTAGATGAATTGAGAGGAGAAGGTCAGTTTAACACATGCGTGACTGAGTCTTAGGTAGGTGGCAGTAAGTATCATTATCTACTCTTTCACTCTCTCTCTGGGTTATGTCCTTTGTACTACTCCGTGTCTCTTTTACAACTTTCTGTGTTCTTTCCACCATACTCTCTGCCTTATGACATTTTAGCCAACTACTTAGCCCAAGCTGATAGCCTTCATGACTCTTCTCAGTCCTTCATCATAAATCATATAGACTCTACCTTCCAATAGCATCTAAAACCATGTAATTTCCTTGTATCTTTTTTGCCATCATCTTGAACCAATCCTCCACCACCACCTCATGTCTGGTCTTACCCTTCTGCAGTGGTCAGTAAAGTGATCTGGCTGTCTCTCTGAAACTCTTCACAATTCTTCCAATTCTTCAGTACTTCATCCAATGGTTCCCCCAATGTCCTCAGAGTTAAACCCAGCCCCACATGATCTGGTCCCTGACTCTCTCTCCTCATATCACTTTCGCATACTCTTCTCCACACTACCTGCTTTCTCACAGTTCTTCAAAATTGCTAATCTTATTTATTTAGAACTTTATCCTTGTTAATTCTAGTGTCTACAAGGCTTTTATTTTGGATATTGTATGTGTATCTCCTCATTTAACCTTAAATTTGAATGTAAATTCAAAGATCTTCCTTGACTACTCAATTCACAGTGGTCCCCGTCACTCTCCTTTCCATCATCACAAATATACACATTCTACTGTCATTAACAGGGCGCTCTGATGGCCTAGTGGTAAGAAGTTTCACTGCAATTCTGAAGGCAAGCGTTCAAATCCACTAGCTGCTCCACAGGAAAAGGATGGGCAATCTCCTTCTGTGAGATTAACTGCCTCTGAAAACCCAACTGAAGGGTCAGCTATAAATTGGTTCCAAATTGATGGTATTCAACAACAATACAGTCATTGATAGAGACTGAGAGAGTAATTGAAGCACCTGATCCAGGTCATGGTCTTCTCAATTGTTTTCTATGCATCTGAGAGCTGGACAATGAATAAAGATGATAGAAAAATCAATGCCTTTGAGTTGTGGTGCTGGAGAAGAGTATTGAACATATCATGGACTTCCAAGAGAACAAATAGGTGTCCTGAAGAAAGTTAAACAAGATTACTCCAAGGAGGCAAAGATTTTGAAGCACCTTCTCACATACTTTGGGCATGTTGCCAGGAGAGACCAGTCCTTAGATAAGAACACAATTCTTGGGAGATTACAAGGTCAGCTCAGAAGAAGACGACCCTGGATGAGATGGATCAACAATGTGGCAATGGAGTCAGGTGTGTCAGAGACAGTGAAGTTGGCTTAGGACAGGGCAAAGTACAGAGACTAATGATAGGGTCACTACAGGGTTGTAGTTGACTTGATGGCACATAACAACAATACCTATCGTTGGATCAGTTCCAACTCATAACGGCCCTATAGGAAAGAGAAGAACTGCTCCATAGGTTTTCTAAAGCTGAAAATCTTTATGGGAATTGTTGTTAGGCGATATCTAGTCAGGTATGACTCATAGTCACCCTATGAACAACAAATCTGAGCCCAGTCCTATCTTGTTCGATCTTCATCATCTCTGAGCACATTCCTGCAATTCAGTCACTGTGTCAATCCATCTTGTGAGATTCTTCCTCTCTTTTGCTGATGCTCCATCTTTCCAAGTATGATATCCCTTTCCAAGGAATAGGCCCTCTAACACTATGCTCAGTATATGTGAAAAGAAACTTTGCCTTCTTCACCTGTAAGGAACACTCTGGATAACCTTTCTCCAAGACCTATTGTTTCATTCTTTGGTATTTCATGGGCTATTTAATACTCTAACACCACAACTCAAAGGCATGAAGTTTTAATCTGTCATCATTATTCACTGTCATCTTTGTTCATTGTCTAGTTCTCAGATACATAGCAAGTGAATGGGAACAAACATAAAAAAAACCACAACAAAAAGCATCATGGCCTAAATCAAGTGCACCTTAGTCTTCAAACTGACATCATTGCTCCTTATTACATTGGAGAGGTCCCTGACAACAGATTTTTCCAATGCGAAATGTCTTTTGTTTTCTTGATTACTTGTACCAAGGGTGTTGATTGTCGATCCAGATAAGATTGAATCATTGACATTTCTATCTTTTCTCCTTTTGTTATCATGTTGCCGATTGACCCAGTGATGAAGATTTTTGTTTTCTTTGTGTTGAGATGTTATGCATATTGAAGTCTGTAATGTTTGATCTTGCACAGCGAGCATTTCAGGTCCTCTTTATTGTCAGTAAACAAGGTTGTGGCATCTGCATAAAGTTGATTGTTAATGAGTTTTCCTTGGATCCTGATGTCACACTCTTCTTCATGGAGTCTTCTCAAAGGATTTGCTCAGCATACAAATTGAATGTGGTGATGGTTGTTATGTACCATTGAATTGGAATCAACCAATAGCAGGTTTTCAGAAGTAGTAAATCACATGGGAGGAGAATGCCCATCTTTCTCCCGAGGAACACCTCAGAGATTTGAACAACATTTCTTTTGATTGGCAGTACAGCCCCTTATCACTAAGTTACCAGAGCTCTACAGATTGAATACATATGGAGAAAGGATATGGTCATGACACACTTTTCCTTTGATTTTAAACCATGCAGTGTTCCCTTGCTCTGTTTGGACAACAGCTTCTTGGTCAAAATATAAATTTTGTATGAACATAATTGTTCTGAGATTCTCATTCTTCTCAATCTTAACCACAGTTTATTATGATCTAGACAGTCAAATGCCTTTGTATAATCAATAAAACACAAATAGAAATTCTTCTGGTATTCTCTGCTTTCAGCCAAGATCCATTTGACATCAGCAGTGATATCCCTGGCACCATGGCCTCTTCTAAACCTAGCCTGAATTTCTGGTAGTTCTCTATCAATGTACTGTTCTGGCTAATTTTAGATAATCTTCTGCAATAGTTTTCGTGTGTGTGATATGTGATATTAATGACGCTGGTTATATGCCATGAGTTGCCTTCAACTCATAGCAACCCTATGTACAATAGCTCTGAATGCTTTTCACTGTCTCTGACACAACTATCCTCTTTACCCTAGTCACTGTTTCACTCCATCTCATCCAGGGTCTTCCTCTCTTATACTGTCCCTCCACCCTTCCAAGCAAGATGTCCTTCTCTAAGGACTAGTCCCTCCTGGCCACCTGCTCGACATATCTGAGACAGAACTTCAGAATCTTTGTCTCCAAGGAGCAACTTGGTTTCACACTCTCCAGAACAAACATATCCACTCTCTTGGCAGTCCATGGAATGTTCAACATTTTTCTCCTGTACCACAAATCAAAGGCATCAATCCTTCTTCTATAATCCTTACTTATTTTCTAGTTCTCTGGTGCATAGCAAGTAATTGCCAAGACCATGGCCTGGATCAGGCTCACCTTAGTGTTCTTTAGTATTCTGGAAAAGTTCCTGGCAGCAGATTTTTTTCCCAGTGAAATCCACCTTTTGATTTCCTGACTTCTGGTGCCAAGAGTGTCGATTGCAGAACCAAGCAAGCTGAAATTGTTAATCCTCTCAATCTCCTCTCCATCTATCATGGTGCTGCTAGTTGGCCCAGTGGTAAGAATCTTTGTTTTCTTGATGTTGAGCCTCAATTCGTATTGAAGACTTCAGTCCTTAAACTTCTGCAGCAAATGCTTCAGACCTTCTTCATTTTTGGCAAGCAAGGTTGTGTCATCTACATAATGCAGGTTGTTGAAGAATCTTCCTCCAATCTGATGCCATAATTCTCTTCATAAAGTCCAGCCTCTCAAATGATCTGTTCGGCATATAAATTGAAAATGTATGGTGAAAAGAGACATTCCTGACACACTCCTTTCCTGATTTTGAATCATGCACTGTTTCCTTATTCTGTTCTGTGACTACCTCTTTTGCCGTTGTTTTGTTCTGTTTTTTATACTGGTGTATTTACAAAGTTCATAAACATTGCTTTTCACACAGGATCTTTCCCATTGGCTTCACTCACTGCTCCCTCCACAAATCCAATTGTGAGACTCTATGATTAACTATCCCCTTTCCTCACCTATCCTGTCATCTGCTCCTACCCTCCCCCCACCTTGGATCCTTATAATCAGTCTACAATAATGATTTTATACAATATTTGTTCTTATAGGACTGAGTTAGTTCACTTAGCATAATGTTCTCCAGGCCTTCCCAAATTATGAAGTAATTTACAAAATGATTGTTCCTGCGTGCTGCATAGTATTCCATTGTGTGAATGTACCATAATTTATCAATCTATTCAACTGTGGTTGGATGTTTGGGCTGTTTCCAAGTTTTTCCTATGGTGCATAACATTGCTGTGAACATTGGTGTACAAGTCTTGGTTTGTCCCTCAGTTCTCATTTTCTCGAGGTATATTCCAAGCAGTACAATAGCTGGGTCATATGGAATTTCTATGTTCAGCTTTCTGAGGAAATGCCAAACTGCCTTCTAGAGTGGTTTCACCATTTTACAATCCCACCAACAATGTATTAGAATTCCTATCTCTCCATATCCTCTCCAACATATATTACTTACTGTCCTGTTAAACCTTGCCACTGCTACTGTAGTGAGATGTGGTGCTTCATTGTGGTTCTGATTTGCATCTCTTTTATCGCTATTGATTTTGAGCATTTCTTCATGTGTCCGTTGGCCATCCAAATACCTTTCAATGTGAAAAGTATTTCCATGTCTTTTGCCCATCTTGTAATTGTATTATCAATCTTTTTCTTGTGGAAGCCCTGTAGGATTCTGTAAACTGTTAATATGAGAACCTTGTCTGAAATTTGTTGTTGTTATGTGCCATTGAGTTGCTTGCAACTCATAATGACCGTGTGTACAAGAGCCCTAAACCCTGCTCTATCCTGTGCAAACCTCCTTAAGAGATTCTAAATAAAATGCCTGTTAAAATAAATTATTATGGGCAAGCATAAATAATAAGAAACAATATTAGAATAAAACAACTGCAAAATAATCATATATTGAATGGATATTTATTAAGTAGCTACAATGTACCCCCAGTTACTGTATCACATAGTGATAAAATAATAAAAACAAATCACCAAGAAAAAATCTCCCTTGCTCATGTATAGGAAGACTCAATATTGTGAAAATAGCAATACTACCTAAGGCAATTTTCACGTTTAATGCAATCCCAATACAAATACCAATCCCATTCTTTAACA
>NW_006399807.1:7839002-7841291 GCF_000299155.1 Elephantulus edwardii | reverse complement strand
AATAATAAATTTAAATAAAAAATATAAACCCCAAAACTAAACAAGAAAGCCAAAATATAACCTTGGATATATATCAGTTGGATTTAGGGATTATTTCAAGAATAGATTTTCTACATTGATCACTAATGTCTGAAGACCAGAGGAGTTTTGGGATGACATAAAGAACATCATGCATGAAGAAATTAACAGATCATTACAAGTGACAGGAAAGAATGATTAAACTGATGGCAGAAGAGATGCAGAAGTTTGAGCTTGATTAGAGACACTAGTTCAAGTTATTGGAAAAAAAATGAAGGAGGAGAGAAGAACAGAAAATTTCAAAGGGCAGCTTGAGAAGACAATGTATTATAATGAAATGTACTGAGACCTGGAGTTAGAAAACCAAAAGGGAAGAGTATGGTTAGCACTTCTCAAGCTGAAAGAATTGAAGAAAAATAATTCAGACTTTGAGTTGAAACATTGAAGCGAGTGGCAGCACCCAGATGCCATATACCTGGAGGAGGACCAGGTCTGGGATGCAGTGCTGAAAAGCCCAAAGTGCTATCATTGCAGGGGCACAAAGAGGTTACAAATGGTAGTGACTGGAGGCCTGAGCCATCAAATTAGAGAAGTCGCCTAGCAGTCCCTCATAGGGGTAGTGGGGGAGGGTGGAGGTTGGGTGGAGACACTGATGTGGGGGGAATCAATGCTGAAATGATCTGTCAGTTTTTGTATTGGGGAAGGGTCTTTGCATGTTGAAATGTCATTTCATGTTGTTGCTCTTAATAGCTTAAGTATTCTATGTTTGCTTGTCTATCATCTGCTTATTTAGGTAAAATGCTTGTCTGTCAGATACCATACAAAAGCTGAGCTCCCATATTAAGACAGAGTAGGAAGAAGGATTGGCCGTATACTTCTGAAATAATAGGCTTTCAAAAACCTTACAAACAATAGAACACACTTACACTATTAGATGTAGCACAAGAGGCTGAGTCCTCATACTGGGAAGCATAAAAATAAGAAGGATTAGTTACAAACAGCCAAAAATAATTGGAACATGGAATGGAGGAAGTAGGAATGTAGGAACACTTGACATTGTTTAAGAAGAATTGAAATGCATAAATATTGGCATACTAGGCATTAGTGAGCTGAGGTTGTTTGGCATGGGCCACTTTAAATCGGACAGTCATATGATCTGCTATGCAAGGAATGAAAAAGAGAGAAAATGGGATCATATTCATGGTCAAAAAGACCATTTCTAGATCCATAGTGAAATATAAAGTTGTGGCAAGATACTATCCATAAGCGTACAATGAAGACTTGTTAATACTACTATCATTCAAATATATGCACCAACCACTAGAGCCAAAGAGAAGGAAATAGAAGATTTCCTGCAACTTTTACATCTGGAATCAATTGAATATGCAACCAAAATTTATTAACAATAATTGGTGATAGGAATGCAAAAGTTGGGAATAAGGAAGAAGGATCAGTGGTTGAAAAATATGGACTCAGTGATGGAATAAAGCTGGAGATAGAATGATATCTTTTGTAGAATCATTGATTTTTTTCATTGCAAATATTTTTTTCTATAAAACACAGATGTTAACTATACACATGGACCTCACAAAATGGACTACACAGGAATCAGACTAATTATACCTGTGCAAAAGATCATTGTAAAAACTCAACATTTGCTATAAGAATTGGCCAGGTGCTGACTGTGGAAGAGACAATCAGTTCCTCATGTACAAGTTCAAAATGAAGCTAAAGAAAATGAAAACAAATCTTCAAGAACCAAAATATGACCTTGAGTCTATCCCACCTGAACTTAAAAGCCACAAAAGAACAGATTTGAGGCCCTGAACACTAATGAACTAAGGCCAGATGAGCTATGGGATGATATAAAGAATATTATCTATAAAAAAAGGCAAAACGTCATTACAAACACAGAGGGGGGAAATAGATTGAGATGAATGTCAGAAGAGAGTCTGAATATTACACTCGAATGCAGAGAAGCCAAAACAAAGGGAAGAAGTGAGGAAGTTACAGAGTTGGACAGATATTTCAAAGGACACTTCGGAAATTCAAAACAAAGTATTATAACAAAATGTGCAAAGCGTTGGAGTCAGAAAATCGAAAGGGATGAACTCGTTTGGCATTTCTTTTTACAAATTATTATTAAATTTTATTAGTTTTAATGAACATTTACAGAGATTTTGGGTTCTCATTCATTCATTGTTGCACTGTTTTCTCTACCCTCCTCCCCAGTTCGTTCTTCTCCCCACCTCTGAATGTCTGTTTTAATTG
>NW_006399807.1:7836258-7837572 GCF_000299155.1 Elephantulus edwardii | reverse complement strand
TTTTTTTAATTTAAATTTGTTATTAATTTCAGTGAAAATTTACAGAGGCTTTGGATTTCCATTCATTCATTGTTATAGATTTGTCCCCTCCCAAGCGTTTGGCTTTTCTTAAGCTGAAGGAACTGAAGAACAAATTCATGCTTTGAGTTGCAATCTTTAAGGATGCTATGATCAGAATACTGAATGATTCAGGAAACATCAAAAGAAGGTGGAAGGAATATGCAAAGTCACTGTACCAAAAAGAATTGGCTGACACAGAACAATTTTATGAAGAGCATGTGACCAAGATGCAATGGTAATGAAGGAAGAAGGACACAATGCTCTGAAGGAACTGGCAAAAATAAAAGGCCCCAGGAATTGATGGAATACCAGCTGACATATTTCAACAAATAGATGCAACCAGATTGTTCCAAGAAATCTGGAGAACACCTACCTGGCCGTCTGACTGGAAGAAATCTATATTTAAGTGTGGAAATTATTGAAGAGTATCAGTAATAGCATATGCAAGCAAAAGCTTGCTGAAGACTATTACAAAAAATGACTAGGACAGTACATCAACAGAGAACTGCCAGAAATAAAATCTAGCTTTAGAATAGGCCATGGCACTAGTGATATCAAGGCCAATGTCAGATGAATCTTACCTGAAAGTAGAGTACCAGAAGGATGTCTATTTGTGTTTTATCAACTATGCAAAAGCATTTGACTCTGTGGATCACAACAAATTGTGGCTAACATTGAGAAATATGGGGATTGTAGAACATTTGATCGTGCTTATGCAAAACCTATACCTAGACCAAGAAGCTGTCCAAACAGAACAAGGAAACAATCCATGGCTCAAAATCAAGAAAAGAGTGTGTCAGAGATGTAAGCCTTCTATACCTTTTCAATTTATATGCAGAACAGATTATTAAAGAGGCTAGACTTAATGAAGAAGAATGTAGCATCAGGATTGGAAGAAGATTCAATAATCTTCATTATGTGGATAACATAACCTAGCTTGCCCAAAATGAGGAAGACTTGAAGCATTTGTTGGAGATCAAGGACTTCAGTCTTTAATATGGATCGCATTTCAACATCAAGAAAACAAAGATTCTCACCACTGAGCCAATAGGCAGCATCATGATTGATGGAGAAAAGGCTGAAGTATTAAAGGTTTTTTTTTTATGCAGATCCACAATAAACACTATTGACACTTGCAGTCAGAAAATAAAAAAAAAAATAGTTGCTTTGGGAAAATATTCTGTCAGGGACCTCTCCAGAGTGCTAAAGAGCAACAATATCAGTCTAGAGATGAAGGTGCACCTGATCCAGGTC
>NW_006399807.1:7834815-7835848 GCF_000299155.1 Elephantulus edwardii | reverse complement strand
TCAGGGAAGGACATCATGCTTGGAAAGGTAGAAGGCCAGTGCAGGAGAGGAAGAGCTTGGATGAGATGGATTAACACAGTGACTGTGGCAGTAGGGGCACGTGTGTTAGAGATGGTGAGGTTGGCTCAAGGTAGGACAGGGTTCAGATCTATTGTTCATAGGACCATTATGAGCTGTCATTGACTCAATGGCACATAACAACAACATGGGCAAGATACTGAATGAGCAGGAAATGCCAAGAGAAGTAATAATCTCTGTAATAAATACAGAATTACTATACAGGAAAAAAATATTGGGTATCATTCAATCATTTCAGGAGGTAGCCTATGATCAAGAATCAATAACACTGAAGGGAGAAGTCCAAGCTATACCAATATCACAGCTGAAAAACAAGGATCCAGCAATTGAGGGCATACTAGTTAATATGTTTCCATAAACAACAAACAAATGTAATGCTAGAAGTACTTGCTTATGTTAAGAAATTTGGAAGATAGCTGCTTCACCAACTTACCGGAAGAGGTTCATATTTTTACCCATTCCAAAGAAAGTGGAGAATGTGGGAGTTATCAAACAATATCCTTTATATCACATTCAGGTAAAATTTTGGTGCAGATAATTTTAAAAACCTGCTAGAATAATATAACAACAAAGAACTGCCAGAAATTTAAGCCTGATTCAGAAGAAGGTATGAAATGAGGGGAATTACTGCTAATGCCAGATAGATCTTTGCTGAAAGAAGAAAATGTCAGTCAGAAAGGTGTGTGCCAGTGTTTTAAGTATTCACTATGAAAAGACATTTAACTGTGTCATAACAAATTATAGTAATATTTGCAAATAATAGAAATTCTAGAACTTTAGATCCATCTTGAAGTACAACATTGTGAGTGATAGGATTATATCCATACGCTTACAAGGAAGTCCAGTGAATACCACTATCATTCAGATATATGCGCCAACAACCAGAGCCAAAGAAGAAGAAATAGATGATTTCTACCAACTTTTACAGTCGGAGATCAATTGAACATGCAATCAA
>NW_006399807.1:7828594-7831360 GCF_000299155.1 Elephantulus edwardii | reverse complement strand
GCGCAGGAGGGGAAGACCCACCCTATATGAGGTGGATTGATTCCGTGACTGGGGTAATCAGGGTGGGTGTGTCAGAGGCAATGTGATTGGCACAGGATAGAGCAGGGTTTATGGCTGTTGTACATAGGGTCGCTATGAGTCGCAAACAACTCTACGGTACATAACAACAACAATTGTGTTTATGTGCAACCTACATATAGACTATAGTAATTGGCTCAATAATGAAGATGGTACAAAAATATAAAAGGTTTTGGATCTGTTGTTATTACTGTCAAAATGAGTCATACTCAGTTCGACAGCACTTAAGAACAACAATAACATATATAGACAACAGATCTCTATAGGTCTTCCTGGTAAGGAGTTGTGCTGCCAAATCAAAGGAACACAGTTTGGATCCACCAGTTGCTCTGTGGTAGAAAGCTGCAAAATCTTCTCTCATATGATTTACAGTCTCTTAAAACTCACTGAAGGGTCAGCTATGTGTTGGCTTTGACTCAAAAGCACATAATAACAATATAGATAGACCAGGAAACTTGATAATTTACTCCATAGGGAAGTTATACTACCAACCTAGAGGTCACCCCTCTCTGGTGGTTCAAATACACCACTGACTTCACAGGAGAAAGATGAGCAATCTCTTCCTATGCCATTTACAGCCTTAAAAACCCAGTGGAGGATCAGCTATGAGTCAGTTCCAATTCAAAGTCAGTGAAACAGAGAGCGATCATAGACCAAGAGGTAGTCTTTCAAACCGAACAAAGTCATATTAATAAACGGTTTGAAATCAGGACAGGTATGAATCAGGGTTGTAGCCTTCCACTATTATTATTCAATCTGTATGCTGAACGTAGAACCATGCTTCTGAGATACAGAGAATCCGTGTGCATATCCAAGAAGCTCAGATTTATGTAAGGATGAATGCAGCATGAGGATTGGAAGAAGACTCCTTAATAATGTTATGCATTAAGCATATTATACAACTTTGTGTGTGAAAAGTGAAGAAAATTTGAAACACTTCTGATGAAGGTCAAAGGCAGTAGCCGTCAGTTTGAATTATACTTATACAGAATGAAAACAAGACTCCTCAAAACTGAGCCAATAAACATTATGATAAACATAGGAAAATACTAAAGTTGTGAAGAATTTCATTTTCCTAGGGTCCACAGAAGTAGCAGTCAATAAAACAAACAGAAAATATATTGCATTGTGTAAATACGCTGCAAAAGTCCTCCAAAGTGTTAAAAAGTCAAGATGTCACTTCGAGAGCAAAGGTGAATCTGATCTAGACAGTGATGTTCTGTATTGCTTCATGTGCCTATGAAAGCCAGACAATGAATAAAGACTGAAGACAAGTGAATGTAATTGAACTATAGTGTTGGGAAAGCATATTGAATGTATTGTGGGGCTGTTAGAACAAGGAATGAATCTGCCTTGAAATGAACACAGCCATTAAGACTCCTTAGAAGTAAGTACTGAGAGACTACATGTTACGTTCTCTGGACATGTTATCAGAAGTGACCAGTCTCTGGTGAAGAATATAATCTTAGTAAAGTAGAGGGTCCGTGAGAAAGAAGAAGACCTCCATGATGTAATTAAACAGTAGCTGCTGCAATAGACTCAGCATAACGATGTGGAGACAATGCAGGACTGGGCAGAATTTCATTCTGTTGTGCACAGGATCGCTATGAATAAGATCCAACTTGACAGCACCTAACATCAACGCTGCCCTATTAAGGGGAATTGCTGTGGAGCAAATCACACAACCATAATGACATAAAGCAACAATGATTTTGTTATGCTTGTAGATTCTGTGGGTTAGAAACTTGGAAAGTGCACATTCAAAGGTAAGACCTTGTGACTGCTAGCTGATGGGAGGAATAGATCTCACCACCTGAGAGGAAGGATACCAGTGTCAGGTGGTAATAGGAGTATATGGAGTGAAATGTATTAAGGTAGGCTTTTTTAAAAATACAGTCTATCATAGCTTTATAATTATTCTTTAATTGTCACCAAGGAGTGCTCATAAGGTGCACATGTTTAATACACTGCTCAGGAAGAAGTTGGTGGTTTGATTGCTCTCCTATGACACACATTGGGCTCCCAGGAATTGGAGTTGACTCCACAGCAAATAACTTGGGGTGTGTGTGTGTTTGTGTGTGTGTGTTAATGGCATTTAAAAGCATGTTAGCTCTGAAAATTTTCCTCTCCAGGCTCTCAAAATTGAAAAAAATAGTAATGGTGAAAAGGAGAAAAGAATTAGACATCCACAAGCTGTCCCAACTTAAAACTATTTAGTCTTGTGCTCGCTTTGGCAGCACATATACTAAAATTGGAACGATACAGAGAAGATTAGCGTGGCCCCTGCGCAAGGATGACACGCAAATTCGTGAAGCGTTCCATATTTTTTATTTCAGTCACAATAATGAGAAAAAAAAACCTATTTGGTCTAATGTCTTCATTTTACTAAGTGGAGTAACAGGTGAAGTGCATTGCCAAATAATACCATTGCCACAAATACAAGGATGTTTCATTCCTAACATACCACAATACCTAGGAAGGAAATTTAAAAAATAATTTCTAAAGGGAAGAAGTAGGGAGAGACGGTGAGAAGAAGATGGGTGCTCAGAGGAAGAAGGATCTGAAGAAAGGGCAATCTCCTCCCATGTGATATACTTTCTCTGCAAACTCTCTAGGGTGTCAGCTATAAGTTGGCACTTAACAACGGCAACATATTACATTAGTTGTTGTTGTTATGTGCCATTGAGT
>NW_006399807.1:7825721-7827544 GCF_000299155.1 Elephantulus edwardii | reverse complement strand
CTATATAGACAATCTCTGTCTATATATTACTGTTGTTTTTCCCCACTGTGAGTCAGCTCTGACTCATAACCATCCTCTACTAAGTTTCCAAGATAGTAGCTTATACTAGGAGGAGATTACCTCTTTCTTCCTAGGAAGTCGAAGATAAGAACCACCGGAGATGCATGACCTTTGGGTTTGTATCACATCTCTCTATGGACTACTTCAACAGAGCACCCTTCTATCTATCAATATACATATATTTAAGTATTCGTCCAATAACCAAAAGATTGGAGTTTCTAACCCACCTGCAGTTTCATGGAAGAAATATGTCACAGACGGTTTCTAAAAAGATTACAGCCCCAGAAACCCTATAGGGAAATTGTACTATCGTATAAGGTCTCTGTGAATTGGAGCTGACTTCAAGGTAGTGAGCTTTTAGATAAAATAGCTATTAAAAACATCATGCTCAGAAGAGAGGAGGGGCATCCCAGGAGAAGAAGACCTTGGATGAGATGGATTGATACGGTAACTATGACAATAGTGGTAGGTGTGTCTGAGTCAGTGAGACTGGCTCACGACAGGGAAGGTTTCAGAGCTGTTGTACATAGGGCCACTATGAGTCGCAGGCAACTCGATGACACATAACAACAAGCATTCTATATAAAGGAAAAGTCAAACATGTCTTCTTATACTTGAATCATAAAATCGAAGAAAAATTATAAACAAGAAAAAGGTAAACATTGAGGGACCCCACCCCCATGAAACAATTTGATAGCATGAATTTTTGTGCTATGTCACACAGTGACAGTTTCAAGAATCCTATTATCACAAGAGAAAATTTATAGTTTCCACAAGCCAAGATAACAAAGCATTAGAATAAACTTTATTCAGGCTAAGTCAGGCAATTTTGCTTTTATCCAAAGACTATTGAAATATTCTGCAAGTAAACAAGTATAGCGTGATGTGGAGAATAAGCAACAGATTGCAGTGAGTTGCTTTGCATAAAGATATTTGGTGTTTCAGAAGGAATTCCATTAACAAAAGATTCTGATGAAACATACTACTCTGCCAGTACGACAGCTTAATCTAAAAATAATTTGAGCTCTTACTTCTTAAGCAGCCAGTTTTAAAGACTCCATAACCTTTGTCACACAGTACGAAACTAACTTTATTAGAATATATTTAAGTTGTCACACATTTACTGAATACTTATTATTAGCAAGGTACTGTGCTAAGTTTTACAGAAGATGCCACTAATGAATAAGAAAGGTCCTTCCCTCAGGGAAGATACAGCACAGTGAGACAGTCTCACATTCTTGTAAGAAATCCCTAACTCAAGGCAGAAGCTTTTAAATGCTACAATTGTGTAATGTCCAAAATGCTAGGGAAGCAGAAACGAAGTGGAGAGTACACAGATCATAAAAGCTGAGGACGGTCTCACAGAGAAAACAGAAACAGAGGTGGACTTGGAAAAAGATATAGGATGCCACCAACAAAGGTGGACAGGCCACAAGACCTTTGCAGGTCCAAAATGAGGTAAGAGATAGAGAGAAAGAAATAATTCAATGGTAGGCATAATACTACCTGACCTTAAAACCTATTACACAGTGATAGGCATCAAAACAGTATGGTACTGGTACAATGACAGGCATATAGACCAATGAATGGAACAGAATCAAGAACCCAAAAATGGACCTATCTATCTATAGTCTAATATTCGACAAGGAAATAAACCCTATCAAATGGGGAGACAACCTCTTCAATAAACAGTTTTATCAAAACTGGACTTCCACCTGCAGAAAGCTGAAACAGTATTTACATCTCACACCTTATATAAAAAA
>NW_006399807.1:7820829-7823876 GCF_000299155.1 Elephantulus edwardii | reverse complement strand
CGATGAGTCTTCCTACAATCCTGATGCCTCATTTCTCCTCAAAGAGCCCATCCTTCTGGATGATCTATTCTTCATATAGATTGAAAAGGTATGGAGATAGGACACATCCCTGGAATACACCCTTCCTGTTTTTTGAAACGTGCTGTTTCCTTGCTCTGTTTTGATGACTACCTCCTGATCCAAGTACAGCTTTCATATAAGCGTGATCAAGTGTTCTGGGATTCCCATTCTCCTCAAAGTTAGCTACAGTTTGTTGTGATCCACAGTCAAATGCCTTTACATAGTCAATGAAACACAAACATTTCTATGTTTTTATCTAAGATCCATCTAATATTAGCAATAATATCCCTAACACTACAGCCTCTTCAAAATCCAGCCCGCACATCTGGTAGTTCTCTGTTGATGTGCTGTTCCAGTTTTTTAATATTTTTCAGCAGACTTGTGCTTGCATGTGATATTAGTTTTGTAAAACATCGTGCATAAGAATGATTGTATGAAACAATGTGAATGAAAAATAATGTAAAACACAATGTATAACAACTTCGCAAACAAACAAATGAAAGAAAGCGAGGGAGGGAGGGAGAGAGAGGGAGGGAGGGAGAAAGGGAGGAGAGAGAGAGAAAGAAGAAAAAGAAAGAAAGGCAAGAAGGCAAGGAGGTGGGGAGGAGGAGAGGAGAGGAGAGGAGAGGAGAGGACAGTTCTGAGAACAGTAAGGGGCCAGTTTGGTTAGAAAAATTATCTTGAGGGAGAAAAAGGCAACACATGTAGAAAACTATAGCCAAAGTAAAACTTTCTGAGAGTTTTAAATCTAATGAGGAATTAAAACCCTATAGGCCTACGTAGGAAGGGGGAGATTTCTGAGAAAAAAAAAAAAAACACAAAACATTGAAAGAATTGAACGTGGATGGAAAACAAGAGTTATTTTAGATAATATTCTATTTATGATGGAGAGTCGTTTGAGTTAGCTGCTGTAAGTTGGTCCTGGACTCTTTCGTTTCCTTGGTCCTACCACTTTTCATAATCATTACTTTTTACTCTCACTATCTTTACAAACCCTTTATAAACATATAAACATCTGAGGCTATGATAAGAGCTAGTCTGAGAATACGGGCTATTTTCTGTCACCCATTAATTATCAAGTGAACTTCAACACAGAACCCAGAGGGTTTCTGAGGCTGGACATCTTTGCAGAAGCAGACTGGCTCAGAAGTTGATGAGTCTGAATTGCTAGTCTTTTGGTTAACAATTTAACACTATGCTTAATCCACTGTGCCATCAAAGCTGCCTTCTGATAATAACATCAGCCAATTACATGCTACAACATTGTACATAATATATATTTTTTTTTTAAAAAAGATATGTAGCTCACATGGACTTTCGTTCATAGGGTCGCTATGAGTCACCTACAACTCGATGACACTTAACAACATAGAGAGATCAGTTGGCCTAGTGGACCGAAAGTGATGCTACCAAGCCAAAGGTGGGTGACTCTAATCCATGGCTCTAAGACATGTCTTTAATAGTTTTGGTGAAACATTCTTCTGTGTTGTACAGTCCTGGTGTGTCCACTTGCCATACAGAGGTAACTTGTGGTCGCTGTGAAGCTGAACGCTGTGACACTGGCATGTCAAATGCAATAATGGTTACCCATAGTGGACAGTGTTCGGTGGTGCTCCCTGGTTGAAAAACAAGCTTGGAAGCAGGAGTAGCATCCCCTTCTGTAAATAGCTTGCCTCTGGAAACCCCATGAACCTGGAGAAAGGGTGAAAGTCACGCACATAAATGTTGAGGACTTTCTTTCATAGGGTCCCTGTGAGCCGCCTATAACTCGATGGCACTTAACAACAACAACAGCAACAACAACAACAACAACAACAACATATAACGCACAGAGATGGCTGTTGAAAGCAGTTCACTCATAATTCAAATATGTTGTTAGTGGTGCACTTACCTGTACCGGAGTGTGGAGAAGTGGAAGTCAGACAGTGGACTAATAAAAAAGTCATTAAGGCTGGACCAGGAAGACAAACTTATCTGTGATATTAACCAGAATTATCTCCAAACACTTTCTGGTCTGACTCTCAGTATAAAGTGTAGGAAAAGAAAGAGAAGGAGAGGAAGGGAAGGACATAGGGGGAGAGAAGGAGTACAGAGACAAAAAGAGAAAGATACTGAGATGATGCTGTAGGTCAGGTTGCTGTTAGTTGCCTTTGAGTGGCTGCTAATTCATGACAACCTTAGATCAGGAGCGCAGCAAATAAACTCTCAACTAGAACAGCCCAGGGGCACTGCCTTTAATTACGGAAATCTGAGTGATTGGCAAGAAGAGTTCCACAAAAGCCAGAAACCGACCTGAAATTGAGAAAGATAAGATGAATTGGGCATGCTTTCATTCACAGTGATGGGAGCTGATTGATCTAGTCCTTGTGGAAAATAATTGGGTCTAAAAAATGTCGTCTGATTGGAGGCTATTTTAAATAACTCTTCACTTGCAAAATCAGGTTCTCGTTTGAACAAGTGTGAATTAAAGACATTCCCATAATAAAAACTCAGATTCAAATCTGGTTCTTATCATCTAATAGGTGATCCTGAAAACGAAACCAGACCAGCTGCTATGGGGTCAATTCTGATGTGTGACAGCTCCGTGTGTGTCAGAAAACTGCTCCACAGTGCCTTTAAGACTGGCTTTTCTGAAGCACTGTAGTGTCTCTTGATAAGTTTGAGCCAATAATCTTCAAGTGAGCCATCAACTGCTTAACCGTTTGGCACCACCCAAGGAATTCTATCCAGTTGTCAATTTTTTTTTCAGTTGTCAATTGTGAGTCATGGTGCCCCATGTGTGCAAAGAGAACTGCACAGCATAGTGTTTAAGTCTGATCATTTGTCCTTTCCTCATCTGTAGTCCACTGACATCAACACCTACCTCAAATGATTATTAGTAAGGCTAGACAAAACAATGTACGAGGAGGGATACTGGTGAGAAAAATTCCTGAAAACAAGAATGTTGTTGTTGTTATGTGCCATCGAGTCACTTGCGACTCATAGCG
>NW_006399807.1:7765403-7820439 GCF_000299155.1 Elephantulus edwardii | reverse complement strand
TCAGTACCCTGGAGAGGTCCCTAACAGCAGACTTTCCCATCGCAATACGTTTTTTGATTTCCTGGCTACTGGTGCCAAGAGTGTTGACCATGGAGCCAAGCAGACTAAAGTTGTTAACAATCTCAATCTCTTCACCATTAATCCTGATGCTGCCAATTGGTCCAGGGGTGAGAATCTTTGTCTTCTTGACATAGCAAATTTTAAAAAAATAGCAAATTAAGAGGTGGATGAAAGAGTGTGTCAAGTAGAAATACTATAATACTGATATTGAAACTTTCTGTTTATTTTCTTTGAATGTGCTTGCATTGAAGTGGCAAAAACTAGTTGCAAACAAAAACTAGTTGCAAACCCAAGCCATTGAGTATTGTACAGTTGTATTGCATTGAGATCAGGCTTTATAAATATGAAAGTCTAATTGCTGCTACATTCAAAGTTGATGTTACAAGATGGCAACATCAGAGTGTTCTTTAAACTCCTTTTGTGTCTCTTAGAGATAAAGAGGCATCCTTTGAGCAGGATGTGGTGAAGAGAACTTGATATCCTGAAGCCACAGAGGAAAGTATGGTAAACAGAACAAGACCCTCAAGGGCAGGAAGGAAACATCCCACTTGGAAAGATTTATTTGCTTCTGATAAGGGGAGCCACTGCTTGGCTGTCAACTTGCCTCATTGTGATTGCTTGTATGTTGCTATGATGCTTACAAAAAGTGTGGTTCAAATACACCTTTTTTTTTTCCTTTAGGAGAGAAAAATTAAACTTATTGCAGTTGAGTCAGAACCAACTCAAAACTAACCCCTCCAGTGAATTTTCAGAGGTGATAAATCACAAGAGAGGCAATAACCCATCTTTCTCCCCTGAAAATATAGGATATATTAATATTGGAATAAATAGGTTGCTGTACGCAAACCTTCAGCGATGCGCTGACTTTGGGTTAGCAGTGCAGCTGCCTATTGCCTTTTTACTATGCTCCCAAGTCCCCCTTGGGGAGAAAAGACCTTTGGATCTGCTCCAGTTAAGAGTAAAGCCTAGGGAACTCCATCAACAGTTTTATTCTGTCCTGTAGGGTCACCGTGAGTCAGAACTGTAACCTGCACATGTTAGGTGCTTATTCTAATGACTCCTGGTTGATTATACAGTTTAATTTTGTCTACACAGACATCTCAGTAGTTTGCTATCGTTGTTGTTGTTTTTATATACGATTAAGTTGGAACCAACTCATAGCAGACCCTCCAGCAGGTTTTCAGGGGGTGTATATCACACAGGGAAAGATTGCTTATCTTTCTCCCACAGGGCAGCTGGTGGACTTGAACTATGTGGCTTTGGTTTGACAGAACAACTCCTTCTTAACAGTCCACCACAGTAGTTTTCTAAACGAAGGGAAATACTGCATTATGTGGGAGAATATGGATATGACAGCTGGAAGGAGCAACTCTTCTACTCCTAGAATTTCAGACAAATGAACAAAGTAGGCTTATAGATCTAGAAAATGGGGAAAGATAGCAGCAACCATAAATTGTCCTTCCGCTATCAGAGGGGAAAACAGTTTTTGTAATCTTCATTATCAATATTCAGAAAAATTTATAACTCCATAAATACAGCATAAATATCCTTAATAATGTTCCCAAAGACTTTAAACAGATGCAGTACTTCCTCAGACACATCTAAGACATTTTTACCCACTGAAGTCACATTGTTAAGGCCATTTAGTCCCATCCTGAAGCCATGTTTACATTTACTGTTTAATTTAAATAAAGCTTCTCTCTCCAGAGTGCTTGCTAAAGACCTGAATACCCCTGTGGAGCTCTGTCAATGATACAGTGAGGTAGGATTTGCTCAGAGGGTAACTTCAGAAGGCAGTGAAGCTGAAAAATTGCCTAAGTGTGCAATTAAGGGGCGCTGAGGTGAGGTAAGGGGACGGAAGAAAGAGTTACGGCTATTCTCTCAGGAACAGGAATAAGAGTTAATAACAAGAAGGAGGGGAGAATAGGTTATATACCAAATCCAGCAGCTTCCTACCTAAGTTGTTGTTATGTGCCATCGAGTCACCTGTGACTCATAGTGACCCTATGTACAACAGTCCTAAACCCTGCTCTATCCTGTGCCAATCCCACTGTCTCCAACACACCTACCCTCATTACCCCAGTCACTGAATCAATCCACCTCATCAAGGGTTCTCCTCTCCTGCACTGTCCCTCCACCCTCCCAAGCATGATGGCCCTCTCCAAGGACTGGCCCCTCCTTGCAATGTGTCCAAAGTATGTCAGACGAAGCTTCAGAATCTTTGCCTCTAAAGAGCAGCCTGGCTTAACCCTTTCCAGGATGAACCTGTTCATTCTCTTCGCAGTTCATGGTATATTCAATACTCTTCTCCAGCATCACAGCTCAAAGGTATCAATTCTCCTTCTATCATCCCTAGTCATTGTCCAGATCTCTGATTCATATCAAGAAATTGCAAAGAACATGGCCTGGATTAGGTACAACTTAGTCTCCAGAATGATATCATTGCTCTTCAGTACTTTAGAGAGGTTTCTGACAGCCGACTTTCCCAATGCAATATACCTTTTAATTTTGCGGCTGCTGGTTCCAAGAGTGTTGACTGTGGAGCCAAGTAAACTAAAGCTGTTAACAATCTGAATCTCCTCATCACATATCATGATGCTGCCAATTGTCCCAGTGGTGAGAATCTTTGTCTTCTTCATATTGAGCCTCAATCTATACTGAAGGCTGCAGTCCTTGACCTTCAGCAGCAAGAGCTTCAGGTTCTCCTTGCTTTCAGCAAGCAGAGTTGTGTCATCTGCATAGTAGATTATTGATGAATCTTCCTCCAATCCTGATGCCACCTTTCTCCTCACACAGCCCAGCCTCCCAGATATTCTGTTCTGCATATAGACTGAAAAGGTACGGAGATAGGACACATCCCTGGTGTACACCCTTCCCAATTTTGAACCTTGCTCTGTTCTGACGACTGCCTCCTGGTCCAAGTGTAGGTTTTGCATAAGCACAATCAAGTGTTCTGGGATTTCCATTCTTCTCAGAGTTAGCCACAGTTTGTTGTGATCCACACAAACGTCTTTGCATAATCAATGAAACACAAATAGACATTCCTCTGGCACTCCCAGTTTTCAGCCAAGATCCATCTAACATTAGCCTCAATATCCCTACTACCATGACCCCTTCTAAATCCAGCCTGCACTTCTGGCAGTTCTCTGTTGTTGTGCTGTTCCAGTCATTTTTAAATAATCTTCAGCAGAATCTTGCTTGCATGTAATATTAATGATATTTTTCTATACTTTCCACACTCTGTAGGATCACCTAAAAATTGTGTCATGTGTTAGATTCTGTAAGGAGTTTCAAAGATATTTAACGAGGTTTTCAAGGTTGTTGCTGAGCTACTTTTGTGGTCACTAAGTTCCAGTTGTTGTTGTTACATGCTGTCAAGTTGCCTACAACTCATACTGACCCTGTGTACAATAGCTCTGAAGCCTGCCCTGTCCTGAGACAGTCTCACTGACTCTGATGCACCTATCCCCACTGCTCCAGTTACTGTATCAATCCGTCTGATCCTGGTTCTTCCTGTCCTATGCTGTCCCTCCACCCTTCTGAGCATGATGTCCTTCTGCAAGGATTGGCCCCTTCTGGCCACATGGACAAAGTATGTGACATGGAGCTTCAAAATCTTATCCACCAAGGAGAAACTTGATTTCCCCCTTCCAAGAAAGTCCTATTTGTTTTCTTGGAAGTTCATGATATGTTCAAGACTCTTCCCCAGCACCACAACATAATGGCATCATTTCTTCTATCATCCATAGTCATTATCCAGCTCTCTGATACATAGTACGTAATTGTGAAGATCATGGACTGGATCAGGTGCCTCTTAGTCTCTAGACTGACATCATTACTTCTCAGTACTCTGGAGAGGTCCCTCACAGCAAATTTATCAAATGCAATTCACCTTTTGATTTCCTGACTGCTGATGTCAAGTGTTGATTGTGGAGCCGAGCAAGCTTTAACTGTTAACAACCTAAATCTCTTCATCCATTTGTCTTCTTGCTGTTTAGCTTCAATCCATATTGAAGACTATAATCGTTGACCTTCTGCAGCAAGTGCTTCAGGTCCTCCTCAATTTCAGCAGGCAAGGTTGTGTCATATGTAGGCATAATGTAGGTTATTGATGAGTCTTTTTCCAATCCTGATCCCACATTCCTCCTCATAAAGTCCAGCCACTCGAATAATCTGTTCTGCATATTGATTGAAAAGATATGGAGAGAGGATACATTCCTGATGCATTCCCTTCCTAATTTATTTTTTTTTATTTTATTTCTTTTATTGGACAAAACATATTGGGGGTACAAGGAGGTGAGGGTTGGGGGCAGAAGGGTGAGGATGGGCCAGGATGCAGTTGCAGAGCTGCACAGTTTGGTCGGTGGGGGGAGCAGGTGAAGGAAATGATGAGGGTCCAGAGGGGACCAGATGCTACAGAGGAATGACAAGCATTTTCCAATGGTAATTAAACCAACTATCTTTTTGATTTGGGAACTGGATGCCGACTCTCTGGCTTCTTCATGCTGAACAGGGGCGTAGATGTAAAGGGGGGAAGGGAGGACGCTTTATAACCTTACTGGTGGTCTTGGGTTAAAGCTGCTTGCCTTCTTGCTCTGTTAGAAGATATTTTCCTGTCATTTGCTCCCCTCTGGACTGCAAAGTCTTTTCCCAGGTGGGTCCAGTGGGAATGGCTGCTTGAACCCAGAGGCTCCATCTTCCTTTGCTTCCTTAGCTGTCAGTTGTATTTCCTTTTTGTCACTGGCACTGGGTTCAGGGTCAATTCTGGAGTAAAACTCAGAGTTAAGGTTACCTATACGAAAGGAAGCAAATCTAGAGAGAACAAACTTGTGAGTTACAAATAGAAGGGCTTTGAGGGTGTTGCTTTCAGGTTTGGTGGGGGGGGGAGGGTGGCAGAAGGTGGCCTAGGTAACATTGGATACCCTAGGCATTCTTTTTTTTTTCTCCTTCCCCACCCAGGGGTCAATCTGGGGACAATGGCACAATCTGGGGACTGAGGAGCTCACCCTGAGGGCCGTGAGGGCTCACCCCGAGCCAGAGGCCAAGGGCAACCCGCCCCGGGCAGAGGGCCGCGACAGCTCGCCCCAAGCCAGGGGCTGAGGGCAGCCCATCCTGAGCAGGGCAACACCCCCCAGGAGATGGCTGGTATACTCCCCCTCCAATTGTCCCTACCCCAGTCTTGTCCCCTCGCCTGGTTGAGGACTCTGTGGTCAGGGATAGTGTTTCCAATTCCAGCACTGCCACTTTTACCCCCCCCCCATAAGTGGTCATACTATATTTTGAAGTAGGTGTCACTGCCCTCCCCCTTTATATATGATAAAGGGAACCTGAGAATTGTGAACAGACTCCCCCCAGGTCTAACCATCTTTTGGCAGAAGCATTCAATAGAACAAAATATGTGGTGCATTTAGGATGTCGGTCCTCTTGTGCATGCTGCCACTGTTAAGGTCATCAGACTCACAGTGACTTTCAGCAATCCATTGCATAGGTAATCATCTTCTTTGGCCTGTCCAAGGAGACCCAAACCTGCAGATGGTGGTCATGCATCCCATCCCCCTCCTCCTACGCAGGCGGCCAGCAGGGCGTGTGCCCCACCCCACCCCCAGCACAGGAGGCCTACAGGAGGTGCGTGGCCCCCCCCAGCGCGGGCGGCCGTTGAGGGTGTGCGCCCCCACCCCGCCGCACGGTGCTCGGGCTGGTGTGTGGCCCCTCTTGTGCGGGTGGCCGGCAGGCGCCTGCTTCCTCCACAGCCGCGATCCTGGATCCAAGAATTCTCTCCAGACCAAGTCCACCTTGCGGCGGTGTGGTGGCTTCACTGCACCAGTCTTGAGGAGGGCCAGTGCCCAGCATCCATCCTGGGTGAGGGAATCCATTCGTTCTGGCTGTGGAAGCCTCATGGAGCTGCAGCGGCTGTGCAGCGCCGCGAGGGCTCTGCAGCGGGGGGTTGGGATCCACGAGACTCACCCATTTCTCCTTGGGAATCCTTGAATTCCTGTTGTTGAGCCTCGATCTTCATGGAGGGCCAGTCATCAACTTTTTAAGTGTTCAATTATCAATAAGTCAAGGTCTGTGGAAGGCCATAATGGCCCTGCTTTAAGTGGTTCGGTACTCCCGCAGCTCACCACACTGTCTCTGCCTCTGCCGCCATCTTGGATCTCCCCTTCCTAATTTAGAACCATGCAGTGCTTCCTGGTCCAAGTTTAGGTTTCACATGAGCACAATCCAGTATTCTGGAATTCCCATTCTCCTCAAAATTAACCACAATTTGTTGTGATCTACACAGTCAAATAAATGCCTTTGCCTAGTCAATGAAAAATAATAGGTATCTGGTACTCTATGCTTTCTGCCAGGATCCATCTGAGATTGGTGATTATGTCTCTAGTGTTATGGCCTCTTCTAAACCCAGCTTGAATTTCTGATAGTTCTCTGTTGATGCACTGTTCCAGTTGTTTCTGGATAATCATCATCAGGATTTTGCTAGTGTGTGATATGTGTCATATTGTATGATAATTTACACTTTTTCATGTCTCTCTTTTTTTTTTTTTTTGAATGGAAATAAATGTGGATGTCTTCCAGTGAGTTGGCCGGGTAGTTATTTTTCAGATTTCTTGGCACAACCTGTTGAGCACGTCCAGTGTTGCATCTGTTTGTTGAAATATGTCAATTGGTTTTCCATCAATTCATGGGGCTTTCTTTTTTGCCAAGTCCTTCAGAGCAGCCTGGACCTCCTCCTTCATCAACACTGTCTCTTGATTGTATGTGTTTCTTGAAATTCTTCTGTGTTAGCCAATTCTTTTAAGTACTGTGACTTTGTATACTCCTTCCATCGTCTTTTAGTGCTTCCTTGATCATTCAACATTCATCTAGCATCATTAAATATTGTTACTGGAGGCTTGAATTGTTCTTTAGTTCCTTCAGCTTGAGAAATACGAGTGAGTATGGCCCTATTGATTTTTGGACTTCAGTTCTTTAGATATTTTATTGTAATACTTTGCTTTGTTTTGAATTTCACTTTAATACTTTGCTTTGTCTTGCAATCCTTTGAAAGCTCCTTAACATCTTGATATTTTCCTTTTGCTTTGGCCTCTTGGTGTTTATTGCAATATTCAGAGTCTCTCTGACATCCATTTTGGTCTTTTCTTTTTCTTCTTCTGTCTTTGTAAATGACCTTTTGCATTCTTCAATAATCCTCCCACAGCTCATCTAGTCTTGAACACATTAGTGTTCAAGGCTTCAAACCTGTTCCTGAGTTGGTTTTTAAATTTGGGTGGGATAGCATCCAGGTCAAATTTTGATTCTTGTGGATTTTATTTGACCTTCTTTAGCTTTAATTTGAACTTGCCGTTGAGTATTTGATGATCTATTCTGAAATCAGCACCTGGCCTAGTTTTCACTGCTGATACAGAACTTCTCCAATGACTCCTTCCACAGATATAATCAATCTGATTCCTGTGTAGGTGAAATTCAGGTTCCAATAATCACCCACATTTTTGTCCCAAACATTTCTTTGCCAATGTTGGTTTGTTGTTTTGTTTTTTTTTTTTTTTTAAAAAAACCAAAACAGCTTATTTTCTTTTTCCAGTGGGAAAAACAATGTATACAAAATATTTCAGTAAACAAGTATAAAATAAAGCTTTCAATTCATTTTTTGCATTGTGTGGCTAAATAATGTTCTTCAGTACCATTTGTTGTTTTTAATTTTATTTTTCTTATTTTAAAGTTAATATAGAGGCATCTGTAAGAGTGATTTATTTCCCATGCATTCAAGTCAAATGTGAAGTTTAATATAGTCTGTTGCCCCCTATCTGTGTGACTGTGCCATTTATGTCTTAACTTGGGATTATAATGTTTCCTTATTTACAAAATATTTCATAGAGTTGATGTGAGAAGTAAGTGAAATAATGCATATGTTTTCCTTAGTATGTGGTAAACACTTATAATCATGACAATCACTGTTTAATCTGTGAGAAAATGTAGAAAAGAGAAAACAAATTTAACCATAGTCCCATTAGCTAGGAGATAAAGAACTGTTGCCATTTTGGAGTACGCCTCTCTATGAATATTTATACTTTAGAAATTTTACCCTGTGTTGACTCGTTATATAATTTGCTTTTTTTCTTCACGTACTATAAGCTGTGACTTTGGAGCTCTGGTGGCTTAGTGGTGAGAGGTTGTACTGCCAACCCAAGGGCATGTGATTCAAATCCACCAACCAATCCATGGGAGAAAGGTGGACAATCTTCTCCTGTGCAATTTACTGCCTCTGAAAACTTGAAGGTCATCTGTGAGTTGCTTCTGATCAGTTGATAACATCACCAACATATAATAAGACGAAGTTATGTCTGGCCGAAGCCATGGTCTTATCACCTCATGTGTATATAAAAGCTGTGCCTTAAAAAGGGGGAAGAAGAAGGAGGAGGAGGAGGAGGAGGAGGAGGAGGAGGAGGAGAAGAAGAAGAAGAAGAATTATTATTATTATTTGTGGAACTGAATTGTGGTGTTTATAAAGAATATTTAAATATATTGTGGGTTTCCAAATGAGTTAACAAATCCATTTTAGAGGAAATACAATCAGAAGCAAGGATGGCAAGAACCCAGCTCCCTTATTTTGAACATGTCAGCAGGAAATAATATTCTAGAAAAAGGACTTTATGCCTGGTGATATAGAGGGTTATCAGAAAGAAGGGAAACCCTCAGTGAGATGGGTTGGCACCAAATTCTCAGCGTGCGCATCTTATGAGTTGGACTCAACTTGACGGCAGTGGGTTTAGAGAGGTTTTTCTAATTTGACAGTTCTCTATGGATGGCTACTTCCTTATTCATTGAGCACCATGAAAACCAAATATGGAATTTAAAATGATATACACATGTACATTTTTCTGTTTAATGGTATCAGACTCATTTCTGGAGAGATTTTTGAGTAGTCACAAGTATCCAAAGACAGAATGTTGGCTTCCCTCGAATAACGATTTCCGCACTACAGAGTTGCCACTAGAAAGAACAATCATAGCATAGGTCTTTGAAGATGAAGTGAGAGCCCAAACTAATCCCGCTGAGGTTTCATCCCATGCTTGGAGTTATTTGTTTTCTATATGACTTAACACTCATAATTACACACATGGACCTCATTTGTTTGTTTTTCAAAGATAATTCTGGAGGTTCTAGGGAGAATGGATTGGAGGATCGTCATTTTCACAAAGATCGGTGAGAAGCATGTTCAGACGTGAGTGTGAAGATGGTGTCTAAACATCACTAGTAAGAACTGTGACATTCTGTAATTAATCCGTAGACAGTGGAATTGACTTAAGCAAATGCTTTTCTTGGTTACACAACACATTCAGTAGTAAGAAGACAGTCTTTTTCAACAAAAGTGATGCTGTGCTGTACACTCATCATTTGTGGCATCTATGCTTTGGAGCATTTCTTTCTTACCTAAAACCCTGTAACCAGACTTTGTTAACAAGATAGTTCTGGCTGCTGGCCAGGTTTGGCTACAGAGCAAAGCCAAAATATGTGGTCTTACGGAAACAATTTGATTATTTTATCCTTATTACTTCCATCCTGAATGAATGCCTGATGAATTACAGAATGCTCAGAGGAGGTATGGATAGAGAGTTAAATTGTACACAAGAGGTTGCTCTTGCACATGGCATTGTGAGAAGCCAGGTAACTTACTTGTCCCCCGAGCACTCCTTGATCCATTTATCAACAGCAGATATTTGTTGAGCCTCTTCTAAGCTAGCACTATTCTACTGATGTCAGGTTGGCAAATAGATCAAAGATGTTGTTGATAGACATAATAAAAACTTACATAGACATAGTGCAGAGTTCTACAGATTCTGCCTCTAAGAAATCAAATAAAAGAGGAAATGGGAATAGGAATTCATTTTAATTCAGTCAGTGTTAATCAAAGGCATATTAGAAGCAATGAGCCAGGCACCACGTAGAGTAACAAAGAGGAAGAGGGATGCATAGAGATGACTAACACTGGGGTTCACCCTCCACAAGTAGTTGAAGAAATAATCACATAGGCAATTAAACCAACATAGGGTGAAATACATATTGTCACACTAATTGCTGTGCAATTAGTCTCACTGACACATTCTAAATGAGAAAATCATGGGAGCAGTAAGTAGTGTCTGAGACAAAGTTTGAAGCCGTTTTTGAAGGTGAGAGATTGAAGCTTAAAAATAAGGACACTCTCTAGAACCCAGCTGCACTCAAGAACAACCGAAGCTCTCCTTTTCAACAGTAGACAATGAACTAATGCCAAGAGCTAAAATACCCATTTATCCTAATGAGGTAGTGTTCCAATGCTAAAAAAATGGAAACATTCTTCTAAATGAATAAGGACAGGCTATGTGATGTTGCTATAACAGACACAAACATCTCAAAATCATAAAAATAAAGGTTTATTTAAAGATCTATTTGTCTCCTGCAAATCAGCTGCACCATTTGGAATTTTACTGTCTTCCGTGCAAAGACTTGACAATCTGGGCAATTTGATCTGGTTGCTCTGCCATCTCCACATGAGAAGCTACTGAAAAGTTTAACCATCCTTGAAGGCGTCCTCTCAGAGCCTGGCTTTACTGGAATTGACTTCAGTTGACTTAATTTTCTGTAAGGCCAAGTATAGTTTACAATTTGTAAAATGCTTATAAGTCCTAGTGATTGAAGCTAATCTTTTTGTCTTCAATGACAGGGTTGTTGTTGTTGTGTGCAGTTGAGTTGCCTGCGACTCATAGCAACCTCTATGTACAAAAGCCCTAAACCCTGTGTCAATCTCATTTTCACATATGCCACCATTACCATAGTCATTGAATCAATCCATCTCATTAAGGGTCTTCCTTTCCTGCGTTGTCCCTTCACCCTCCCAAACATGATGTCCTTCTCCAAGGACTGGTCCCTCCTTGTAACATGTCCAAAGTATGTCAGACAAACCTTCAGAATCCATGCCTCACCCTCTCCAGAACGAACCTGTTCATTCTCTTAACACTTGATGGTATAGTCAATATTCTTCTTCAACACCACAGATCAAAGGAATCAATTCTCCTTCTATCGTCCCTAGTTTTGTCTAGCTCTCTGATGCATAGCAAGTGATTGGAAAGACAATGGCCTGTATCAGGTACACCTTAGTCTCCAGAAAGACATTGTTGCTCTTTGGTACTTTGGAGAGGTCTCTGACAGGAGACTTTCCCAATGCAATACATCTTTTCTTTTACTGGCTGCTGATGGCCAAGATTGTTGATTGTGGAGCCAAGAAAACTGGAGAAGCTCAATATCAGCTGGGAAAACTGGTCAGGTGCTGATTGTGAAACAGACCACCAACTACTCATATGCAAGTTCAAGCTGAAGCTAAGGAAAATTAAATCAAATCCACGGGAACCAAAATATGACCTTGAGTCTATCCCATCTGAATTTCAAAACCATCTCACGAACAGATGTGAGGTCTTGAATATTAATGAGTGAAGACCAGATGAGCTGTGGGGGGATATCAGGAATATCATCCAGGAAGAATGCAAAAGGTCATTACAAAGACAGAGGAGGAAGAAAAGACCAAAATGGATGTAAGAAGAGACTCTGGATGATAATATGGTGCGGAGTAAAATCCCTCCTTTCTCTTTTTCTCTTATAAGATCTCTGCCCGTTTCACCTGATAGTCAAAAGAAAATAAAATCAAGACAGTCTGGTAGATTCGCCTTCCTTCTCTTCTACTAACTGAATGTACAGAATTATGTAGGTTTTCTAACAAAAGCCAAAATCTCTTATTAAGATTTATATGTTATCTACATACCCAGTAATTGCTCCAGTTTTGTAAATCGGGTTACAAAATAATTATAAATACCAAATGTGCTTCAAATTGCCTCTTTCCATTTCAGACAAGCAGGAAGATGATGTTAATTTGCTGCACTATTGCTCAGTGCATCTCTGGGGCCATTAAAATAAATGTTACATCAAAACAGTGCCCAACATCCTGAAACACAGGGAATTCATGGCCCTGATAGCGTCAAAGACTATCACTTAGCAATCACATCACATAAACTTAATCTTAAGTCTCTCCAATCATGAAGAACAGGAGGTCTATATTGATTTATATTTGGGCTGATGAGGGAAGGTTGGGTTTTACGAATATAAACTCCTAAATTCTCATGATGGAGTGGCCAATTTTCTGCTCACAAAAAAAAAGGAATTAAAAATAAGAAAGACTCTCCCTTTTCACTGGGATTATATGCTGCTTGCACTTACAATGATAATTTTAATATTCCCCTAAGTGAAAATAGAGTACAAGAATTAAGATTCTAATTCCCTGATGTTTCTTTTTCTCTTAGTGATGGGGACAGAAGTGACAGTTAAGGATTATTGTGGAACAAACATATATCATTTATCTCTACTTGGACAGACTCTTAGATCTACAAAGTGGCTTCTTGTATCTCATGTTGTTGTTATGTGCCATTGAGTCACCTGTGACTCATAATAACCCTATTCACAATAGCTCTGAAGCCTGCCTTATCCTGAGCCAAGCTCACTGTCTCTAACACACTTGCTTGCATTCCCCTAGTCACTGTGTCAGTCCATCTCATTCAGGGTTTTCCTCTTCTACACTTTCCCTCCACACTTCCAAGCATGATATCTTTCTCAAAGGACAGGTCCCTCATGTCAACATGCCCAAAGTATGTGAGACAGAGCTTCACAATCTTTGCCTCCAGAGAGAAACTCAGTTTCACCTTTTCCAGACATGTTTGTTCTCTTGGCAGTCCATGGTATGTTCAACACTAAAAAATGTGAACTACAGGAGCTAATCAAATGGAATGCTCTGCTGGCCTAGTGGAAAGGAATTGATTGGGCTACCAAGGCAAAGGTTCATGGTTTGAATCTACCAGCTGCTTTGTGGGGAAAAATATAGGCATTCTCCTCTTAAGCAATGTATAGTCATTAAAAACACCCTGGAAGATCAGCTCTGAGTTGGTTCTGACATTATGGCACATAACAAAGTAGACAAAGTTTTCCCTATTTTTCAAATGAGGGAGCAATATAAAGTCCAGTGGAGAGAACAGAATGATCTAAGATTATACCATTAATGAGAAGAGAAGCCAGAATTCATCTCAGGATCTTGATTCACAAGCCAGTAATCTTTCCCCTATTTATCTGGCCCAGACTCTAGCTAAGGATTCTGTTTACAATATTGGTTTAAAGAATATCCTAGCGAGAGATCGAAGAAATTTCCTGTCACCTATAAAATTTACAAAGGAGATTAACAAACATTACTACAAGAAACAAAAAGAGACCTGGAGAAATGGAAAAATAGACCATGAGCATGGATAGGAATACATAATATCATGAAAATGACAATTCTACCAAAGGCAATCTTCAAGTTCAAAGCAATCCAATACAGATACCAATTCAATTCTTCAACGAGATGGGAAAGGCAATTTCTAATGTTGTTATGTGCCATTGAGTCAAGTATGACTCATAGGGACCCATGAACAATGACTCTGAACCTTTCCCTATCCTGAGCCAATATCACTGGCACACCTGACCACATGGTATGTTTAAACTCTTCTCCAGAACCACCTTAAGCTAAATAGCTTCCAACCACCTTTTTTTAAAAAGACTTGTACCTCTATGTTCTGCCATTTCCCAATTTAAGCTATTATTTGATAGTTCCTTCATCTTACTAATAACTCTTCTTAAACTACACTCTTTATAATGCGTTCCTTACATCAGCAATTCAACATCACTTAAGAGATCATTAAAATTAAACATTCACTCCAGAATCATGGTAAAAAACAAAAAGAATGAAAAAAAAGACCTTGAATAAGCAAATCACTATTGAAAAAAAGAGGAAGAAGGTAGGAAGCATCACACTCCCTGATCTTGAATCCTCCTATACAGCCATGATGGTCTGGTACAGCAACAGACAACTAGATCAATGGAATCGAATTACAACCCAGAAATAAGCTCATTCACCTATGGTCAACGAACCTTTGACAAGGAGACAAAATTAGTTAAGTGGGAAAAGATCAGTCTCTTTAACTGCAGAAAAATTGGAAGACTACCTGTAAGAATTAGACAGCGGGAGTGCTCTTTGGAGGCAAGAATGATGAGGTTTCACCTCACATACTTTGGGAATGTTGCTAGAAGAGCTATACCTTGAAGAAGAACATGATCCTGGGAAGGGTGGGGTGTCAGAGAAGGCGAGGAAGACCCTCAACTAGATGGGTTGACACGGTGACTGCTGCAATGGGCTCTTGTATGTCAGGAAATGTAAGGATGGTTCAGGATAGAAGATGGTTCAGACCTTTTGTTCATAGCGCTGCTATGAGTTGCACTTAACTCAATGGCACCTAACAATAACATCTGTTAAGAAAACTTAAGCAGACCCATACCTCACTCACATCATACACAAAACCCAACTCTAGTTGAATCAGGGACCTAGGAGTAAAACCAGACTATAAGATTCATCAGAGAAAAGCTAGGAACATCTCTAGAAACCCTAATCCACAGCATGAACAAACTTCCAAGCATAATGAAAAATCTACAACCAGCAAAGAATAATAGATTAGCTGGGCCTTATAAGAATTGAATCATTAGGCACATCAAAAAACTTCTTCAACAGAGTAAAAAGGAAACCCACAAACTGGGAAAAAATACTTGGCAATGACATATCTGATAAATGACTTATATCTATAATTTATAGAATATTATAGCACTTCAACAGGAAAAAAAGTAAACAACCCACTTACAAAATGGGTACAGGATATAAATAGATATTTCACCAAACACGACATTCAGAGAGCAAACAAACACATTAAGAAATGTTCAAAATCCCTAACTATCAGAAAGATGAAAATCAAAACAACTATGAGCTGTCATCTCCCCACAGCAATAATAGCAAAGTTCAATAGGGCAGCAAACAACAAATGCTGGTGAGATTATGGAGAGATTGTAAACCTTATTCACTGCTGGTGAGAGTGTAGAATGGTATATTCTCTATGAAAGGCAGTCTGGCACCTTTTCAAAACGTTGGAAATAGAAATACCATTTGATCCAACAATTCCACTACCGGGAATATACACTAACGAATCCAGAATTGTGACTCAAATGGATATATGCACACCCATGTTTATTGCTGTGTTATTCACAATAGCAAAGAGAGGGAAGCAACCCAAGTGCTCATTAACAAAGGAATGAATAGACAAACTATGGTACACTCACACATGGAATATTACATACACATCACATAAAAACAATGAATTCATAAAACATTACACATGGGTGAACCTGGAGGACATTATGCTGAGTGAAATATCTCAGTCACAAAAGGATAAATATTGCATAGTGCCATTGTTGTAAAACAGGACTGACATAGGGGGTTGGTAGATTAGAAAAAGAATGGAACAGATAAGGGGAAGAATTGTCTGAAAAGAATATATTATTAGGTATTATATATGTATGTCAATAATGTGGAACAAGAGGTGCATTGTAAAGTGGACTGGGGAGAGAATAGGGAGAGAGAGGGGAAAAAATGTACAACAATGAATAAAAAAATATCCCCACATGGAATTAAATTAAAAATACAAAATACATTCCCTTAAAATTCCCAGCACTTCTTGTCATCTGTGGAAGAGAAAGACAACTAAAACAATGGTTTTCATATGAATTCATTAAAACTTAGGAATTAGGTAAATGAGTAGGTGGTAAGATTTTGAGGGAGGGAATATTGCAGACGTGATTATGTCTTTGTAATATTATCCCGTCAGGTATTACAATGGAGACTATAACATCATATAGAACAAGAACTTTCTAATTCTTTTCTTTATACTCCTTTTATTTCTTGTATGTTTTTTCTATTTTATGAATTATCTTCTTATTAATCATGAGTTCTTCTTGAGCAAGATTTAAGTGGATAAGTCATTTTCAGGAGAGGTTAAGTGTGTTCAAGGTAATACTGCTGTAGATTTCTTGAGTAATTTTCAAAGAGACTTTAGAAGGATATTGATGATTGCTCTTGCGAAACGTAAAGGGTAATAAAGCTGCCAATGGCATACTTTGGATTTTCACACAAAAACAGTTACCTTTACAATCTGTATTAAGAAATAAGGAAATGACTAATCTTTACGTGGATTAACACTGGGGTTGTAAAATTGTAAAGATGAAGATTCACCTAACTTACACTACGATGTTTTCAAAGGCTCTAATGCTTGTGAAAGTTGGGCAATGAATAAGGAAGATCTGCAAAGAACTGATAACTTTAAATTGAGTGTTGGATGAGAGTATTGAACATACCATGAACTGTCAAAATAAAAAGCATATTTGTCTTCTAGGAAGTGTACCCAGGGTACTCTTGGAGGCAGGGCTGCTGAAACTTCATCTTGCATACTTTGGGTCTAATTTAGGTAGCTCCATCCCTTGAAAAAAAGCACATCATGCTTGAAAAAGTAGATGGTCAGCAGAAAAGAGGGAGCTGTTAACACAATGGATTGACAACGTGACTGTGTAGCAATGAACTTGAGCATGGTGGAAAAATTGTGAGGATGGCAATGAACAGGGAAAGGGTTGTTTTTTTTAAAAAAATTGTCATACAATAATTTATATACATTATGCTTCATCGATATGCATTGTATTTTATACAATCATTTGTGCACCTTGTATTTTGTTAATAGGGTTGAAATGTTTTGTAACCTATTTGCAGTCATCCAAAATAGTGATTTAAAAAAAATTTATTAATTTATTGTCTGATTTCCACCTCATATAAAGCAATTGGAAGTAGAAAAAAAAGTATTAGAAAAAGAGTTCCTTTGGCTGTATGTATTTCAGAAATGAACTGTTGAGAGTTAAGACAGTTAAAGCTATTGGTCTTATCCATGAAAATAATATACACAAAAGTCCAAGTGGTGCCCAGGTAATTTAAGGGGACAGGAAGAGCACTGCTGAACCTGTGAGTCAATGCAAAACTCTTACAGAGGGAACTGGAGGTTGTGTTTTCAAAAGTGACACTTCTTCAGTTTTTAGTCACTGTTAACAGCTGATATATGATGTGTGTGTTGTGTGTGTGTGTGTGTGTGTGTGAGAGAGAGAGAGAGAGAGAGAGAGAGAGAGAGAGAGTAATTTTTATTTTCTGTATAGAGAAAAGTGAAATCTTGGGATTTAAGAAAGGATAATAGTAACTGCTGGGAAAACAGGAAATTAAAGATAGGCTTCTGGCAAGAGGATGAAGACTGAAAGAAAGCAGAGAAACGGTTTCTACCACAGAAGAAGCTATCACTAGAGAATACATTCTTGTGATCTCTCTCCTCTCTCAGTTCACACTAAGCCTAGCATATAATTTGGCTCATCAACATGTTGTCATCATCAACACCATCTATAAAATTTCAAATGTCGGCAAAAAGAAATTGCTGCTCATAAGTCAGCTTTGTTAACACATTTGGGAAGTTGGAGGAAAGCTTTTAGCCTGTTTGCATATGTCAATTACAGCTGCCAAAATAAACCCTTGAGTTTGTGCTCAAGGATCTAAGGAAACCCAGGTGGGTCTAGTAAGATCAAAGGACTGAGTAAAATTGTTGTTATGGGCCATAGAGTGGCCTGTGATCCATAGCAACCTATGTACACCAGCTCTGAACCCTGCCCTGTCTCGAGCCAGTCTTACTAATTCCAGTACACCAACCCTCATTGTCCCAGTCACTGTATCAATTGATCTCATCTGGGGTCTTCCTCTCCTGTGCTGTCCCTCCACCCTACCAAGCATGATGTCCAGTCTATTCTGGCCATGTATCCAAAGTCTATGAGATGGAGCTTCAAAATGCTAGCCTCCAAGGAGAAACTTGGTTTCATCCTCTCCAAGACAGACTTATTTATTTTCTTGTCAGTCTGTAGTATGTTCAAGACTCTTCTCCAGCACAAAGCATTGATTCTTCTTCTGTAGTTCTTAGTCATTGGCCAGCTCTCTGACGCATAACAATTAATTGTGAAGATTATAAACTGGATCAGGTACACCTTAGTCTCTAGACTGAAATCATTGCTTTTCAGCAGTGTGTAGAGGTCCCTGACACCAGATTTTCCCAATGCAATTAATCTTTTTATTTCATTACTGCTGGTGTTAAGAGTGTTGATTGTGGAGCTGAGCAAGCCATAATTGTTAACAGCTTCAATCTCTTCTCTATCTACCATGGTGCTGTCAATCAGACCAGTGGTGAGAATCTTGGTCTTCTTGATGTTAAGCTTCAGTCCATATTGAAGATTACAGTCCTTGACCTTCTGCAGCAAGCACTACAGGTCCTCTTCAGTTTAAGCAAGCAAGCTTGTGTCACTTGCATATATAGGTTGTTGTTGATTCTTCTTCCAATCCTGATTCCACATTCCTCCACATAAAGCCCTGCTTCCAGAATTATCTGTTTTGCACACAGATTGAAAAGGTATGGGAAGAGGATGCATCCCTGACACACTTCTTTCCTGATTTTGAACCACTCAGTGTTTCCCTGCTCTATTCTGAGGACTGTTTCCTGGTCCAAGTACAGTTTTAACATAAGCACAATCTAGTGTTCTAGAATTCCCATTTTTCTCAAAGTTAGCCACAACTTGCTGTGATCCACAGTCAGATGCCTTTAAGTAGTCAATGAAACACAGAAAAACATTCCTCTGGTACTCTGTGCTTTCTGCCAAGACCCATCTCATATTGGCAATAATGTCTCTAGCGCCATATCCTCTTCTAAACTCAGCTTGTATTTCTAGTAATTCTCTGTCAATGTACTGTTTCAGTTATTTCTGGGTAATCTGCAGCAGGATTTTGCTAGTCTGTCATATTAGTGATACTGTTTGATAATTTCCACACTCTTTCAGGTTTCATTTATTTTTTTTTTAAATGGCAATAAATATGGATCACTTCTAGTAAGTTGACCAGGTAGTCGTCCTCCAAATTTCTTGTCACAACCTGGTGAGTATGTCCAGGACAGCACGTGTTTGTTGAAATATGTCAATAGATATTCCATCAATTTGTAGGGCTTTATTTTTTGCCAGGTCATTCATAGCAGCATGCATCCTCCTTCATCACCATTGCCTCTTGATCATATATTGTTTGTTGAAATTCTTCTGTGTCAGCCAATTCTTTTTGGTACAATGACTCTGTATACTCCTTCAATCTTCTTTTAATCCTTCCTGGATTAAAATATTCTGCCCATAGCATCCTTAAGCATTGCAACTCATGGCTTAAATTTGTTCTTCAGTTCCTTC
The DNA here is from genome assembly GCF_000299155.1 of Elephantulus edwardii. NCBI lineage: Eukaryota > Metazoa > Chordata > Mammalia > Macroscelidea > Macroscelididae > Elephantulus > Elephantulus edwardii. The sequence goes on along the minus strand of NW_006399807.1, from coordinate 7,801,152 downwards.
AGCTTAAGAAATGCTGAGTGAGTTTGGCCCTTTCGATTTTCTGATTCCAACTCTTTGCAAATTTCATTATAATACTTTGCCTTGTCTTCCCAAGCTGTCCTTTGAAAACTATTCACCTCCTTAACTTCTTGATTTCTTCCTTTTGCTTTGACTTCTCAACGCTCTATTAAAAGATTCAGAGTCTCTTCTCACATCCATTTTGGTCTTTTCTTCTTCCTTCTTTGTAATGACATTTTGCATTCTTCACGAATGATATTATTGACATCTTCCCACAGCCTTTCTGGTCTTTGTTCATTAGTGTTCAAGTCCTCAAACCTATTCCTGAGTTGGTTTTTAAATTCAGGGGCGATAGACTCAAAATTAAATTTTGATTCCTGTGAATATGATTTAAACTTCTTTAGCTTTAATTTGAACTTGCATATGAGAATTTGATGGTCCATTCTACCATCAGCACCTGGCCTAGTTTTCACTGCTGATATTGATGTATTAGGTATTGGCAAAATGAAAAGATTTGGCATGAGATATTTTGAATCAGACAATCATATGATCTACTGTGCCAGAGATTAAAAAGTGAGGAAAAAAATGGGATTGCTTACATAATTTAAAAAAAAGTAATTTTTAGTTCCGTCTTGAAATACAATGTGGTGATAGGATAATATCCATATGCACACAAGGAAGTCCAGTGAATATCACTATCATTCAAATATATGCACCAACAACCAGAGCGAAAGAGGAGGAACTAGAAGATTTCTACCAACTTTCGCAGTCAGAAACTGATCGAACATGCAGTCAAGATGGATTAATAATAATGGGTGACTGAAATGCAAAAGTTAGGAATAGGAAAGAAAGATCAATAGTTGGAAATCATTGCCTTGGTGACAAATGAATCTGGAGATAGAATGATAGAATTTGGAACATTTAATGATTTATTCATTGCAAATATTTTTATAAGAAACACAAACGCAGACTATACACACATATTTCACCTAATGTATACATAAAAATAAAACTGATTTTATCTGTGGAAACAATCACTGGAGAAGCTCAATATCAGACTGCAGCCTTCAACATGAATTGAAGCTCAACATCAAAAAAACAAAGATTCTCACCACTGGGATAATTGGCAGCATTATGATACATGGTGAAGAGACTGAGATTGTTAACAGCTTTAATGTGCTTGGCTCTACAATCAGCACTCTTGATACCTGCAGCCAAGAAATCAAGAGACGAGTTGCACTGGGAATGTTGGCTGGCAGGGACCTCTCCAGAATACTGAAGACCAATGATATCAGTCTGGAGATTAACGTACACCTGATCCAGGCCATAGTATTGACATTTGCTTACTATGTGTCAGAGAGCTGGACAATGAATGACTAGGGATGATAGAAAGAGAATTGGTGCCTTTGAGTTGTGGTGCTAGAGAAGAGTGTTGAATATACCATGGACTGCCAGGAGAACAAACAGGTTCAACGTAGAGAGGGTGAAACTAGGCTGCTCCTTAGAGGCAAGGATTCTGAGGCATCATCTGAAATACTTTGGACATGTTGCAAGGAGGGACCAGCCCTTGGAGAGGACTAATCATGTTTGGATGAGTGGAGGGACAGAGAAAGAGTGGAAGACCATCAATGAAATGGATTGGTTCAGTGACTGGGGTAATGAGGGTAGGTATGTCAGAGGCAGTAAAGTTGGCACATGACAGAGCAGGTTTCAGGACCATTGTACATAGAGTTAATATGAGTCACAAGCTACTCAATGGCACACAACAACAACATTGAATTTCTCCAATGATTTCTTCCACAGATTTAATTGATCTAATTCCTGTACATCCCATTAGATGAAGTTAATGTGTATAGCCTGCACTTATATTTCTTATAAAAGGTATTTGCTATAAATAAATCATTGATTATACAGAATTCTATCATTCTATCCCCAGCTTCATTTCTGTCACCAAGTCCTTATTTTCTGACTACTGATCCTTCTTCCTGGTTCCCAACTTTCTCATTCCAGTCACTCATTATTATTAATACCACATCTTGGTTACATGTTTGATCGATTTCTGACTGTGCCAGTTGATAGAAATCATCTATTTCCTTCTCTTTGGCTCTAGTTGTTGGCACATAAATTTGAATTATAATGGTATTAACAGGTCTTCCTTGTCCTGTTACTCACAATATTGTATTTCAATATGGATCTAGAAATGGTCTTTTTAACTATGAAAGTGATCCTGTTTTTTTCTCACCTTTTTATCTCCAGCATAGTAGATCATATGATCGTCTGATTCAAAATGTCCCATGCCAATCCACCTCATTTCGCTAATACCTAATACGTCAATATTTATGTGTTCAATTTCTTTCTTAACACTGTCTAGTTTTCCTACATTCATGATTCTCACGTTCTACATACCATTCACTAGTTTCTTCTTACAGTTGTTCCTCCTCCTTTGTGTTTCCAAATTTGAGGGCTCAGCCTCAGTTGCCATGTCTGTTAGTCTACTCTAAGTGTGCTATGCTGTACATAGGGTTTTGGAAGGTGTGTTATATTTCGGATGTGGCTGGCCAGTCCTTCTTCCTAGTCTGTCTTAATTTGGATGCTTAGCTTTAGAACAATATCTGACAGACAAGCATTTTTACCTAGCAGATGAAAGACACTTCTCTTACAGAAATAACAAATACATTCGCTGTTGTCCCCCAACCCTGCCACCAAACAAGTGTATCTTAATTCCTCTCTTTCCCTGCTACATCACCATTCCTTGAACTCTCACTACCTGGTCAAACCCTCTCTTCCCCGGCCACCTCTTGATAGGATAGCTTAGTCCACATGTCACTTCTGTGATGTCTTGCACCGCACACTGCTACTGGTCTCTCATGCTGTTGTCTGTCTCTTGTTTAGGAGGATGTAAGTCCAAATCTCCTGTACCAATTGTTGTTGTTAAGTGCCATCAAGTCATAGACAACTTATAGTGACTCTGTGAATGAAAGACCTGATCAATTGTATAACTTTCATCATTTCTCTAAGTTCATAGAGTTTCTGGAGGCAAGCTATTTCAGAAGTAGATTCCACTCCTACTTCCAAGCTTGTTTTAATCTGGGAGCTTCACCAAACACTGTCCACCAGGAGGTAACCATTATCGCATTTGACATATCAGTGTCGCAGTGTTTAGCATCACAGCAACCATGAGTTACCTCTATATAGCAAACGGACAGACCGGTGCTATACCAGTTAAAAGGATCTTTGACCAAAAGCAATTAAAACCAGGCCTGTGAGCCACAGATTAAAATCACCCACCTTTGGCTTGGTAGCATAACTTTCTATCCACTAGGCCAACAGAGCTCTCTCTCTGGCTCACAGAAATTCTATGAGCAACAGATCTAACCCTTGCCCTATCCTACACGATCCCCACAATCCAAGACATGCTCGAGCACCTTGTTACAGTCACCATATCAGTCCATCTTGTTGAGGATCTTCTTCTCTCCTCTGGCCTCCCATTTTTCTCAGTATGATGTCATTTCCAAAGGATTAGAACCTTAACTGTTGTTTGTTGATGTTAAGTACATTGATTCATTAATGACTCATAGCGACCTTATGATTGATAGACCCAAACACTTGTATAATTTCATCCTTTCTCCAAGTTCATAGAGTTTCTGGAGACAAGCTATTTCAGAAGTGGATGCCACTCCTGCTTCCAAGCCTGTTTTAATATGAGAACTCCACCAAACACCGTCCACCATGGGTAACCATTATCGCATTTGACACATTTGACAAATTGAAAATCTCTGCCTTGAACTTTCCAACTCCTTTGTGTATGTTCTCCTTATCCTCTCCATCCACTGTTCTCTTCATTGGCAATGGTACTGAAGAGGATAGTGACATTTAATGCAGCTTCCAATGAAAATCCAAGCCTTTGGAAGTTTAATGGAATGTGGTTTGCTGGGTGGCACAGACAGCTAACTACTCCTCTACCAGCAGAAAGCTTCATAGATGGTTCAAATTCAACCAGAGAGACTTAAGAAGACAGATAAGAGAGCTCCTTCTGAAAGTTTACTTACTTACCCATTGCCATCAAGTCAGACATGACTCACAGCTGATTCTCCAGTGAGTTTCAAAAGCTGTGCATTGCCGTCTTTCTCCTAAGGAGTTGGTGGTGGGTTTGAATCACCAGAGAGATGTTGCCTTCGGGTTAGCATCACAACTCACTATGGACTAGGTCAATAAAGCTCCTTTCTGTTAGAGAACAACACTGAAAACTGTTCATGGGATAACCAATATTTGGATATTTGGGATCAATTCAATGGCAATTAACCACTGCAGTTGATTATCTGATTTTAAACCAACACCAGAGAGAGTTTCAGTTTCTCTACATTTCCCCAATACTCAGTATTTTCCACCTTAGCCACCCAATGGTATTCTCTATTCAGATTTTACTACTTTTCTACTGAGATAACATTTTTCTTATAAATTTATTGGCATTCTTTATATGTTCTGATAAGAGTTCTCTGTCAAAAAGAAGTATTGTCAATGTCTCTTCCCATCTTGTACATTGACTTTCATTAGCTTAACGAAATCTTTTGATGAAATTTAAGAAAACCAAAACAAAACACTTGTAATACATTGTGATTGAGAGAATCAAGAAACCCCAATCAGGTCTGCAGAGAAAGACATGAACTGTGTCAGCTCATTGGGGAACAATAATGATGTCTAATAAGAAGAGCAATGATGTCAGGCTGGAGACTAAGGTGCACCTGATCCGGGCTATAGTCTTCGCAGTTATGTGCTATGCATCAGAGTTGGACAGTGAATAGGGCTGATAGAAATAGGATTGATGCCTTTGAGCTGTGGTGCTGGAGAAGAGTGTTGAATATACCATGGACTGCTAGGAGACAAACAGGTTTGTCCTGGAGAGGGTGAAGCCAGAGTGTTCCCTGGAGTCAAGGATTCTGAAGCTTTGTCTGACATATGTTGGGCATGTTGCAAGGAAGGACTGGTCCTTGGAGAGGGACATCATGTTTGGCAGAGTGGAGGGGAAGCGAAGGAGAGGAAGACCTTTGGTGAGATGGATCGATTCTGTGACTGGAGCGGTGGGAATAAGTGCGTTTGAGATGGCTAGGTTGGCACAGGATAGAACAACATTTAGAGCTCTTGTAAATAGGGTCACTATGAGTCGCAAGCAACTCGATGGCACATAACAACAACAACAATAAGAATATCCTCGACTGACAAGTTACTCCATGTCTAGAGATCGTGATACTTGCATTATCATAGCAAAACTTTCTTGTAAGATAGATACATGATTATCAACCAGTTTCCGCTGAGGAGTCTGTGGGACAGAGAAATCACTTCAAATCTAATTAACAATCCATTCTAAACTTTTAACCATTGTGATAAGCAATCTTTTCTGAGCTTACACTGAAACTTATTATTGTCTATTTACTGGGGACTTAACTCAATGAAAGATGGCCCCAAGGTTGTCCCAAATTGTTTAGAAGGGCTTAGGTCTTAATGAGCACTGGCTGATCACATGCCTAACTTTGTAGAAGGAAGTTGTCTTTGGTGATGGGTAGGTCTTTGAATTGCTGGTCACACTTTCAATAGTATTTGCAGCAGCTGAGGAGATGAGTTCTTCAGCTCTGGGAGGGAGATCTGAGAGGTACCCCTCAACAGCCAGTCCTCTCTTTGTCTTGTGTTATCTGTACCTTCTTTCTTCATATGATCATCTCTTAGAAAAACCTTCCCCCAGATGTTGATGGATCTTTCTTTCTGTGGAAATTTAGGAAGAAGGTGAGTAGAATAAGGTGCAACCCCTGTTGTACAGGTATTCTTTTTATTTTTATTTTCTATTGGTTTGCCCATTGATAGATGGAGTCCTACAGTGACTGGGGTAATGAGGATAGGTGGGTCAGAGCCAGTAAAGTTGGCATAGGATAAAGTAGGATTCAGGGCTGTTGTACACAGAGTCACAAGTGACTCGATGACACATAACAACAACAACATTGGTTTGCAATGATATGCAGATGACACAACCTTGCTTCCTGAAACTGAGGAGGACCTGAAGTGCTTGCTGCAGAAGGACAAAGACTGTAGTCTTCAGTATGGATTGAAGCTCAACATCAAGAAGACAAAGATTCTCATCACTGGGCCAACTGGCCGAATCATGATAAAAGGAAAAGAAATTGAGATTATTAACAGTTACAGCTTGCTCGACTCCACAATCAACACTCTTGACACGAGCAGTCAGGAAATCAAGACAAATTGCACTAAGAAAGTCTTCTGTCAAAGACCTCTCTAGAGTGCTGAGACAACGATCCAGGCCATGGTCTTTGCAACTACTTGCTATGCATCAGAGAGCTGGACAATGACTAAGGATTACAGAGGATGAATTGATGCCTTTGAGTTGTGGTGCTGGAGGAGAGTCTTGAACATACCATGAACCACCAAGAAAACAAATAAGTCTGATCTGTCTTAGAGTGAAACCAAGTTTCTCTTTGGAGTCTAGTATTTTTAAGGTTCATCTCACACACTTTGGGCACATGGCCATAAAGGACCAGTCCTTGAAGAAGGACATCATGCTTGGAATGGTGGAGGGACAACACAGGAGAAGAAGACCCTAGATAAAATGGACTGATACAGTAAAGGGGGCATTGGGGGTTGGTGTGTCAGAGTCAGGAAACTGGCTCAGGACAGGGCAGGTTTCAGAGCTGTTGTACATGGGATTGCTATGAGTAGCTGGAGACTTGATGGCGCATAACAACAACAACAACAACATTAATTTGCATACAGAATTAATTTGTATTGTGTTTCATTTATATACATGGTATGTCACACATTCTTCTATTCACATTGTGTTTCATCCAATCATTCCCATATTTTGTATTTTATAAAATGAATCACCATTGATCCATGCTCATCTTTTCATGTCTCCACTGTATCATTCCTAATTCCTTTACTCCCTCCATTTACCAAACTCTGCAGCCTGAGATTTCTCTCCTTCCCACCCCTAGCCACACTAGCCTCATCTTCCCCCTTTGGACTTTTGTACACATTTTGCTAGTAATCTTTCCATTTTAACAACAGTGGTCTTATGCAGTATTTATCCTTATGAGACTTAGTTCACTCAACATAATGCTCTCCAACCTTCCCTATGTTATATAGTATTTTTCTAATTCATTGCTGTATAATATTCCATTGAGTGAAGGTACCATGATTTCACAATCCACTTATTTGTTGATGGCCATTTCAGCTGTATGAACATTGATATACAAATCTCCATTTGTGTTTCAGTTCCATTTTTGCCGGGGTATATTCCTAGCAGTGGAATAGCTGGGTTATATGGCATTTCCATGTTTGGGTTTTTAAGGAAATGTCAAACTGCCTTCCAGAGTCGTTGTACCATTTTACAACCTCACGAATAGTGTCTGAGAGTTTCAATCTTCCTGCCTCCTCTCCAACATTTACTGTTTGCTGTCATATTAAACTCGGCCACTGCTACTGGGATAAGATGATATCTCATTGTGGTTTTGAGCATTTCTTCATGTGTCTGTTGGTCATCCGAATGTCTTCCTCTGTGAAAAGTCTTTCTGCACCTTTTGCGCATTTTATAATTGTGTTATCAGCCTTTTTTTATTGAGGCCCTATAGGATTCTGTAAACTTTAGTTATGAGAGCTTGTCTGAGATGGCTTTGCAAATGTGTTTTTTTCCTAGTCAGTAAGTATTCTTTTTTCCTTATTGGTAAAAGTTTTTGATGTGCATAGGGACTTAATCTTTAGAAGGTCTCATTCATCAATGTTAACCCCTCATGGTTGGCCTTTCTGCTGTATTTGCCAGCCTCTTTATACCACAGGCTAGACCTTCTAAGTTTGGTCGCATTTAGTCTCTTACAATCTTAAAGCTTTGGGGCTTTATCCCTAGATCTCTGATGCACATAATTGTTGAGGTCATTCCTCCCTTCTATCAGCTACTCTGAAGTCCCTTCATCTTCTACTTATACTTCTACTTGGTCATATGGTTTGCCTGAGGTAGTGAGTCAAACTGTCCTTCCATTGCTAGTCTACAGCAACGTGATCTAGCTCCAAAATCTCGTATATAAGTTTTGCTTTCTTTCCTTCACCTGGTAATAACTGTTGTAGATTAGGTTCTCTGACCTACAGCCTCTAAGCTAGAAATGTACTAACAGGAAAGCACTCTAAAAATCAACATACACAATAATAAAGGAAGTATGATTAGGTAAATGGAGAAGCAAAATGAAAACGTAAAGGCTTTAGTGAGTTTTACTTGAAACTCATCCATTACATGGGCCTTCAGTATTATCCCAAGCTGGGCTAAGGGAAGATATATTTACATCCCCACATCAATCAGCTAATGGATGTGGCCCAGCCATGGGAAATGAGTAAAGTCTTGGGAAGACAGTTCTTTTAGCCTGAGATCTGTTGGCCAACCTTTCCAATGGAAGAAGAAATCTGGAAAGATTACCATGGCATCCACTACAAATTTAATGATTAAGAAATGAGTTCTAACAATTCACATGAATAAAATAAGCATCAGGAAGTAGTTACACTACATTGGCAAAAGCAGACTTCCAAAAGGGATTTGAGTTTATATAGGTGAAGTATTTTTTTCACCACTATCAGATTTCATCAGCTATAACCATCAAGATGTCAACAATGATAAGACAAATCCCAATCGTATTATTACTTAATATACTGCAAAAGGAAGGGGAAAAATAAGCTGCCAAGTAAATGAAACACAGAGTTACATGTTAAGTCACCTATCAATTTCAGGGATGAGATAATGTGAATAAAAACTCCTACACTGTAGACTTGATGACACATGATAAATTTTATTGCCTGTACTCTTCTCAAACACACACACACACACACACACACACACACGCATGAAAATGCACATCGCTGACATGTCAGTGAAAAGGAAGGGATAGACTTGTTGACAGTGTCTCCTTACTCTGAGTGGTCAGATGGTAGTATTAGTAGTTGACTATTTTTACTTCTCCTTGTTGTACCTTTCATCCTGGTGTATGTAGGAGAGACAACATGACCGTTTGGGTGTTTGAAGACTGCCATTCATAGGAATTTACAATATTCAGAGAAGACATCCTGGCCTGAGAGGACCTTTACATCCTTTCACCCAAGAGCACTGCTCAGCAGAAAGGCAGAAGTGCTTATAACTAGTCCACCCTTCCTATTCTTTAATCTGAGGGTAGCAGTAGGGCAAAGAAGCCTTTATGCGGCCCCTTAATCCATTTCCATTTTTTTTCTTTCACTCAAATCCCACAGAAGACCAATACAGGCATAAATAAAGAAGATGTTCAGGAATGATGGCGTTAATGGCTTAAAAACAAGGTACTGTTCATTTTCTATCAGTCCGCCCACACCCCAGGCTCTTTCCTCCCTGTTCCCACCCACTCTACAGCAAACTAATTCTTTTCTCTCTTCAGTCAGCCCAACAGCTCTTGAAATATTGCCTCCTTCATGTAACTTTTTCACATGACCTGAAAGAGAAGTGATCTTCCTCTCTAAACTCCCACAGAGTCCTCGTCACTCGTGTTTCAGACTTAAAAGCTCTCACCTCCTTGCCTGAGCAGTGTGCTGACTTTATTTAATTGCCATGTTTGTCTAGGGTTTGGCTGTCATCATATCCTTCAGGAGCTGATACGTGACAGTAGTGTCTCACTCCCACATTATGAGCAATCACAAAGAAAGGATGCACCAGTGCAAACCCAGGCACAGAACTAGAGGTAGAGTCTCTCACTACATGCTGTTGCTGCAGATGATGTAGAATCCAAATGCTGAGAATTCTCTATTGGTCCTACAGGGGTCAATCCATGACAAGCCACAGGGTTTTCAAAACCTCCCTGTCCGAGGGATGTACAGATTTCCTGAGATGCTGAAAACGTGAACGCATCAACATTCATCATGCACTAGGGGGTGCCAAAGCCTTGAGTACTAAGCCCATTTGGGCAAATATGTCTCTTCTTGCAACCCCAAGAAGGGAAGCAGCATATAGACGCCTTAAGTCCTGGATAGGGAAAAAGATCTGTTAGAATGTGTACCTATATGATCAAATTAATTTATTACAAGCCATTTATAAATGTCACTACTGCCACTTAGCACATTTCGAAGGCAGTATAAAAAAAAGTATTACCTATCCCGGGGTGGCTAATTCACATGGCTACTAATCAAAAGGTTAGAGGTTTGAGTCTACTCAAAGGTTCCTTAGAAAAACACACCAGCTATCTATTTTTGAAATATCAGGCACTGAAAGTCCTATAGAATATAGGGCTTCCTTGACATGTGTGGGTTCTTCATGAGGCAGATTAGACTCAGCAGCAATTGATTCTGTTTGCATGGTATTCACAATGTACTGCTGCTATTCCACTACTTAATGATGTCTGTTTGAAGACTAAGCTGTGCCTGCTTTAGGCCATGGTCTTTTTCATCACGTGCATCTGAGAGGTGGACAATGAATAAAAATGGCAGAAGTAGAATTGATGCCTTTGACCTATGGTGTTGGAGAAGAGCACTGAACATGCATGGACTGCCAGAAGGACAAATTGTATGTCTTGGAGAAGGTGCAGTCAGAGTGCCCCTTGGAGGCAGACATGACAAAGCTTTGTCTCACGTATTTTAGGTATGTTCCTAGGAGTATCTATTTCTTGGAAAGAAACATCAGGGTTGGAAAAGTGGAGGGAGGTAAAAGAGACCCTGAACCAGATGAATTGACACAATAATTGCAGCAATGAGCTCAAATGTGTCAGAGAATATGAGGATGGCACAGGATAGGATAGGGTTCAGATCTGTTGTTCATAGGGTCGCTATGAGTCATACTCAATTTAACAAAATCTGTTTCTGGGCCTCAATAAGCTACTGGCCCATATATTTCAACTCCTGCTCCAAAACAGTGGCGAAAGAATGCGAGTGAAAATGACAGATAATGGCTCACTGACTTGACACTGCACTTGAAATCATTAACTTCACAAAATCCTAGGAATTCCTCCATGGAATACTAGAGAAGAAATTACATCTTAAGAAAAGGGAAGAGTCCTGGAATTTCTTTCATTATAAAAATTATTTAAATGCCTTGCTTCCTGCCTTACAGATTTTGGTGAACCTGTATTAAATGCACCCAGAATTAATAAACTTGGATTGAATCTAAACTTGATTACCTTTCTGACTTTATCAGTAATTGCTATGGACCCTCATCAGAGTGTACCTGTTCTCGGGAGAGCTAGAACTTTTCAGTTATCTTTTCTAGAAAATTTACAGGGAACTTAAGTTAAACCACATTTCTCTTTTTTAAAATATTTTAATTTATTTATTTTTCATTTCAATGAACATCTACAGAGATTTTGGAATTCTATTCATTCATTGTTGCACCCTTCTCCCCGCCCACCCCATCTCACCCCTCCCACACCCCGTTTGCTCCTCTCCTTGAAAAGCAAAAGAAAAACTCCCTCATTGGTACACAATCCCTCCCCCCGCGCGCACCTCCCTAATCCCACCCCCAACCCCAAATATAATCCACTCTGCAACCCTCATTGCGTACTCCTATGATAAACATAATGCCCTAAAATATAACATTTTTAAACTATTCTCTCCCCCATAGACTTCAATGCTGTAAACCACATTTCTTAATGCATTTGGAGGTAGTTATTCCCTTATAAGGAGTGTTATGATGATAAAGGAAGTTTAATGGTATAGTGTAGTCTGGGGCATATTGCATTGCTGACCCAAAGGCTGTGAGCATTTGGCAGTTCAAATTCACCAGCAGCTCAGAGGAAGAAAGGAAGATGGCAAGTGGCCTCCCATAGTGCTCTATAGTCTTGGAAAGCCAGTGGAGGGTCATTCATGGGGAGTTGGAGCCAAGTCAGTGGCAATGAGTAAGGCTTGTTCTTACTGCTAAGTTCCCATTTATATATACAGAGTTTCTTAAAGTATTTGGACCAATTAGATTCTCTAGTGGAGTCAGGATGTCTGGATTCCAATTCTGTCTCCTCCTCCACTTATACCTTCTAAGAACTAAGTTGTAGCACTGCTACTTAACTGTTTTGTGCCTCGGTTTACTCAGCCTCAAAATGCGAGTGATTATGAGAATTGAGTACATTAACAAGCTGTTCTTGTTAGCTGTCTGTCATTAAGGCAGTGATGGCCTTATGCAGAACAGAACTACCCAGTCCTCCTGCACCATCCCTACGTACCGTCCTCAGGACAGACTCTCACTGTTATGATTCATAGGTTTTTCATTACCTGATTCGCTAAAGATCAACAGGCCTTCCACTCTTGTCTTTCTTTGTCAAGACATTTGGCTGAAATGTGTTCAGCATCATGTTGTTAGGTGCCATCAGGTCAACTCTGATGCTTAGTGATTGATCTTATGTGCAAAAGAATGGAGGCTTATCTGATCCTGCACCATTCTCAACAATCCTCTCCGCATAAGCCCATTCTCGCACTCACTGCGTCAGTCCGTCTCACTGATGATCTTCCTGTCTTTTGCGGAGCCTCTGCTTCTCTGAGCATAATGTTCTGCTCCTGCCCCTTCTCTCCTGATAACATGTCTGAAGTATGAGATGAAGTCTCACTAACCTTGCTTCTAAGGAGCACTCAGCCTGTACTGCTTCCAAGACAAGTGTCATCTTTTGGCAGTCTGTGCTGTAGTCAACACTCTTCATCATTCCCACAATTCAGAGTCACCTGTTCTTATTCATTGTCCAACTTCCATGTACACAAGAAGTAGTTGAAGTATCATGGCTTGTGGCAGGTACATCGTTAGTCTTTCAAGTTGACACCCACGCTCTTTAGTACTTTAAAGAGATCCTTGAAAGCAGATTTGTCTAATGCAATATGCTTTTCAATTTCTTGACTACTGCTTCCATGGCTATTAATTGTATGTTCACATAATACAAAATCATTAATAAGTTCAGTATTTTCTACATTTATCATGATGCTGCCTATTGGTCCAGCTGTGAGGATTTTTGTTTTCTTAGTGTTTGTGTGTAAGCTATAGTGAAAGTTATATGAATGTTCAGATCTTTTGTTCATAGGGTCACTATGAGTTGTCTATGATTCGATGACACTTAACAACAACAGCATAGAGAGAGCTCTGTTTGCCTAGTGGATAGAGAATCATGCTACCAAGCCAAAGATGGGTGATTTTATTCTGCAGACCTTAGACATGCTTTTAATTGTTTTTGGTTAAACATTCTTCTATCTGGTATAACACTGGTTTGTCCACTTGCTGTACAGAGGTAACTCATGGTTTCTGTGATGCTGAACACTGTAACACTGATGTTTCAAATGTGATAATGGTTACCCGTGGTGTACAGTGTTTGGTGGAGCTCCCTGATTAAAACAAGCTTGGAAGCAGGAGTGGCATCATCCACTTTTAAAATAGCTTGCCTCCGGAAACTCTATGGATGTGAAGAAACAATGAAAGTTATACAAGTGTTCAGATCTTTCATTCATAGGGTTGCTATGAGTTGTCTACAACTAGACAGCTCTTAACAACAACAAGCTATACTTAAGGCAGCAGAGTTTTGATCTTCTTCAGTAAATATGTCAAGTCCTCTGCTTTCAGTAAGCAAAATTTTATATCTGTATATTACAGTTTGTTGATGAATCTTCTTCCAATCTTGACGCCATATTCTTCATTTAGTATACTTTCTCAAATTATTTACTGAACATACATATTGAATAAATATGGTGAAAGGATTCAACCCTGATGCACACCTTTCCTAATTTTTTTTTCTATAATTATATTTTATTAATTTTCATAAACATTTACAGAGATTTTGGGCTTCCACTCATTCATTGTTGCACTATTCTCTCTACCCTCCTCCCAGTTTGTTCTTGTCCAAATGCCACAGTGCTTGTCAAAGCCAGTTCTGATTAATCTTCTTTGTCAGTGTATCCTTTGCCATTCCCTATCACTCCTCCCTGAGAGAGACTTCACCCTGAGTCATAAGGAAAAGGGGATGGCGTATTCTCTTAGCTACTTCCTGCTGAAAAGGGACGCTGTGAGTTTCAGGGTGAAGATCTTCTCTCACTACTCTAAAGGGCCCCTTTGGCAGTAGGAAACACATAGACTATTATGGAGATTGATTTTGGAATTCAGATGCATTCTTATTGATTGTGCTTGGCTGTACATGTACATATCCTTCAAGATGTATCATGGGGGTGTTGCAACCTAGAAGACACAAATTTGACTAACAAGTTATAAGTACATGAGTCCAAAAATTATGGAAAAGTAAAAGAAAAGATTCTTTCATTCTTTTACAAACCCTCCCCCAGGTCCCCTCCATCATGTAGCCCTCGCTCTAGTCTCCTGTGATGACAGAAATACCCAGTTACATCTCTCTTTTAGATGGTTCTCTCCCTCCTCTGTTTCAGTGCAGTATACATTATTGAACCCATCTTACTCAGTCTCTCCCCAACCCCAAGGACAGTCCCATTCTACAACAGTGGCATCATGTAATATTTGTCCTTTTGTGCCTGGGATATTTCACTCAGCATAATGTTCTCCAGAGTCAACCATTTTGAATAATATTGCATGAGTTCCTTGTTTTTTAATGCAGCATAGTATTCCATTGTGCGAATATACCACAGCTTCTCTAGCCATTCGTTTGTTGATGGGCACTTAGGTTCCTAATTTTAAATTACACAGTATATCCTTGTTGTGTTCAAAAGGATGCCTCTTGTGTTCTGAATGAACACAATTAAATATTCTAAAATTCTTTCTTCTAATTATTATCCATAAATTGTTATTATCCCCAGAGTGAAGTGCTTTTGCATTGTCAATAGAACATAAGTAAATCTCTTTCTGGTATCCTTTACTTTCAGCCAAGGTCCATCTAACATCAGCAATAATGTTCCTTGTTCCATGACCCCTTACGGACCTAGCTTGAATTTTTGGCAGTTCCACGTCAATGTACTGATCTATTAATTTTGAATAATCTTTAGCAATATTTTACTTAGTTGTGCTATAATGACATTGTTGCCTCACAGCAACACTGAAGTCTCTACTGATAGACAGGTGATGTCTGCTCATGAGATTAACTGATCAGGAATCAAAGCAGGTTCCCTTGTATGGAAGACAAATACAGTAATTATCTATCATCTATCTATCTAGCTAGCTATCTAATCTCTTTTAGTGTATATCTCTAGATAACCATATGTTCTCTCCAAATTAACATTTGTAAAGTGTTTCTAAAAGCACCTGACCTGAATAAGTTCTCAACATATGTAGGCTGTTAGTCCACTTAATGATATTTTTTTTTGGTGAAGTCACTCTTTTCTTTCCTGATAATGCTCTATTGCTCTTGGGAGATGTGTGCTAACACTATTGTCCTTGGAAGCTACAAACAGAATCGTTCTCAGACTTCCTGTACATGGCAGCATCACACTCAGGTATCCAGCTGTGGCTCTGCATTCAGGTAAGGACTGGCAAAGCAAAGCAAGAGAATGTTTGCAACAACAGCAGCTTTCAGATATCATATGTGTGTGGTAAGGCAATTCCAAGAATGCTTTAAAAGTAGTACCTGTGCTTAATCTGGTAATGAAGCTTTCTTTCAGGGCACAAACATCAGGGGTGTTCATCTGTCAATTTAACCTGAACTTATACTGTTGAGTCAGAACTCACTCATAACTGACCCTCCAGGAGGTTTTCAGAGCCCACACTTCTCTCAAGAGGCTGCTGGTGGATTTGAAACTCTAGAGAGTCTCAGCCTTTGGGTTATCAGTGCAACTCCCTGCCTTTGGGTTGGCAGCACAGCCTCTTACACTCTAG
The DNA here is from genome assembly GCF_000299155.1 of Elephantulus edwardii. Lineage (NCBI taxonomy): Eukaryota > Metazoa > Chordata > Mammalia > Macroscelidea > Macroscelididae > Elephantulus > Elephantulus edwardii. The sequence goes on along the minus strand of NW_006399807.1, from coordinate 7,785,362 downwards.
GCCACCAGAGCTCCCTGTTTTCATTCATAGGTTACCCAAATCTGCATAAGTATGTAATTAGCTATATCTTCAATTCTACTAAAGGACAAAATACCAGGTTCCTAAGGAATTCCAGTCTATGGTTCTTAGAAAGGTCAGAATTGGACTTTGAAATGTCATCTCATTCTCTTGCTTATAAAACTGAGTTTTGGTGTAGGGCTGGGACATAAACCCAGCTATAGAATACTAGCTTCGTGGTTTCATGTTGCTCAGAGAATTGGCAACTAGCCCACAAGACTGTAAACCAAAAAGACACATTAAAAGATGGCTTTCAACACTTGGACCAAACCCTTCTCTTGGGCTGATTTGGAGGGAGCCAAATCTATTTGCTAGCTCAAATCAGCACTCTAGCCCTTAACTGCACCCATTCATCTATGTAAAAACTTGAGTGCTTGGAGAGAGAGATTGAGGGAATCAATAAAAACCTAAGTCATAAACTTGTGGGTGTTATTCCCTAAGTACCCTCAAACTAAATGTCAGAAAGCCAAGAAGATAATGGTTAAAATTGTGGATAACTGAGGGAGGGGAGAGTGATAGTTCATTTGCAAATTGGACATGTTACCCAGAGGGCAGGTCTGCTGGTTTGAGTTTGTATGGACAGAGGAAGCAAAAATGAGAAGGATGTATGAACAATGGCAGGGAGGAGAAGAGGCTGTGGTGGATCAGCCCCTGTTTCCACCACTTATCACAGGAGGGATGCACACATACTGCACTAGAAGCAAGTCTGAGGGCATCTTGCTGCTACCCCAGCTAAGAATGGTAGGCTACCGGGGCAGCAACCTAAGCAGCAGAAATTGCAGGAAGTTCTTAGGAACTATCAACTCTGAGCTGATTGTCTCATATTGCAGAGCTAGGGGGTAAGGAGCAACTGTGCTCACATCCCTGCTCCTCCCCAGGGAGCCAGAGGGCTGTATTCAAAGCACCGTAACACGGAGCTTTTGAGGAGTAGTGAACCATAGGAGAAGAAACAGCCAAAAAGAGGACCCTGATAGGTGACTACCAAGAGCAGATTGGGTACATGGAAAAGATTACTCAGAGGTTATTTTGGTTTTGAAGTTAATTTTCCATTTATTCACTGAAGCTTTTAAGCTCATCCCACAGAACTTAATATTCTATTTATAATTCTGGGAAACTTTAATAACTACTCTTTAGGGGGGCCTTCATTTAACATTTAATCTCATTTACAAACTTAGTTCAACACCTTTGAATATTTTAAGTTGCAGCTGTGCATTATATCGTTAAATACATTTTCTTTTTAAAATTTTTAAATTCACAATTCTCTGACTTAACAAAAATAGCTTCTTTGGGTGTTTGGATCATTTTTAAGTCCTAATAAACTGAGTTTATAAACAAGATCATTAATAAAATTTCTTTAATGCTCTAACTTGGAAAGATCCCCATTTATAGTCACACATTCAAATCAATCAATTAATCATTTTACAATGACATGCTACTCTAACCCTTGCATGGGGAAAGTGGGCTGTCAGAGACATCTCCAGAATACTAAAGAGAAACAAAACCTGGAGACTAAGGTACACCTGATCCAGGAGGTGGTATTTGAAATTGCTTGTTACGCATCAGAAAGCTGGACAACGACTAAGGATGATAGGGAATTGAAACCTTTGAGCTGTGATGCTGGAGAAGGATAATGAATATACCATGGACTGTTAGGAGAACAAACAGGTTCATCCTAGAGAGGGTGAAACCAGGCTGCTCCTTGGAGATAAGGATACTGAAGATTCATCCGATATACTTTGGGCATGTCACAAGGAAGGACCAGTCCTTGAAGAGGGCCACCATGGTTGGGAAGGTGGAGGGACAGTCTAAGAGAGGAAGATCCTCCTTGAGATTTGGCTCAGGATAGAGCAGGGTTCAGGGCTGTTGTACAAAGGGTCTCTATGAGTTGTCAGTGACTTGCTGGAAAATAACAACAACAATAACGCTAACCCAAAGGGAGCTCTTTGGTCTAGTGGTAAGGAGCTACACTGCTAACCTAAAGGCAGGCAGTTCAAATCTACTAGCCACTCTTTGGGAGAAAGATGGGCAATCCCCCACTACGCTGCTTACATTCTCTGCAACCTGCCAGAGGATCAGACATGAATTGGTTGGTGGCACATAACAATAAATGAGTTGATTCTGACTCATGGTGACCCTCTATCCCAAGGTGTGATTCTTCACCGATACAGAGTGCTTCATCTTTCTTCAATGGAACGTGTAGTGGATTTGAGGCACGAACCTTTCAGTTAGCAGCACAACAAATACGTAAAATACTAATACACACAGAGTCCTTATACAACTATTGTAGGTGGGCTTAATTTTCTTAAACATTTACGTAGATAATTTAAAATATTATTTATATTTAGAATCTAAAGATTTAATATATAGTCACTAATAAAATAACTGTTGCTGTGTACAGTCGAATTGAACCCACCCAAAGCTGACCCCCCAGCAGGTTTTCAAAGGCAGTTTAATCATATGGGAGGAGATTGTCTATCTTTTTCCTGCAGAGCAGCTGCTAGATTTGAACTGTGTGCCTTTGGGATGGTAGCATGGCTACCTACCAATAGGTCACCAGAGCTCCTTAATAAAACAATTAAGTTACCCCAATAGTTTTGGAGGATAGCTTCTCAGCTGTTGATGCGGCAAGATTGTTGGACTTAAAGATGGAGGCATAGACTTCTGAGATGATAACATCCAGGTCTCAAGACACGCATGGAGGTCTGTATCACACAGTCCGGCTGCTTTTCCACCAGCCTGGAATTCACATTTAGTTGGCCCTTATGATATTTATATGCACTCCTGATTATTTCTTCCAGTCTCTGAGGCCACAATACTCCTACAGTTGCAAGAGCTAATTAAATGAGCTCTGTAAACTTTTGCTCAAAGCACAGTAACAAGTTTTAAAAAAAGAACTAATTAGGTGAATTAGTTCACTGGTATCCAGTTGAATTCTGCATGTCTCTTCTGACTTGTTCTACCTCTAAACTCACCACCACTAAGGCCATTCTTTATACATCACCCAGCTACGTGTGGTGACTGCTGCTCACTGTCCCATTCTTGCTTCACAACCCTCAATCTGAGGCAAATTAAACTAGGAGGCATAGAGTAGAAAGAGAGAAAAGGATGTAGGGCTTCCCCTGCAGGCTGTTGTGGCTGTGAGTGAAGCCTACACTGACTAGAGGAAAGGAAATCCTAAAATGGATTGGCCTGGAATTTTAATAACAGAAAGCAACTGAGAAACTATTAGTTTTATGTGAAATTACAATTAGGGAAAGGAAAGGAAGATTCAACAGAATAGAATTGAAAACAACACTCAGAAAAAATAATCGCAACATGTTTTATATTTACATATCATTGACTTCAAACTGTTAAAGAAACATGTAACATTTGAGCAAAAAGTTAGTTTGTCCTGCCTCTTGCTTGCAAAGCCATAAGAGGTATCTTATGGCTGTAATTGCTTTAGATTCTTTCCGTAATGTAGGGAGGTGGAGCCCTCCATGCCAACCTCTTTGAGTTCCAGTTGCTAATTCTGGAACAAAAAAGGAAGATCAATTTTAGCACCCTATTATATTCATTCTTCAAGTGGTGTTTTATCAAACCCCACAGGTTTTCTGGAAACCTGTGGGCAAAAGTGATGTATTTTTCCCCCCCCAAGAGGGTACAAGTGTTTATTTACTCTTGGGGGGAAAAGCCCCCTCTGTTCGGAATTCTGTATTTCTTGAATTACTCCCAGATCTTCCTTGCCTTTTAACTGTTTCATCCTCATGGCTCTGTTTTCGTGTCTATGATTGCTGAATTCAGTGTAGTTCTGAACTGCTGAACAAAGACTTAGCGAGTATCCTGGATGCAAGTTCCTTGGCAGCCTACTAAGAAGACGGTAACACCATTTTTACTTCCTCTTTCCAAGAGCTTCTTTCTCAGTTTGACATGTAGCTCCCAGAGAAAGAGCAAGGCTCCTCTAACTATGTGCACCCCGGCTCTAGGGCAGATCTAGACTCTGCCCTCAAGTTAGGCCCCACCATCCCATAACTGGGCATCTAAACCAAAGGAAAAACGTAGGACAACCAAAGTGAGGAGACCAGGAGAGGAAATTAAATCTTTGGTTGTAGTGTATTAAGTCATTGCAGCACTCAGAGGCAGCCATTCATATCATCCAGGAAGCCCTGAATAAATGTTTCAGTAATGAGACATGCAGAAAGGAGCTTGTCACCCTGTGATAGTCTTTCTGCAAAGAGTTTGATTTAAGGCTGGTATCAGAGCATGAACCATGTTAAAATACAATTACAAAAGGAACAAGAATTTCATTAGTGGATTGCAAGGAACAGTTTAGAACTGAGGAGGCTGGTAAGAGCTGATAGGTGTTGGCAGGAAGAAAAGGGAGAAGAAGGGGTGTGTAATGGGAGAAGTTACCTCGTCCTCTAATGCACGCTGGAAGGGGAGATGGAGATGCCAGCCCCAGGGAGAAGACAAGACACTGTGGCTTCCTTCTTTAAGCTGAAAGTTATGGCTCCTGAGGGCATCTGGAGCTTATGCTCTCCGTAATAGTGGCCCCTACAACTACTGCTACCTTCTGTCCTTTGCCTTCTTACCTCCTGCCATTCAATACACACTATCAATAGGACTCTGATGGGCTTTAGAAAATGCCATTCTGAAGTGTTTTGGTAAAAGAGAATTGCACAACTGGAGACTGATGTCCCAGCTCTGTCATTTTTAATTACTGAGACCACATTCTTCTGATATTGAGGCAACTCTAACTTACAGCAACCCTCCACTGAGTTTCCAAGGCTGTGAAGTTTTAGAAGAAGCTGTTCATTTTTCTCCCTTGGAGAGCCTGATAAATTCTAACTGCATACATTTTGGTTAGCAGACATTATGCATCAGGGCACCAGGGCATAACACATAGGTCCTAGTAAAATATTGGCAAGTGACTGATCTCTTCCTGAATCTTAGTATCCTTTTCTGTAATAAAGGAATACTTGACACTCAATAAAGAATACAAGATTGATTATGACTTATTTCCAACAGGTAATCTCAAAAGTAGGAAGTACATTTAACTCAAGATGTGTAAGATATCTCAAAGGGACTTGAGAAGAAAGTATTTAAACTTTTGTTAATATGTACATTTTATCTAAATAAAGAGCAAAATTAAGCTTTGTTTCTTCTATTTGATAGGTTAACAGTAATTATAGAAAATACTTTTTAAAAGTATCTAGCATATGAAACAACTCAACTTATTGCTAGTCACTTCTTTAAGTATTTTAAATAATCACTCCTAACCTATCAAATAAACATAAATCAAGTTTAGTTTTGATCTTTTTTTGCAGATGGTGGATCCAAACCACCTGTCTTTGGGTTGTCAGGGCAAATCATTACTCACTGTTGTTTGTGTTGTTGATAGCTGTCAAGTTGAGCTCGACTCAGAGTGATCCTATGAACAAAAGGCCTGAAGAAGCCTTTCTATAAGTATTTTCATTTATTAAAGTTTATAGAGTTTCCAAAGACTTGTTGTTTAGGAAGTGGAGGCCATTCCTACTTCCAGATTACTAACTAGGCTCCCTTATAGCATATTTTATTCTTGTTTTGTACCATCAAGTCAGAACCAACTCATAGCTGACCCTCCAGTAGGTTTACAGAGGCAGTTAATCACATAGGAGGAGACTACCCATTATTCCATGGAGTAGCTGGTGGATTTGAACCACATACCTTTATGTTTCCAAGTCAACTCCTTGCCACTTGGCCATGGTAAGTGTTATAAGTGGATTCCTAAATAGATGTCAGAAAAGAGTCTGAAAATAACAATATAATGTAAAAAATTCCAAAACAGATTGAAGAAATGATGAAGTAAAAGAGTTGAACAGATTTCAAAGGCTAGACATGAGAAGACAAAGCAAAGTATTATGACAAAATATGAAGAGAGTTAGAGTAAAAAAATAAAAAGTGAAGCACTTGCTCGTCATTTCTCTAACTAGAAGAACTAAAAAGCTTTTTTCCCCATTTTTTTATTTCTATTTCCTTTTATGCTAGGCCTTTTTTCATAGGGTCATTATGAGTCATCTAACAACAACAACAAAAACACTAGTTTGTATACAAAATTTGTATACATTGTTTTTCACAACGGACCTTTCCCCTTTCCTTTACCATTCCCTCCCTCCACCCATCAAATTGAATGACCCTATGTTTAAGAGCTTCCATCCGCTCCTTGGATCCTTGTACATGCTCCACAATAATGGTTCTATATAGTATTTGTCCTTATGAGACTAAGTTAGTCCACTTAGTATAATGCTCTCCAGTTCCTCCTATGTTAAGTAGTAATTTATAATATCATTGCTCCTGTGTGCTCCATATTATTCCATTGTGTGACTGTACTATAATTTCTCAATCCATTCCATTGTGGTTGAGCATGTGAGCTGTTTCCATGTTCTTGCGATGGTGAATCACACTGCTTTGCACATTCGTGTACAAATCTTTGTTTGAGCCTCAGTTCTCATTCTCTCATGATATTCCAAGCAGTGGAATAGCTGGGTCATATGAAATTTCTGTGTACAGCTGGAGAAAGAGTAAAAGCATTTTCTCTGTGAACAGGGACCAGATAAGATGTCTACTGTCGCAATTGCTATTTACTATTGTATTGGAAGTAATTGCTAGGGAAATACAACAAGAGAAGAATATAAACCTGATTGGCAAAGATATGGTTAAATTATTGTTCTATGCAGAAGTTATAAGAGTGTACAGAAAACCCTAAGAACTCAACAACGACAACAAAAAGAGCTAGTAGATCAGTTTAGCAGAGTGGCAGGATACAAGATCAATGTCCAAAAATCAGTGGGATTCCTTAATAGTAACAAAGAGAACTCAGAGAAGGAAAACAAGAATACAATACCATTTACAATAGACAACCACAAACTGAGATCCTTGGGAGTGAACCTAACTAAAGATACAAAAAAACCTATACAAAGAGAACTACAGAACGTTTTTGCAAGACACAATAAAAAAGAAATGGGAAAAGGTACCCTGTTCATGGATAGAAGACTCAATATTGTGAAAAATAACAATCCTACCAAAAGCAACCTACACGTTCAATCCAGTCCCAATATAGATATCAAATTCATTTTTCAGGGAGATTGTAAGGGATGTTGTCAAGTTTATTTGGAGAGGAAAGAGACTCCAAATAAGTAAGTACTTCTGCAAAACAAAAATGAAGTGGTAGGCATAGCACTCCCTGACCTCAAAGCCTACTAAAGAACAAATTTAAACCTCAAGTTGCAATATCACAGAATGCTACTGGTAAAATAGTGAATGGTCACGAAACAGTAAAAAGAAGACAGAAGGAATAGACGGAATCCCTGCACCAAAAAGAATTGGCTGACATGGAACCACTTCAGAAAGTAGTATATGATCAAGAACAGATGGAATAGAGCACAAAAGGTCAAGTACACTGAAGGCATTAGCAAAAAAATAAGGCCCTAGGAATTGATGGGATACCAACTGACATATTCCAACAAAAAGATGCAGCCCTGAATATACTCGCCATACTGTGCCAAGAAATCTGGAAAATGGCTATCTGGCCAACTGATTGGGAAAAATTCCTATTTATTCCCATTACCAGAAAAGGTGATCCAACAGAATGTGGATATTGAACAATATCACTAACATCTAATGCAATCAAAATCTTGCTGAAAATTATTCAGAAACAGCTAGAGCAGTGGATCAACAGGAAACTGCTAGAAATAGAAAAGGCTATGGCACCAGAGATATCACTGCTGAAGTCATATGGATCTTGGCTTAAATCAGAGAATATCAGAAGAAATGTCTATCTGTGCTTTATTGATTATGCTAATGAATGTATGGATTCTAGGTTGAATAGAAGAAAAGTAATGACTTCTAGGAAAAATTATACTGAGAAAGGTAAGTAGGCAGAGCCTATCACAACAAATTAAGGCTGTTATTGAGAAGAATGAAGATTCCATAACAATTAAGCTGATACAAAACCTATACCCTGACCAAGAACCTGTTACCCAAACAAAAAGAGGGAACATTGTATGGTTTACAATCAAGAAATGTATGAGTCAGGACTGTATCTTTTCTCTACACCTATTCAATCTGTATGCCAAAAAACCATTTGAGAAGCCAGATTTCATGACTTGAAATGTGATTATCAAGATGAAAGGAAGACTCATCAACAACTTGATTTATGAAAAAGACTGATAACACTAAATGGGCAAGACATGGAAAGGCTTTCACAGAGGAATATATTCAAATGGCCAACAGACATATGAAGAAATGCTCCAAGTCTCTGGTAATAGAGTTGCTAATCAAAACCACAAGGAGAACCATCTCACTGTAGTAGCAATTTCAATGTTTAACAGGACAGCAAGTAATAAATGTTGGAGAGGATGTGGTGAGATAGGAACTCTTATACATTGTTGGTGGGATTGTAAAATGGTACAACCACTTTGGAAGGCAATTTTGCACTTTCTCAAAAAGCTGAACATGGAAATTCCATATGATCCTGCTAATCCATTGCTTGGAATATACCCCAAGAAAATGAGAACTGAGGCTCAAATGAAAACTTGTACACCAATGTTCATAGCAGCAGTATCCATCATCTCAAGCACATGGAAACAGCCCAGATGTCCAACCACAAATGAATGGATTGAAAAATTGTGGTACATTTATATAATGGAATACTAAAGTACTCAAGAGCAACGGTGTCTCTTTGGAGACGAAGGTGCACCTAGTACAGGCCATGGTCTTTGCAATCACTTGTTATGCACCAGAGAGTTGGACAATGACTAGGGAGGATAGGAGAATTGACGCCTTTGAGCTGTGGTGCTGGAAAAGAGTATTGAATGTACCATGGACTGCTAAGAAAACAAAGAGATTCATCCTAGAGAGGGTTAAACCAGGCTACTCCTTGGAGGCAAGGATTCTGGGGCTCCGTCTGACATACTTTGGACATGTTGTAAGGAGAAACATGTCTTTGGAGAGAGACATCATGCTGGGTAGAGTAGAGGGACAACGCAGGAGGGGAAGACCCTCTATGAGGTGGATTGATTGAGTGACTGGGGTAATCGGGATGGGTGTGTCAGAGGCAATGCGATTGGCACAGGATAGAGCAGGGTTTAGGGCTGTTGTACAAGGGTCTCTATGAGTCGCAAATGACTCGAAAGCACATAACAACAACAAACAACAACATGCAGCACATGGGAGCAATAATTTTGTAAATTACTACCTAACTTGGGAGGGACTAGAGAGCATTATGCTGTGTGAACTCAGCCCCATGAGGACAAATACTGTATAAAACCATTATTATAGAATGAATTTGAGGATCCAAGGAGGAGGTGGAAGCAAAGGGGTGAGAATGGGCAAGGACAGAAGGTTGTTAATAATAAGGTCACACAATTCAATGTAGGAGGGTGCAGTGCTGAAGGAAATTTAAAGGATCTTTTGTGAAAAGCAATGTATTGAAACTTTGTAAATAAATCAGTATAAAATTTAAAAAAACCCAACAACCTGATTTATGCAGATGACACATTCTTGCTTGCTGAACATGAGGAGAACTTGAAATATTTGCTGCAGAAGGTCAAAGACTACAGCTTTTGGTATCGAATCTGTCTCAACATCAAGAAAAAAATTCTCACCATTGGGTTAATAGGCAGCATCATGATAGAGAAAAGATTGAAGTTGTCAATGATTGCATCTTACTTTGATCCACAATCAAAGCCATTGGTAATAGTAGTACAGAGCTCCCCTTGATACCATAACCCCAATGAAGGTAGATAAGAGATGGGAAGACAGCTAAACTTTGGGTCTAGACTCACAAAAACGAGTATATTTCAATATACTAGAAGATGCTGCTTGGTAGATTGGAATAAAAAGTAAAAATGTGTGGTTGTTTCTGGACTTTTATCCTTTTTATAATATCTCTGCTTTAATCCAAACCATAAAAACCAAACCCACTGCCACTGAGTTGGTTGTGACTCACAGCAACCGTCCATCAGTTTTGAGGAGGCAAATCTTAGTGAGAAAAGACTTCCCTCAGAGCTGCTAGTGAATTCAAATGCCAGAGACACCTGGCCCTTTGATTAGCTCAACCCCCTACAGACTATGCCACCACAGCACCTACTTTAATCCAAGAGTGTCCTCAATTGCAGAACGAGGCAGCAGGTATGAACAGCAAGAACTGTGAGGAAAAATCCCTCTCTTTTTTTTTTGGTCAGATGATCCAGAAAGAAGGTTCTGACAAGTCTAAAGGTGTATAGGGAATGATTCCTTGGGTCATTTTCTTTCTCTTTCTCTGTCCTGCCCTAAACATAGCCTTATAGGCACAACAGCAGCAGTGGGGGTGTGGGAACCAAACTTTCCGGCTCCCCTCTCCCATGAAAACTTATCTTTCTGGGGCAAAAGAACTGAGTATAGGGCCTCTGTGGTCTACAGTGTGAGACGAATATCTACAATTCTCTCTCTTCTCTCAATGACTTAACTAAATAGAAAGGAAAATATAGTACCTGCAAATGTGGAAGGTATAATTCAAACATTCCTTAGAGGGAAATTTAAAACACAAAACAGATTAGAAGCAAGGTTTCACATCAATGATAGAAGTGTCTATATTAAGAAACAGAACATAATATTACTACAGAGCAAATTGAATCCAAAACAAGTTTGGTGGTGGTGGGTAGTTAGTTGTCTACAAGCAGATCTTGACTCTTGATACCTCAGGTCTGCAGAGTAGAATTACTCTGTAGGGTTTCCAAAGTACCTTTCAAAGATACCTTTTCCAAAGCATCCTTTCAGAAGTAGATATTTTGTCTTCTGAGGGGGTCCCTAGGTAGGTCTGAATTACTAATCTTTTGGTTTGTGGTCCAACACTTAATCATTTGAGTCATCCAAGAAGTCTCAAAGCAAGCTAACAAGGGCAAAGGGAGGGGGGGAGGGGAAGAAATAGAAAAGTAAAAGCAGAAATAAACAAATTGAAATGAAAAAACACAGAATCCAAGAAACCAAGTACAAGGAATTTTTTTAAAAGTAATAAGATCAGGGAGCTCTGGTGGCCTTGTGGCAAGAAAGCTGCACTGCAATCCCAGAGGTATGCAGTTCAAATTCCACCAGATGCTCTGCTGGAAAAGGAGGGGCAATCTCCTCCTGTACCAGTCAGATCTGATTTGACAGTACATGCACAAAAAATAATAAAATTTTAAAAAAGTAATAAGATCAACATCAAGAAAACAAAGATTCTCACCACTGGGCCAATTGGCAGCATCGGTATGGATGGTGAAGAGATTGAGATAGTTAACAGTTTTAGTTTACTTGTTTCCACAGTCAACACTCTTGGTAAGAGCAGCCATGAAATCAAGATACTAATTGCATTGGGAAAGTCAGCTGTGAGTGACCTCTCAAGAGTATTGAAGAGCAACGATGTCAGGCTGGAGACTAAGGTGTGCCTGATTCAGGATATAGTCTTCACAATTACTTGCTATACATCAGAGAATTGGACAGTGAATAGGGGTGATAGAGAGAATTGATGCCTTCGAGCTGTGGTGCTGGAGTAGAGTGTTGAATACACCATGGACTGCTAGGAGAGCGAACAGGTTTGTCCTGGAGAGGGTGAAGCTGGGCTGCTCCTTGGAGGCAAGGATTCTGAAGCTTCGTCTGACATACTTTGGGCATGTTGCAAGGAGGGACTGGTCCTTGGAGAGGGACATCATGTTTGAGAGATTGGAGGGATGGAAGAGGAGAGAAAGATCCTCAATGAGATGGATCGATTCTGTAATTGGGGTGGTGGGAATGAGTGTGTTTGAGATGGCGAGGTTGGCACAGGATAGAGCAGGGTTTAGGGTCTTGTACATAGGGTCGCTATGAGTCGCAAGTGACTCGATGGCCCATAACACCAACAATCTTGATAAACTATAAGCCATTGCTGTTGTTGATTGACATAGAGTCGAGTGCGACTCACAGGGACTCTGTGAACTAAAGACCTAATGCCTTTCCATAAGTGTTGTCATTTCTCTAAGTTCTTAGAGTTTCCAGAGGCATGTCGTTTAGGAAGTGGATACCACTCCTGCTTCCAAACCTGTTTTACAGCTGGGCACTCCGCCAAACACTGTTGATATTGGCAAGCAATTCTGGTATTTGATACCCCAGTGGTACAAGGTTCAGCATCACAGCAAACTCACATTACTTCATACTGCACATTGACAAAGAATAATGTACAAAGTGGAAGAGTGTTCCTCCAGATAAAACAGACTTAGTTTCACTTAGCAGTGCTTAAGTGTCGTCAAGTCGAATACAACTGAGAGTAAGTATTGCACAAAAGACCTAAACTCTGTTCTATGACTAACATCATTTCTGTATATAACTCTGTTCTACAACTACCATCATTTCTAACATTTAGAGAGTTTGTAGAATTCAGAGACTTTGTAGGGTTTCCAGAGGTATCTAGTCTAGGAAGTGGATGCCACGCCTGCTTCCCAGCATAAATCAAGAAAAAAAGATAAAACATAGTTTATCAGTATCTGAGATGAAAGAGGAGAGAATATTGGTACTAATCCCACACACATTAAAAGGATAGAAGTATAAAGAGTATTAAAAGGTTGAATACTATGACAACCTTATACGCATAAATGTGAAAATGTAGGTTAAATGGGCCAATTTGTTGAAGAAATGAAACCACCAAAATTGTTTCAAAAAGAAAGAAATTTATAGTTTATACTCTCTTACTTTATAAGAGATTAATTACCTGGTAAGTGAATTCTACCTAGCATTTAAGGAAGAATCTGCACTAAAGCTATAGAATCTCTTTCAGGAGCTTGTAGAGGTAGAAGACTTTTTAATTCACTTTATGAGACTAGCATCAGACCAATATAAAGATGAGACAAAAATATTACAAGAAAAGAAAAAAATCAGAGCAATTATCTCAATGAACATAAAGACAAAATTCTCAATGAAATATTACCAAATCAATTCCAATGATATAAAGAAAGGAGATGATATCAAGACAAAGTGGAGTTTAACCCAGGAATGTAAAGTTAGTTCAAGATTTTTAAAAGATTAATCACTGTTGTTCATTACATTAACAGACTGAGAAAGAAAAATCATATGAACCTCAATGGGTAAAGAAAAGCATACCATATATTCATAATATTTTTTTAAACTCTGAAAATTAGGAATAGAGATTATTTCTTGAACTTAATAAGCAGATTCTACAAAAACAAACAAACAAACAAACAAAAAACCCTGATATAGTATGTAATGATGAAAATTTCCCCTTAAAATTGGGAGAAAGGAAAGACGTCTTATTACATAAATTCTATTCAATATTATCCTAGAAATTCTAGATATTGCAATATAGCAAGGAAAACAAAGATAACTGTTACAGTTTGAAAAGAGCTACAGTTTTCACCTTACAAGTGATATAACTATCTGTAAATAACATCTTTAAAAATTCTAAATAAGTAAGTTCAGTCAAACCTTAGGATACAAGATAAACATACCCAAATCAATCTTATTCCTGTATACTAACAACAAACATGGGGAAACAGAAATGAAAAACAATTTTAAATCATTCCAAAAACAATGAGATAAATACAAATTAAACAAAATATGTCCAGGTGCTATATATTAAAATTTTAAAAATATTAATGCTAAAAATGACAAAAGGCTGGTAAAATAAGACTTAAGTAGAGAATGCCTGGTGTCATAGGGCTTTGTATGGTGCACTGCCAACTCAAAGGTCAGCAGTTTGAATCCACTAACTGCTTTGTGGGAGAAAGACAGGCAGTTTCCTCTCATGAAGTTTTTACAGCCTTAGAAACCCAATAAAGGAGCTGGTATGGGTCAGGGTTTACGGCTCTTGTACATAGGGGCGCTATGAGTCGCAAATTACTCGACGGCACAAAACAACAACAACAGCATGGTTCCTAAGCCTCTCAATAGCAGTGAGATTGGGTTAAGTTTATGCTTACCATATAAACCAGCCAGTATCCAAGAGAAAGAAAACCTTATATTTATACAAAAACCTGTATGTGATTGTCTACAGTAGCTTTATTCACAACTATAATCAATGTAAATATCCTTAACTGGTGAAAGGACAAAAATTTTCTTTGTGCATTCAAAGAAATACTACTCATTGCAACATCTTTATTATAAAATATAAATTACAAACTACTGTTAGATGTAAAAATATGAATGAATTTAAAATGTTGTTGTTGTTAGGTGCTGTCAAGTCATACACGACTCATAGTGACCCTTTGAACGAAAGACCTGAGCACTGTTCATAGAGTTTCCAGAAGCAAGCCATTTCAGAAGTGGATGCCATTCCTCCTTCCAAGCTTGTTTTAATTGAGAAGCTCCATCAAACACTGTCCACCATGGGTAACCATTATCACATTTGGCACATCAGTGTCACAGTGTTTAGCATCACAGCAACCACCAGTTACTTCTGTACAGCAATGCACAGACCAGTGCTATACCACTTAGAAGAATATCTGGAAAACAAAAACCAAAACCAACAATCCAAATTTAAATCAGACCTGAGGCCACAGATCAAAATCATCCACCTTGGGCTTGGTAGCATAACTTTCTGTCCAGTAGGCCAACATAGCTCTCTCTATGTTGTTGATGTTATTGTTGTTAAGTGCCGTCAAGTCACAGATGACTCATAGTGAACCTATGAACAAAAGACCTGAATTTAAAATACATTATGCTTAAAAAATAAGCCAGACCCCAGAGACACAGATTTTTAAATTCTACTTACATGAATTTTTTTGAAAACACAAACTCGTAGAGGTAAAGGATCAGTATAAAAGGTGAACATGAGAGGATTATTTTGGAGTGGTGTAATGAATCATATCTTGCACTGTAACCAAATGATAAGTGATTTGAATCTATCAGTTGTTCTGCTGGACAAAGATGAGATACATCCTTCCATAATGAGTCACAGCCTTGGGAACCCAACGCAAAGTCCCCATGGAAAGGAATCTGCATGATAGCAGTGGGTGTGGGTTTTTATTTGCTGGCATGCTGAACTACAGATTTGTCAAAAATCATAGAAAAGTGAAGTAGAGTATGAATTTTAGTTTACATAAATTATAAGAAAAAAAAGGGAGAGAAAAAGAATCTAAATTTCCCCCAGGATTGGGGGGAGGGGAAGTAATAAAGATCTTTTCTTTATCTCTCCCCCAGCAGCTGAGGAAGAAAACAATGTTGTTATTAGTGAGTTGACTACAACATATAGTGACTTAAAGTGACTCTATTAACAATAGCAGCAAGAGCCTCAGGTCCTCCTTAGTTTCAACAAGCAAGGTTGTGGCATCTGGATAATGTAGGTTGTTGATGAGTCTTTGCCCAATCTTGATGCCACACTTATCCTCATAGAGCCCAGTCTCTCAAAAGATCTGTTCTGTTTCTTTCTCGGTGTTGGTGGGCTGGTTGAAGATGGAATCTTTTGAGGAGAAAAGGCTCACTTCTTCAGTCACCTGTTTGCCAGAAGAGAAGTGGTACCATGAAACCTCTGTAACATCTGTTGTTATGTGTCGACCACGACCCCCAGCAACCCTATGTACACTAACTCTGAACCCTGTCCTATCTTGAGCCAACCTCACTATCTCCAACACACCTGCCCCCATTACCTCAATCATTGTGTCAAAGCAGGTCCTCCACCCTTCTAAGCATGATGTCCTTCTCCAAGGACACGATGCCCCAGTTGCTTCTTGTCTCTGAGGAGCAACTTGATTTCACCCTCTCTAGGACAGACCTGTTTGTTGTCTTGATGCTCTTCTCCAGAACCACAACTCAAAGGCATAAATTCTTCTGTCATCTTTAGTCATATTCCAGCTCTGACGCATGGCAAGTAATTGCAAAGACCTTGATCTGGTCTAGGTGCATCTTAGTCTCTAAACTGATGTCTTTACTCTTAAATATTACTGAGATTTGTATATTTTCAGTAGGAAAGCATTAGAAATTAATGGATTATGAAGGCTAGTACTTGAACTCTGAGATGTTAACTGTTGATGAAACTGATGGTACAACAGATTAAAATCCTGCCTGATCCTCACAATCTCTGCCCATTGTTGCAGTCACTATAGATTATTGAGTTACTTATTTAATAGAGGATAATATAGATCATGGGATACCAGAGGATTAGGATTAAGCTTTTGTATGCTGCAAGTCTTAGAGATACAGTGTGAAGATAGAAGATTCCTCTATTTAAAGACAGATGCTGAATTTGCTAATCTATATAGGTTATATAAAGGTCCTATAAAGGCAATCAATTTGCAGATATGCGAGGTGGCAAAAGAAAGAGTATTTTTTTTTCTTCTTTTCTTGGATGTTCTGCTAGGTTATGTCTGAAAGCAGGATACTTTTCCCCTAATGACTAAAATCAGTATTAACCAAGACTTCATGTCTTGGCTTGAAGCTGGACCTTGTGACTCAAACTTGAAAATAAGTCTATAAGGTAAGTAATAACAACAGGAATGTACACATTCCATACAGCAGTCAATGGGCAGCATTTTCCCAGAAATTAAGCAAGGATAAGAAAGAAGACTGGAAACAGTGAATGCAGAGGAAATTGGGGGAAATAGCTGTACATTGGGAATTGCAATCAGTGTCACAAAGCAACATGTATAAATTGTTGAACAGAAAAACATCTTGCACTATGAACTTCTAGCTAAATCACAATAAAAAGTTAAAAATAAAATAATATTTGAAGTTAAAAAAATCTGTTCTATGAGGAAGAGAACTGTTTAAAGAGGATTTATGATTAGGTATTATTGTTATGACAGGAGTCCAAAACGAAGGCTGTATAGTGGACTGGATTTGGGGGAGGGATTGTATAATAATGAAATAATTCTTTTACTTTTCAAAGAGAAGAGTGAGATGAGGAGTGAGGTGGGCAGGGAAAAATTGCAACAATGAATGAATGGAAATCTAAAGTATCTGTAAATTTTCATTGAAATTATTATTAATAATAATAAAAGGGAAAAATATGCTCTGTATATAGGTTGAAAAGTTATGGAGATAGGACACATCCCTGGCATACACCCTTCCCAATTTTAAACCATGCTCTGTTCTGATGACTGCTTCTTGGCCCAAGTATAGATTTCACATAAGCATAATCAAGAGTTCTAGGATTGCATTTCTTCTCAGAGTTAGCCACAGTTTGTTCTGCTCTACATGGTCAAATGCCTTAAAATACACAATGAAGTACAGATTCCTCTGATATCTCTGCTTTTAGGTCCATCTAACATTAGCTATAATATCCCTAGTACCCCAGTGTCTTCTAAACCCAGCTTTCATATCTGGCAGTTCTCTGTTGTTTCAGTCGTTTTTGGACCCTTTTCAGCAGAATCTTGCTTAGTGATATTGATCGATAATTTCCATACTCTGTGGTCACCTTTCTTTGGAATGGGAACAAACGTGTATCTCTTCCAGTCAGTTGGACAGCTGGCTGTCCTCCAGATTGCTTGGCACAAATTGATGAGCGCATCCAAGGTAGCATCTGTTTGCTGAAATATGTCAATTGGTATGCCTTCACTTCCTGGGGCCTTGTTTTTCGCCAATTTTTTCAGAGCAGCTTTAACTTCTTCCTTCATCACCACAGTCTCTTGCTCATACATTGTTTGATAAAATTCTTTTGTGTCTGCAAATTCCTTTTGGTACAGTGACTGTATATTACTTCAATTTTCTTTAATGATTCCTGGATAATTTAATATTCTGCCTAAAGCATCCTTAACTATTGCAACTCAATGCTTTAATTTGTTCTTCAGTACATTCATCTTAAGAAATGCTGAGATCTACAACCAGGAAAAGATAAAATAGATGAAAGGGACCTTCTAAGAATCAAATACCTATACACATCCAAAAGCTTCTCCAACAGGATAAAAATGGAAGCCACAGACAGGAAAAATGTATGTGGAAATGACATATAAGATAAGGGACTTATATCCAGAATTTATAAAATACTTGAGCACCAGAGCAAGATAAAGGTAAATATTCCAACTGAAAAGTGGGCACAGGATATGAACAGACACTTCACCAAAGAAGACATTCAGATGGCCAGCAAGCACATGAAGAAATGTTCAAAATTCCCAGCTCTGAGAGAGATGCAAATAAAAACAACTATGAGAAAGCATCTCACCCCAGTCAGAATTGCAAAATTTAACAGAACAGCAAGCAACAAATACCGGTGATGTTGTGGAGAAACTGGAATCCTTATTCACTGTTGGTGGGAGTGTAAAATGGTGCAACCACTGTGGAATGTGGTGTGGTGCTTTCTCAAAAATTTCAAATACCAGAAGGCTGGCAGTGCACTCGGGAGGCCGGCAGCGCACTCGGGAGGCTGGCGGCAGGAAGTATTATTTGCTGAGGACTGGTGACTTGGTAGCTTAATATGTGGGAACAGACTGCAACCCCTAACTCCCAGCAGGGCCCAAGTCCTGCACCCCCACCCTTGTCACAGCACCTTGTCCAGGTAAGCCACCCCACCACCATCCCGTGCCCCCACACTTCTGGAACACCCAGGTGACCTCACCACAGCTCTGCACGCCTGGTGGTGCTCCAGGGCCACTAGAGACTCCTACACGCAGCACAGAGACCTACCAACAGCTGTGGACAATATGATTCTGAGTCAGCACACAAAGACACAATGTGGATCCAGCCATTGCCATTGTCTGAAGCCACCAATTGAGCTGCTGTGGGACTGATCTGCCACGAGAAAGGCTGGTAGGATCCTAATTGGGTTTTCTTGGACACCGCCTATTTTCTGGGAGAGTACCCAAGAGTTCCTACTGGTGGGAATTTGGCTGAGCTATCTCGGGCCATGCCAACTGCCCAGGATCGAGCAGGCCAGTGGTAATTTCACTGAACTTTTGTGGCCACTGCAGACCAGCCAGAGGCGAGTGGGTTGGTGGGAATTTGACTTTGTCTTGGTGAGTCCCCTTGGACTCAGTATCCAGCTTGGGCAGGGGCCACTGTGCAAGGGCACCTGCGTGAGCATCACTGGACAGGGACCAGTGAATGAAAACCCCTGGGTTGGAGACAGACAGCTGGAATTTTAATAGGGACACCAGTTGTAAGCACACCCAGACAACTGAGGTCTGAGTGAGTTCTTCTAAGTGGTGGACCTGCCCTTGTGATTGCCCCACCCACATGCATGCCCCACCCCATTTGGTTCCACACCTGTGTCTACAGGTCTGGTTAATCAACCTGCCTTTAATCTGGAGCACCTTGACCTGTCTTACCTACTACAAGAAGCTGCTCTCATAGGCTCTGAACTAACATTTCCCTGGAGTCAGAAGTTCAGAGAAAAACACAAGTGGGATAGCTACCCAACTGCCCTCTAGAGCATTGTCTTCAGATCAAGAACATATCATATCTATGTCTTGAAGAAAGCAAGCTATCCCACACAATACACAAGCACAAAGCAAGATGTCACCCCTAAAGGGTGACACAGTATCAATGGATTTCCTGAAGCCAGAAAGTCTAATGGAACTTTCTGACACAGAATTTAAAAGAACAATGATTGAATATTTTCAATGGATGAAAGACAAACTTGAAGAATTACAGGATACTACAAGCAAAAACCAGGAGGAACTAAAAAAAAAAAAATCCAGAACAATGTAGAGAAAACAAACAAGGCAATAGTGGCACGGGAAAAACAAGAAACCACTATCCAAAATATGAGGTTCAATGTTTCAGATGCTGTCAACATGATGGAGGGACACATGAGCAGAATTTAGGAGATGGAATACAGAACCAGTGAAATAGAAGACAAAATTGTCACCACTGATCTGCTAGAGCAAAAAGCAGACTCAAAAAGGAAGGAAAAAGAAGAAAACCTAAGAATGATGTGGGGCAACAGTATCAGGAGAAATAACATGCACATCATTGGAATCCCAGAAAAGGAAGAAGCAAGTAAAGGCA
>NW_006399807.1:7746709-7761258 GCF_000299155.1 Elephantulus edwardii | reverse complement strand
GTTCAATAATGTATACTGCATTGAAACAGATGAGGGAGAAAACTGTTTAAAAGGGATATGTGATTAGGTATTTTTGTCATGACAGCAGTCCAGAGTGAAGGCTGCATAGTGGAGTGGACCTGGGGGAGCGTTTGTAAAACAATGAAAGAATTTTTCTTTTACTTTTCCAAGAGGGTAGTGTAGTTGGGGCGGGGGTAGAGGTAGGTTAGGAGGGGAGAACAGTGGAACAGTGAATGAATGGAAATCCAAAGTCTGTAAATTTTCATTGAAATTAACTACAATTTTTTAAAAAAATAGTTGCAGATAGAGATATCATTTGACCCAGCAATTCCATTACTAGGAATATACCCTAAAGAGATCATAACCAACATCCAAGCAGATATATGCACACCCATGTTTATTGGAGCTTTGTTCACAATAGCAAGGAGTTGGAAACAACCAAATGCCCATCAACAAACAAATGGATAGAGAAGTTCTGGTATATTCACACAATGTAATACTATGCTGCTTTGAAAGACAAGGAACTCATGCAATATTATTCAAAATGGGTGACCCTAGAGGATATTATGTTGAGTGAAATATCTGTCACAAAAAGACAAATACTGCATAGTACCACTTTGTAGAATGAGACTGACATCAGGGTTGGGGTAAGACTGAGAAAAACTGGCTAAATATGTATACTGCATTGAAACAGATGAGTGAAAGAACAGTTTAAAAGTGATATATGATTGGGTATTATGGTTATCACAAGAGTAAGGTTGCATAGTGGAGTGTACTTGGGGCGGGAGGAGGGTGGATTGTATACCAACGAAGGAATTTTTCTTTTACTTTTCTGAGAGGAGCAAACTGGGGTGGAATAGTGGGCAGAGAAAAGTGCATCAATGAATGAATGGATATCCAAAATCTCTGTAAATGTTCATTAAAATTAATTTTTAAAAAAATTTAAAAAGTAGGAAATAAGCTATAGAATAAGCTTCAAGCTGAATATCCAGGATATAAATTTATACATAATACTTGTATGTTGAAGTATTTATGATAAAGAGAAGTGATAAAAAAAAGCTGAGTGAGTTCAGCCCTTTTGATTTTCTGATGCCAACTCTTTGCACATTCATTATAAGCTTTGTCTTCCAGAGCTGCCCTTTGAAATGTTATGTTCAGCTCCTTAATTTCTTGATTTCTTCCCTTTGCTTTGGCTTCTTGGCATCTTAGTGCAAAATTAAGAATCTCGTTGAAGCTCAACATCAAGAAAACAAAGATTCTTACCACTCGGCTGATTGACAGCATTATGATATATGGTGAAGAAATTGAGATTGTAAACAGCTTTAGTTTGCTTCGTTCAATAGTCAACACTCTTGGTACCAGCATCCAGGAAATTAAGAGACAAATTGCATTAGGAAAGTCTGCTTCCAGGGACCTTTCCAGAGTACTGAAGAGCATGACATCAGTCTGGAGACTAAGGTGCATCTGATCCAGGCCTTTGTCTTTGCAGTTACTTGCTATGTATCAGAAAGTCAGACAATGACTAGGAATGATAGAAGGAGAACTGATGCCTTTGAGCTGTGGTGCTGGAGAAGAGTATTGAATATACTATGGACTGCAAGGAGAACAAATAGGTTCATCCTAGGGAGAGTGAAACTAGGATGCTCCTTGGAGGCAAGGATTCTGAAGCTCTGTCTGATGTATTTGGGGCATGTTGCAAGAAGGGACCATTTCTTGGAGAGGGACATCATGCTTGGGAGGGTGGAGAGACAGGGCAAGAGAGGAAAACCTTGGATGAGATGGATTGACTCAGTGATTGGGGTAATGGGGTGGATAGATGAGTCAGAGACAAGGTTGGCTCAGGATAGAGAAGGTTCATAATGTACCCAGGGTTACTATGAGTCGGAAGTGACTTTATGGCACGTAACAACAACAACATGAACAACAGATCTGAACCTTGCCCTATCCTACATAATCTTCACAATCTCCCTCTTGCTCAAGGTCACAGTGGTAGTCACTGTGTGAATCCATCATGGAGGGTCTTCCTCTCTTTCATTGATCCCCCTATCTTTCCCAGCATGAGGACCGGGACAGCCTACTGAGTAGGATCTAGTACAATAAACTTTATAGCGATCCTAGAACAAAGGCTCGTTTAGACAGGTACAAATGAAAAAGAGTGTTTGATATAAAAATTAAGATTTCATGGTTTTGTAGAAGTTACACTAAATTAAAATATCACAAATAAATTGGATTGTTTCAAGAACTTTTCTTTCTAATTGACTTGGAGACTGGCTGATTTGTTGTTTCTTCCTTAACTACCATTGCCTCTGCATTCCAGAGTCTGATGGGACAGCCTCAGAGGTCCCCTGAGAGCCCACTCTCTAGAGCCACACTCTAGAATAAGCTGGCTAAATAATGTGATGACTCATCATCATCGTTTACCAGTCAACCAACCAAAGGACACTCCAAGGCAAATTTCACAGTGAAGCTCTAGCCAGACCCATCTGAGGATCTTCAGGCATGGTCAAGAAAGTCTTGTCTTAAAACCCTCTCAATCATCCCTATTTTCCTCTGAGACTGTATTCAGTTTTTCAAAAATTTTATACTGGTTTATTTACAAAGTTGGTGTACATTGTTTTTAACACCGGATCTTTTCCATTTCCTTCACTTCCCCTCCACAAATCACATTATGCGACCCTATGATTAATACCCAACCCCCCCATCCTCAGCCTTCTGTTCTCACCCTCCCTCACCTCAGATCTTCACGCTCATTCTATAATAATGGTTTCATACAATATTTGTCCTTATGGGACTGAATTAGTTCACTTAACATAATGCTCTCCAGTCCCTCCCAAGTTAGGTGGCAATTTACAAAATCATTGCTCTTGTGTGTTGTATAATATTCCATCATGTGAATGTACCATAATTTCTCAGCCCGTTCTTTTGTGGCTGGATATTTAGGCTGTTTCCGTGTTCTTGCAATGGTGAATAATGCTGCTATGAACATTAGAGTACAAGTCTCTATTTGTGCCTCAGTTCTCATTCGCTCTGGATATATTCCAAGAAGTAGAATAGCTGGGTCTAATAGAATTTCTATGTTCATTGTTTTGAGGAAATGCTAAACTGCCTTCTAGAGTGGTTGTACCATTTTACAGTCCCACCAACAATGTATGAGTTCCTATCTCACCACATCCTCTCCAACTTGCTGTGCTGTTAAACTTTGCCACTGCTACTGGAGTGAGATGGTACCTCATTGTGATTTTCATTTCCATCTTTCTTATTGCCAGTGATTTTGAACATTTTTCATGTGTCTGTTGGCCATGTGAATGTCATCCTCTGTGAAAATTCTTTCCATGTCTTTTGCCCATTTTGTAATTTTTTTATCAGTCATTTTCTTGTGGAGGCCCTGTAGGATTCTGTAAACTTTTGATAAAGGACTTTGTCTGAAATGGTATTGTTGCTAAATGTTTTCCCAGTCAGTAGGTTTGGTTTTTTTTCAATCTGTCATAAAACGTTTTTGATGCTCACAAGGATTTAATCTTTAGAAGGTCCCATTCATCAATTTTATCCTCTCAGTTTTTTTAATCTCACTGACACCTCAAACTTCTTTCTCTAAGTGGAATGTTTAAAAGAGAAAACTAACCTCTCATACTGGGATGTGGGCAAATTAAGTGAGCTAAATATAAATCAGAGCTGCTGAGCATGTACTCTACACTTGATAAAGATTCCATTTGACCTTCCTTCCCGCTATCCTGGAGCTCTTCTGAAAGGTGGATGAGGTACAGTAAGCTCAGATTCACCTTTCTCCTCATTTGTTATTTCTATTATGTGCAAGTAAGTCACCAACTCATAGCTGACTGCCCAGTGGATTTTTAGAGGCTGTAAATGGCACAAAAGGAGATTGCCCATCTTTCTCCTGTGTTCTCCTCAATTAAACTAAGGCCTTGAATGGTGCAGTTAATTTGTTCCAAAGGGTTACAACTTGAGTCTACCCAAAAGCTCCTTGGAAGAAAATCACAATTTACTTCTAAGAAAGTAGCTATTGATAACTCTATGGAGCACTGTTCTACTCTTACACATGTGAATTCACTATTAATTGGAGTCAGCTCAATGACCATGGACTTAGATTCAAGTCTACTAATCTTAACTCTTTAAATCTCTCAAATTCAGTACAAGCTAGTCCCCAGTATCCAGGCGGGGTGGAGTGTAGTATACTCTTTCTCCTCCGGGCTGTCCCTACATCTTTGGGTGGGTATCATCTCTTATGGCATTGATCATATGGCCACTGGTAAAATATTGACATGACACTACCAGAAATTCAAGCTGGTTTTATTAGAGGCTGTGGCACCTGGAATATCATTGCTGATGTGAGATGTATACTGGCTGAAAACAGAATACCAGAAAAATGTCTATCTTTGTTTTATTGACTATGCATAAGTATTTGAGTGTGTGGATCATAAAAAAGTTATGACTAACATTGAGAAGAATAGGAATTCCAGAACACTTAATTGTGCTTATGCTGTTGTTGTTGTTATGTGCCGTCGAGTCATTTGCGACTCATAGCGACCCTATGCACAACAGCCCTAAACCCTGCTCTATCCTGTGCCAACCGCACTGCCTCTGACACACCCATCCTGATTATCCCAGGCACCGAATAAATCCATCTCATAGAGGGTCTTCCCCTCCTGCGCCGTCCCTCCACCCTCCCAAGCATGATGTCCTTCTCCAAGGACTCGTCCCTCCTGGCAACATGTCCAAAGTATGTCAGACGAAGCCCCAGAATCCTTGCCTCCAAGGAGTAGCTTGGTTTAATCCTCTCCAAGATGAATCTGTTTGTTTTCCTGGCAGTCCATGGTACATTCAGTACCCTTCTCCAGCACCACAGCTCAAAAGCATCGACTCTCCTTCTGTCCTCCCTAGTCATTTTCCAACTCTCTGATGCATAACAAGCGATTGCAAATACCCTGGCCTGTATCAGGCGCACCTTAGTCTCCAGAGAGACACTGTTGCTCCTGAGTACCTTTGAGAGGTCCCTAACGGCAGACTTTCCCATCGCGATACGCTTTTTGATTTCCTGACTGCTGGTGTCAAGAGTGTTGACTGTGAAGCCGAGCAAACTGAAGCTGTGAACAATCTCAATCTCTTCGTCATCCATCCTGACGCTGCCAATTGGTCCAGTGGCGAGAATCTTTGTCTTCTTGACATTGAGCCTCAGTCCATACTGAAGGCTGCAGTCCTTGACCCTTCGCAGCAAGTGCATGAGGTCCTCCTCAGTTTCAGCAAGCAGGGTTGTGTCATCTGCATAACGCAGATTGTTAATAGATCTTCCACCAATCTTGATGCCACAATTCTCCTCATAGAGCCCAGCCTCTCGGATAATCTGCTCTGCATACATGTTGAAAAGGTATGGAGACAGGATGCATCCCTGGCACACACCCTTCCCAATTTTGAACCATGCAGTGTTACCCTGTTCTGTTCTGACTACTGCCTCTTGGTCCAAGTATAGGTTTCGCATTAGCACAATTAAATGTTCTGGGATTCCCATTCTTCTCAGAGTCAGCCACAGTTTGTTATGATCCACACAGTCAAATGCCTTTGCACAATCAATGAAACACAGATAGACATTCTTCTGGTATTCTCTGCTTTCAGCCAAGATCCATCTAACATCAGCAACAATATCCCTAGTGCCACGACCCCTTCTAAACCCAACCTGGACTTCCGGCAGTTCTCTGCTGATGTGCTGTTCTAATCGTTTTTGGATGATCTTCAGTAGAATCTTGCTTGCATGTGAAATCAATGACACTGTTCTGTAGTTTCTACACTCAGTTGGGTCACCTTTCTTTGTAATGGGAACAAATATAGATCTCTTCCAGTCAGTTGGCCAAGTGGTTGTTCTCCAGATTTCTTGGCACAACTTGGTGAGCACATCCAGGGCAACATCTGTTATCTGAAATACTTCAATTGGTATACCATCTATTCCTGGGGCCTTATTTTTTGCTATTTCGGAATCTTATATTTATTTATACGGAATCTATATTTAGACCAAGAAGCTGTTGTCCGAACTGAACAAGGAGGCACTGCATTTAAAATCTGGAATGGTATATGTCAGGGTTGTATCCTTTTTCCATACCTATTCTATCTGTATGCTGAGCAAATAATTTGAGGAGCCAGACTCTATGAAGAAGAATGTGGCATCAAGGTTGGAGGAGGATTTAACAAGAAAATAGATTTATAAAAGAAGATTTAGCAAGAAAATAAAGTTCCCACGACAAGACCAACAGTCAACATTATGCTAGATGGAGAAAGACTTGAAGCTATCAATGATTTTATCTTTCTTGGATCAACAATCAACACTCTTAGTACCAGCAGTCAGGAAATCAGAAGACATATTGCACATGGCAAGTCCACCATCATGGACCTCTACAAAATGCTGAAGAACAATGATATCAGTTTGAAGACTAAGGTGTTCCTGATTCAGTCTATGGTCTTCTCGATCATCTGCTATGTATCAGACAGCTGGACAATGAATAAGGATGACAGAAGAAGAATCTCTGTCATTGAGGTGTGGTCCTGGAGAAGAGTACTGAATATCCCATGGGCTGCCAAAAGCACAAAACGATATGTTTTGGAAAATGTGAAGCCAGAGTGGTCTTTGGAAGCAAAGATGAGGAAGCTTCATCTTTTATACTTTGCACACATGGCTAGGTGAGGCTATTCCTTGGAAAAGAATGTCATGGTTGGAAAGACGGAGGGTCAGCGAAGGAGAGGAAGACCTCCAATGAGATGGATTGACACAACGACTTCAGCAATGGGCTGCAGTGTCTCCAAGATGATAAGGATGGCACAGGATAGGGCAGGATTCAGGTTGGCTGTTCATAGGGTCACTAGGAGTCATAATAACTTGATGGCATCTAACAACAATTAGTCCCATTGGTGTAGTGGTCAGGCACTCAACTACTGACTGAAAGATTGCTTTGAACTCACCTGTTGCTTAACAGGATAAAGATATGACAACTAATTCTGTAAAGATTAACCCATCAAACCAAACTCACTGCCATCAAATCTATTCTAACTCATAGTGACCCTATGGGGCAGAGTAGGACTGCTCCACAGGATTTTTGAGGGTGTAACTCAGGGACAGACTGCCTCATTTTTCTCCTGTGAAGGGAACACCAGACCTTTGATTACTGGAGCAATACTTAACCTGCTGTATCCTTCTGTAAAGGTAACAGCCTTGCAAATCCTGTAGGTCTATTCTGTTCTCTAGTGTTGCTATGAATCAGAACGATTTAAGGACAATGGGTCTGGTTTGAGGATTTGGTACAGTCTCCAAGTAGAAGGGAAGAAGAATAAGCAATTAAATGTCTTAGAAATACTTATAAAATGTATTACCTGCTCCTTGAAATAAGTAAATAAGAGCCATAGGCTTCATAGCCATAGATTCTGAAGAGCTGTCCTGTTCCTTTAGTCCGTCCTAACTAGGCTTGCTCTGGGGGTGCCTCAATCCCTGCACTTAAATCTCTAGGTCCCACTTCAGTTTATACATCAGCTTGTCTCACCACCAGACGACGAGCTCCCTCAGGGCCAGGATGGTATCCAATTCACCTCCAGCTAGATGCCTGGTTACCAGCACAACACTTAGCATGGTTACCCAATGAATGCCATTGAATGAAGGAAGACATTCTCCCCAGATGACTGAAGAGTTCTTCCTATAAGCGGGCCACTTAAGCATTTTCTCTCTGAGCACGCAGGCCTTGCATTTCCCCGCAGTGTCATAAATGGATGAGGCTGCCTGAATAATTCTCCAGGATAAACTGGCTGCCTTCTGGGCTTTTCTCTTAAATGCAGACTGCTATCAAGGCTGCCAGTTCCCTGGGCATACCACATAGGATGCCAAGCTTTATTAGGCTGAGGTGTTTGCTTCATGTAACAATTCGCTTTTTAATGAGCTTGTTTATCTCACCATCTTGGATGCTAATACTATTGAGAGGGAAGCATGCTGATTGACTGTTACCAAGCGAAGACGAAAAGCTCCAGGGAGAGCCTCAAATGCCTGCTATGTGCTAACAATTATTCAATAACTAAGCTCTTTCCCCCAAGAATAAAAAGAAAGGGGAGAAGAATGGTTTTCAGATAAGCAATAGAAGAAATGGAAGCTGGAAAGTTGCTCATACTTGTTCTTGTATGACCCAGGAGCTAAATTAATGGGCTCAAATTCTACACTGAAGTTTTGGGCCAGGGGCCAGTGGGGGACACTGGACTTTAAAAAGGTTCACCCTGAGCCACAAATAAACTTGCTTCTCTGAGCATATAGGTAAGGCTGAAGGCTGAGCAGCCAGACCCTGATCAGTGTTGCCATTTCGCATTTGAGTTTTCACTTCAGCAATACACCATTTTGCTTTGAAGAGCTTGGCTTCCATTCAGGTTAGCCTCTGCTTGCTCTCTGCTCCTAATACCCATTCTCTATTCTTCTCTGTTCTGTGACTCAGAGGGCTGACTTTACGGCCTGCATCACCCAGGCTCCCACCCTCTTTTGGATCTGGCCAGGTATCAGCAGGAGATAAGAGCGCAGCAGGACAGAGAAGAATATTCCTCCCTTGTCCCCACCTGGCTTCAGCATCTAGTCTCTAGCAGCTAGTGCATGCTTCCCGGGCTGCAGCTCTGCCCTCACTAAATTCTTAAAATGTGAGCTCTTGTCTTTGAGCCCTAGGGGAGGTAACTGCCCCCTGCTCTGGCTGTTTCATTCGCTTTAACACTACCCAACCTAATCTACTAACACTGATTCCAACCCTATGCATAGTGACCCTGTAGAACAGAGTAGAACTGCCCCATAGGGTTTCGAAGACTGTACTTTTTAAAAAAAATTATTATTAAATTTTATTAGTTTTAATGAACATGTACAGAGATTTTGGGTTTTCATTCATTCATTGTTGCACTGTTTTCTCTACCCTCCTCCCCAGTTCGTTCTTCTTCCCCACCCCCCGCCGAATATCTGTTTTAATTGTCCAATTGCCACAGTGCTTGTCAAAGCCAGTTCTGATTAATCTTCTTTGTCAGTGTGTCCTTTGCCATTCCCTATCACTCCTCCCTGAGAGAGACTTCACCCTGATTCATAAGAAAAAGGGGATGGTGTATTCTCTTAGCTACTTCATGCTGAAAAGGGACGCTGTGGGTTTCAGGGTGAAGATCTTCTCTCACTACTCTAAAGGGACTGTGCTTTTTATGTAAGCTTCTCTCTTCCTCGTGGGTTTAAACTCCCAACATTTTTGTTCGCAGATGAGCGCTAACCACTGCATCATTCTTTCCACACCTCAGCAACTAGTCCTCTTCTGAAATGTCTTAATGTGAGCTGTCGCAGTTTGTAAAGTACTTCTAGTTGCACTGACATATTTGATACCCACACTGATTCTGTGAGGTAGGCATAGGAAGCAGCTGTTATCCCCATTGCCCAGATGAGAAAACCAAAACTCAGAGTGCAACACTTATCCAAAGACACACAGACAGCTAATGCTGGAACTGAAACACAAGCATCTGGACTGCAAGTTGACTAAACTACCTCCCCATCTTGGTAACTACGCTAAACAGGAAATCCAAAAGAGCAAGGGTGCAGAATAGACAGAAAGACAGAACGAAAGCTTCATTTTCTGAGAGTTAAGTCTTGCAAAAATAGGAAAAGGAGGTAACCTCAGACCTCAAGAATGGCTTTGATTCCTATCTCCATCTCCTGAGCTTTAGGCTCCAAAAGGTTCCCTTGATGCACAGAATGAGAGAAAGTGTACTTAACACAACATCAGGGAGAATTTCCTGAAAAGATGGGGTTGATTACCGAGAGCAGCTAGTGATTGTCTTTCTGTGAGAGGAGGTTGAAGATTAAAATTGGCTTTCTGTGCTTTGGGATAATTTAGATATGATTTTACCTGAAGGTCAGGAGCTAGATTAACTGGTGCTACACTTGTTTCTGACCTTGGAAGACTCTCATTCCCTAGAGGACTCTTCAGTGGGCTGTACGTAATGTTGAACCAACTAAATACAAATCTGTAACATTTGTCAATATTTGGAAGTTCAGATCTCATTCTAGAGACATTCTATGAGTTCCTGTACTCATTTAGTGGATAATTATTATATTATGTTCAATTATATTACCCTCTATTATCTTGTACTTAATTACATGGCTCGTCATCTTATTCCCATTTTACACTTGAGGAAAGTGAGGACTGGAGGTGATAAGTCATTTGCTCAAGGAAACTTAACTACAAATTGATGATATCAACATTCAAACCCAAGTTGTTTGATTCAAATATCATAGGCCTAACCTGTATCCACGTTCTATTGATGTGTAAAAACGCCACTCTAAAACATTATTATTTAATACAATTATATTCTGTTTCTTTGCTATCCTGAGAACTAAAATTTGAGCTCAGCATAGCTGGACAGTTCTGCTCGACTCACCTGGCGCTGCAGTCATCTGAAAATTCTGCTGGAACAGTTGATCTGGATGGTCTCACAGACACCTGGTGGTTGGTGATGACTCATGGTGGGTGACTTGTCTCTGTCAGGTAAGTCCACTGGGTAAAACAAACCTCAGTATGAAAGTACTTTCCAAGTCTCTACTTAACAAGAATAGTGAAAATTTATCTCACTTACTTTTGGCATGTTTTTGAAGAAAGCAGTCCTTGAAGAGACATATAATACTGAGAAAAGGTAGAGGGTCAGCACAAAAGAAGATTCTCAACGAGATGGATTGGATTGACGTAGTGACTACCACCATGGTCCTGAGCAGGAGAGAGATCTTGAGGACGGTGCAGTATAATGCAAGGTTCAGATCTGTTGTACTCAGGGTCAGTATGAGTCATGGTGGACTTGATGGCACCTAGCAACACCATTTGCATCCCCTGGAGCTTTGCTGACCTCATGGGTAGTGTTGTGCTGCCAACCCAAAGGCAGGCAATTTTAATCCACCAGCCGCTCCTCTGGAGAAAGATGCACAATCACCTCTGGTATAATTTACAGCCTCTGAAAACCTGCCAGCTATGAGTTGATTCCTACTTAAAGGCAATGATCCAGAACCAGTGCAAGGATGTATACCCAAACTGAAAACCAAATCCAGTGCTGTCAACTATATACTGACTCATATGTTGTAAGACAGAGTAAATCTGCACATGGAGATTCCAAAGCTATAAATCTTTATGTAAGCAGACTGATTGATGGTTTGATACACAGTCAGAATTTGGTCTGGTTTTGACTGCTGATGTTGAGCTTCTCCAGTGATTCCTTCCACAGATATGGTCAATCTTACTCTTGTACAGTGCAACAGGGGAAGCCACGTGTAAAGTTGCCTTTTGTGCTTTTATTTTAAAATGTGTTAATGAAGAATAAATCAATGATGGTACAAAACTTGATCATTAGATTTCAGCCCTCATTTCTGCCACCAAGTCCGTACTTTCTGACTACCATTTCATCTTGTTTCCAAATTCTAAATTAAGTCACCACTTATCACTAATGCATCTTGATTGCACATTTGGTCAAGTTCGTCCTCTTTGACTGTAGCTGTTGGTGTATATATTTGAATAATAGGTATATCAGCAGGTTTCCTTTTATGTGTATGGGTAATATCTCATCATTCAACATTGTACTTAGGATAGAACTTGAAATTTTCTTTTTAACTATGAATGCAACACTATTCTTCCTCTGTTTTTCATTCCTGGCATAATAAATCATATGATGATCTGATTCAAAGTGGCAAATGCCAGTCCATCTCATTTTACTAATGCCCAGAATGTGAATATTTATACAATCCATTTAATTTTTAGTAACTTTTAATTTTCCTATAGTTATACTTGATACATTCCATGGTCCAATTTTTAAAGGATGTCTGAGACTCTTTCTTCTCATTCTGATTGACTTCTAACCTGCACCCTACCTCTACTATAGTGACTTGTCTTCCTTTGCTGCTAATAGGGTTTTCCGAGGCTTGATATTTCAGAAGTGGATGGCCAATCTTGCTTCCTAGTCTGTATTAACCTAGGAGCTCTGCTGAAACCTGTCCACCATGTGTGACCTTTATGGCATCAGACACATTGGTGGCATAGCTTCCACCATCACAGCAACTCACAAGTTCCCCACTAGAGCAAATGATAGACAAGCATTGTACTAAGAAGAATAAATGATAAACAAGCAATCATATACATACTTCTTGTTGTTGTCGCTATGTGCCGTCAAGTTGTTTGTGACTCATAGCGACCCTATGTACAACAGCCCTAAACCGTGCTCTATCCTGTGCCAATTGCATTGCCTCTGACACACACAACCCAATTACCCCAGTCACTGAATCAATCCACCTCATAGAGGGTCTTCCCCTCCTTCGCTGTCCCTCTACTCTACCCTCTCTAAAGACCTGTCTCTCCTTACAACACGTCCAAAGTATGTCAGATGAAGCCCCAGAATCCTTGCCCCCAAGGAGCAGCCTGGTTTAACCCTTTATAGGATGAATCTGTTTGTTTTCTTGGCAGTCCATGATACATTTAATACTCTTCTCCAGCACCACAACGCAAAGGCGTCAATTCTTCTTCTATCCTCCCTAGTCATTGTCCAACTCTCTGATGCATAACAAGTGATTGCAAAAACCATGGCCTGTATCAGGCAGACCATGCATCCTGATGCTACCGATTGGTCCAGTAAGTTATAAATTAATTAGCAACAAGCAAATCATTCTCCCAATACAACAATCTGATGGCTAAGTGTTGTACTTCTAATAGCAAATGTGGCATATGATATCATGTTTGGGGCCCAGCTGAGGCTGATGGCAGCAAGGCAGAATGTGGTCTCAGGCGGTTGATGGAACTGTCTGCTTGAGCCACAAGGCAGGGCTGCCGGTGGCCTATCAGAACCTTTGTGCAAATTAAAAAGAGACACTCCTTCCAGCAGTCTACCACTTGATAATCAGAGCTCCAGCTAGACTTCAATCCCACACACTGTATCAGGCAGTTGATGTTACACAGTGAACAGTGATAAACAGTGGCTCCCTTCACAATGACTTAACAGAAATATCTCCAATTTGAACATCTTCCTCATCTGACAAGCTAGTTCTGAAGAGAGAGAGAGAGAAAAAAATATTACTCGTTGGAAAAAGAATATGTCAATCCACACTGAAACAAGAGAACAAATGGTTCTCTACTTTTTTCTCAGAGTTGTTAAGAAACACAAAAGGAGGTATTCGTTTTGTTAGAAACAGGGGTAGTTCTTTTATTACATCAGAATAGAGAACAAGCTACATATCTGGCCACCAGATGAGGTGATTTGGAGAAGTGGTTATAAGAAAATGATCTAGTATTATTTTTCCTAATGCACGCTTTAAATGATATTTTTATTATATGAAATATATGTAACATAAAGTTTCGCTTTCAAGCCTACAGCTAAATTAGCATTAGCTATATTTACTGTGCTGTACACACCATTAACACTATACCTTTCCAAAACTTATTCATCACTCCCATCTTGTGCCTGTTAAGCATAAGTCCTCATTTGCCTGTTTCCACAGCCCTTAATAGACACTGATCTGCTTTGGTGTCTATGCATTTGCCTACTCTGTATCTGAGTTACTGTATTTTTAAGCAAACAAGTGCATGTAAAATCATTTGCATGGATTGCTAACCCAAATACTTTGCAAAATCAATACCATGAAAGGCCAAGCTTATTGTTCTGATAAAGACTGGTGGAACCCAAAAGACTATGGCCCTTAGTCACCCTTGGGACCTGGAACCCTTGTGGCTCAGTGTTCAGTCAAATAAGATAGGCCTACAAGGTGACCAATGTACATCACCCGAGAAGCATCTGCTCCTTAAAATAAACAATGATAAAAGATCAAAAGAGAAACACTTGCCCAAGGATAAAGCCCACAAAGTAGAAAGAGGTTGTGAAGAATTAATGAAGAGAAGACTCAAAGGGAAGAAGTGAGACGGGTGCAATCACATTGCATTGTATTTAATGTTATAAAACAAAATGCAGACAAATGGATGAATGAAAAACCAGTTTGATTTGTAAATCTTAAGTCACTATAAAAAAATTAAAGAAGTTCTTGTTGTTTCTTGTTATTGTTATGTGCCGTTGAGTCATTTGCGACTCATAGCGACCCCATGTACAACAGCCCTAAACTGTGCTCTATCCTATGCCAATCTCATTGCCTCTGACACACCCATCCCAAGTACCCCAGTCACTGAATCAATCCACCTCATAGAGGGTTTTCCCCTCCTGCGTTGTCCTTTCACTCTACCCAGCATGATGTCCCTCTATAAAGACCTGTCTCTCCTTACAGCATGTCCAAAGTGTGTCAGACGAAGCCCCACAATCCTTGCCTCCAAGGAGCAGCCTGGTTTAATCCTCTCTACGATAAATCTGTTTGTTTTCTTGGCAGTCCATGTTACATTCAGTACTCTTATCCAGCACCACAACTCAAAGGCGTCAATTCTCCTTCTATCCTCCCTAGTCATTGTGCAACTCTCTGATGCATAACAAGTGATTGCAAAAACCATGGCCTGTATCAGGCGCACCTTAGTCTCCAGAGAGACACTGTT
>NW_006399807.1:7738515-7744223 GCF_000299155.1 Elephantulus edwardii | reverse complement strand
CAACAATGAATGAATGGAAACCCAAAATCTCTGTAAATGTTTATGAAAATTAATAACATATAATTATAGAAAAAAATCATCCAGCTTTCTGATACATAGCAAGTAATTTTAAAGTAATTGTATCAGGCGCACCTTAGTATCCAGACTGGCATCATTGCTCTTCAGTACTTTGGAGAAGTCTCTGACAGCAGACTTTCCCAATGCAATTCTTCTGGGGAATTTTTTAATGTTTCCCAGGAAATGGGGAGAAAAGTTAGCAGATTTCCACGTGAGTGGCTACAGGGTTGTCATGAGTTGACACTGACTCTATAGCAATGAGTTTGGCTTGGTGATTACAGTGCTCGAACACTAAGCCAGGTGAAGAGGGGACAATGACATGATAATAGC
Source organism: Elephantulus edwardii (assembly GCF_000299155.1). Lineage (NCBI taxonomy): Eukaryota > Metazoa > Chordata > Mammalia > Macroscelidea > Macroscelididae > Elephantulus > Elephantulus edwardii. The sequence goes on along the minus strand of NW_006399807.1, from coordinate 7,743,836 downwards.
GGGACAGTGGGCAGGACCTGTGGATTGGGGAGTTTAATAAGGTAGAAGATAATACTTAGGTCAGTTAAGTGAGAAACAGTTGTGCTTGAAATATAGATTTGTATGAATTTGTTGTCCCCAATATCTTATTTTTTTCATCATCATTCTGGCTTTTTAACAGCACCAGAATGAAGTACAGGTTGCCTCGGCTTACCATGTATTATGACAAACCACACTTTCAAACATCTGGTTTGTTTTACTTTGATTTTATCTTGATTTTTGTACCTCGTAGGAACTGTATGCAGTGTTATAACATAGACTTTGCTTGATGATGTGTTCAGATGATCACTTAGAGATGCTGAAAAAATCAAGTTGATAAAGTCACTGAGAATAAAAATAAATAATAAAAAACAAACTCAAATAATTGTTTCACTCACATTAGAAACAACTTTCAATGAAATTGGAGACTGCCTGTACTGAATAGTGGATGAATTGTCAGAGATCTCAGGATAAGTCAAGATATGACAGGAAAAAGACACTTAGACACTGTGTACTGCTGATCACTTGTTAGTTAGCACCTCGCCAACCAACCCCTTCTCATTCCTCCATCCCCATCTTTCTCTGTCTCTATTTTACAAATACACATATACTGTACTCCAGAAACACTGATCATTAATCTGTTTGTGATTTCCATATTCTTCTGACCTGTTGGTTCTTAGCTCATGCTACCTGACTGAGCCTATAATTCCAATTCTTCTGCCCCGTGATTGTCCTCCTATCATCTTCTAAGTGAAACTTTCCTGCTGTCCTTTAGGCAAAATAGACGTATAACAAATTATCATTACCACTTTCTATCACTTGCTTCCTTAACAACTGACTTTAGCTGTATTTGCCACTTTAGCCTAAGCTCTTTGAAGGGAGTCTTCTATTCTATGTGTTCCATACTGCCTACCACAGAACAGAAAATCCCATGAATATTTGTTGGGTAAATTAATTAGTAAATAAGATTTTACTAATGGAGGACACTAATCAAATGATAAATCAGCTAAGTTTAGACTCAAGGTGAAGGATAGAAGAAAATTAACAAACAGTGCGATTTACCTGAGCTCAGAGAGCCAATGGTTATCAGTGGTAGTGGAAATGTAAATTATTGACTCAAGGAATTAGTATATTAGATTAACATTTCCATAATTGTTGTTGTTATGTGCTGTCCAATCACCTGTGACTTATAGCGCTCCTATGTACAACAGCCCTATACCTTGCTCTATCCTGTGTCAATCTTATTGTCTCTGACACACCGACCTCCATTACTCCAGTCACTGAATCAGTCCATCTCATCAAAGGTCTTCCTCTCCTGTGCTGTCCCTCCCCCCTCCCAAGCATGATGGCCCTCTCCAAAGACTGGTCCCTCCTTGCAAAATGCCCAAAGTATGTCAGACGAAGCTTCGGAATCTTTGCCTCCAAGGAGCAGCCTGGTTTCACCCTCTCCAGGTCAAAACTGTTTGTTCTCCTAGCAGTCCATAATATAGTGAATACTCTTCTCTAGCACCACATCTCAAAGTCATCAATTCTCTTTCTATTATCCTTAGTCATTGTCCAGCTTTCTGATGCATCACAAACAATTGCAAAAACTATGGCCCACATTAGGTGTACCTTAGTCTCCAGACTGACATCGCTGCTCTTCAGTCAGTACTTTGGAGAGGTTGCTGACAGCAGATCTTTCCAATTCAATTTGTCTTTTAATTTCCTGGCTGCTGGTACCAAGAGTGTTTATTGTGGAGACAAGCAAACTAAAGCTGTTAACAATCTCAACTTCTTCGCCATCTATCATGATGCTGTCAATTGGCCCAGTGGTGAGAATCTTTGTATTCTTGAGGTTGATCTTCAGTCCATATTGAAGGCTGCAGTACTTGACCTTCTGCAGCAAATGGTTCAAATCCTCCTCCATTTCAGGGATGTGTCATCTGCATAATGCAGATTGTTGACGAGTCTTCCTCCAAACCTGATGCCACATTTCTCATCATAGAGCCCAGACTCCCGGATAATCTGTTCTGAATAGACTGAAAAGGTGAATTACAGAGTAGAAAAAGTTTTATCACTGAGGCCCTGAATGTTTCTGTATATTTTCTAACCAGCTACAAGCTCCATTTCCCACAGAAAATCTACTAATATGCTCTTTCAATGTATTAAAAGTAGTGACACCAACAAAAACAGTCACAGCTACATTTATTTAACACTTTACCAGTTGTTGTTAGGTGCCTTCAAGTCAAGTACAACTTTTAGAGACCCTATGAACAACTGATCTAAACACTGTGCCATCCCAGGCCATCTTCACAATCTCTGGCACATGCAAGCCCCTTGCTGCAGTCACTGTGTCAACCCATCTGGTCAAGCATCTTCCTCTCTTTCACCATCCCTCCACCTTCTCAAGCATGATGTTCATCTTTAAGAAATAAACTCTCTTAGTAACATGCTCAAAGTATGTGAGATGAAGCTTCGTCATCTTTGCCTCCCAGGGGCACTCAGGCTGCATCTTCTTCAAGTCATATTTGTTTGTTCTTCTGGCTGGCTGTAGGCTATTCAGTACTCTTCTCCAACACCCCAGTTCAAAGGCATCTATTCTTCTTCTCTCATCTTTAGTTATTGTCCAGTTCTCAGATGCAGAGTAAGTGACTGAAAAGACCATGCACCTGATTAGGTGCACCTTAATTCTCAAACTGACATAACTACTCCTCAACAATTTGGAGAGATCCCTGGCTACAAATTTTCCAGAGCAATACATCTCCTGATTGCGACTGCTGTTGCTAAGTGTATTGATTGTGGATCAAATAAGATGAAATCATGAGCCTCTCAATCATTTCTCTGCCCTTCATGATGTTGCCTATTGGTCCAGTGGTGCATATTTTTGTTTTCTTGACGTTGAGATTCAATCCACAGTGAAGGTTTCAGTGTTTAACCTTCTGCAGCAAGTGCTTCAAGTCCTCCTCATTTTCAGCAAGCAAGGCTGTGTCATCTGTGTAACAAAAGTTATTGACGAGTCTTCCTGTAATCCCGACATCACATTTTTCTTCATAGAGTCAAACTTCTAAAACAATATGCTCAGCATATAGATTAAATATTCATGGAGAAAAGATAAAACCCTGGTACACACCGTGCCTAATTTTAAACCATGCAGTGTTCCCTTGCTGTTTGCACAACAACCTCTTGGTCAAAGTATATCTTTTGCACAAGTACAATCAAGTATTCTGGAATTCCCTTTCTTCTTAATGTTAACCACAATTTATTATGATCTACACAGTCAAATGTCTTTGCATAGTAAATAAAGCACAAATAAACATTCTTCTTTTATGTTTTGCTTTCATCCAGGATCCATCTGACATCAGCAATGATATCCCTGGTGCTACAGCACCTTCTAAATCCAGCTTGTATATCTGACAGTTCTCTATGTACTGTTCTAGAGCCATTTTTGAATGATAAAAATGTATTTTGCTTGCATGTGATATTAATATTGCTCAATAATTTCTATACTCTGTTGGATCACCTTTCATGTGAATGGGAACAAACACTAATTTCCTCTAGATCATTGATAAGCATCTGTTCTCCTAAATTTCTGACATACCCTAGTGAGCATGTCCAGGGCTGCATCTGTCCTTTAAACATTTCAGTTGGTATCTCCTCTATTCCTGTTGTTATTTATCATTGAGTTGGAACGGACCCATTATTGACTCTCTAGCAGGTTTTCAGAAGCAGTTAATTGAATGGGAGGAGATTGTCCATCCTTCTCCCATGGAGCAGCTGATGGATTTGAACTGTGTGCCTTTGAGATTGCAGTGCAGCTTCTTACCATTAAGCCACCAGCACTGCTAGGGTCTTATTTTTCACCAGTGCCTCCAATGCAGCTTGAATTTCTTCCTTCATTATCATTAGCTTTTGATCATATGATACTTCTTGAAATATTACACATTTTTAAATATTCATTGCCCCATTTAACTCTCATAGCATTATGAAGTTTAATGTGAATACCCATTTTATGATAAAGCAAAGTGATGTACCATGAGATCATGTTATTTGCCTGTTATTGTAGAGCTAACAAGTAGTCAAACTAAAATTTTTGTCCCATGTTACTATAATTCAAAGTTCTTGATCTTTTGAGTTTTTGTCTTAAAGAAATCCAGAGCCTCCACAGCAGTATATGGATTTAGCTTAAGTTTCAGAAGAGAGCAATGGAAAATAGACATCCTAAGGGACTTGACCAACACAAACTCAGGAAAATTAGTCCTCTTATCTCCCAACCCAGAGCCAGCTTAGCTAGATACCATGTCCCTCAAGTAGTGAGACTATGGAGAACACCGTTGCATTTTTATTCAGGATATTCTATTCTTCATTAGTAAGCAGGTTCATATTTGATTTATGGAGTGACCCACTACAAATGGACCCAGTTTGTGAAGCCATCACTTCCATGGAGAAAATATGTCCTACTTGGACAAAGTTTGCCTCCTAACAGAAGCTCTTAGGAGACAGTCATTATAAGGCAGAAGGTTAAGAGACTATCCTAACTTCATTCATTTGGAGGGTCACAGAGATAAGTTTATATGTAAATTAAGACCAATGACAACCTTTTTGCAAGGACAGGAAGAAATAGAGTCTTGAAGAAATTATTTTAAAAGAAAGGAAAGTGATGTAATGAAACCCTTCAGAGCAGTTCTACTCTGCCAGGTGGGGTCGCTATGAATTGCAATCAACTGACAGCCGCAAGACTATTCCATCACAGCAGGGATCTTTTTGTCTGTTATATTCAGTTATGTAACATAAGCGTGCAGAACAGCACCTGGAGCACAATAGGTCCTCAGGAAAACATTTTGAGTGGATTTATTTTAGTGCCAATAGTACTACTTTATTTGTTTCAAGTTACAAAGAAAATAACTTAAGGAGAGTGTATTATATAAGTGATGACTTATCAAGTGAACATCAAATAATGTTATACCGTAAATTGTTCATGCTACTTTGAATTCTGAAAAGCAGTGAAAGAAATGAGCCATTCAAAGGCAGATGTGAACAATGGCAAGTTGAATCCAAAAGAATCTGCCCCTGAGTGCTCTGTGCCAAAATCACATATAGAAGGTCAATCATATTTCAAAAACCAACATCAACTATCCCTTTAAATTGATGTCTATCTGCAAGTTACTGTATTTTAGTTTCATTTAGATTTACTTTGTAATTTATTTTTGTTTTGTATTGGTATAGGAGTCACAAGCATAAGGAGTTTATATATGGTTTCATATTTATTCCTTATTTAAGTTAAAAGACATACACAAATAATAATTTATACCACAGGCTGCCAA
>NW_006399807.1:7733159-7737680 GCF_000299155.1 Elephantulus edwardii | reverse complement strand
AACGCAAAACTTTCATCTTTTCTCCAAGTTCATAGAGTTTCCGGAGGCAAGCTTTTTTGGAAGTGGATGCCCTCCTGCTTTCAAACCTGTTTTATTTGAGATTCACAAAGACCAGGCCCAATAGCCATAGGCCTGAGGGCTCAAAAGCCTTTAAACAAACAAAAAAACCCACAGCCGTTACAATTGAGTCAGAACTTACTTACAGCTGACTGTTCAGGAGGTTTTCAGTATCTGTTAACAGCATGGGAGGAGAATGTAGTTTCTCTCCAGTAGAGTGATTGACAGATTTAAACTGGGAGATTAGGCCACCTTTGAATTAGCAGTGCTATTTCGTATGGATGAGGCCACCAGAGCTCTCTGGGGTCTCATAAGTTGTGAGTTATTTTTTCTTTTCTTTTCTTTTTTTTTTTATAAGGAAAAAGAGCTCTAGAGGACTACCGGTAAGAAGTTACACTGAAATCCCAAAGCTTGTGGTTTGAATCTACCAGCTGCTTCACTAGAGAAGGATGGGTAATCTCCTCCTGTGTGATTTACTGCCCTGAAAACCTGCTGGAGGGTCAATCATGAGTTAGATCTGATTCAATGACTCACAACAATAATGGTTTTAAGGAATTCTGGTGCCTTAATGATGAAGAGTTGCATTACCAACTCAGACATTTGCAGTTCAAACCCATCAGTTGCTCTATGAGAGAATAATGGGCAATCTCCTCCCATGCAATTTATTGCCTCTGAAAACCCACTGGAGGGTCAGCTATGAGTTAGTTCCAACTCAATGGTACATTATACCATAACATGTTGTTTTTGTTGTTAAATGCCGTCAAGTCATAGGCAACTCATAGCAACCCAATGAACAAAAGACCTGAACATTTGTATAACTTTCATCGTTTCTCCAAGTACATAGGGTTTCTGGAAGCAAACTATTTTGGAAGTGGATGCCAGTCCTGCTTTCAAGCTTGTTTTAATTGGGGAGCTCCACTAGACACTGTCCACCATGGGTAAACATCATTGCATTTGGCACATCAGGGTCACAGTGTTCAGCATCAAAGCAACCACGAGTTACCTCTGTACAGCAAGTGGACATACCAGTGCTATACCACCTAGAAAACCATAACATAATGGTTTTAAAACCCCTCAAACACCCAGACCAAATAAGCTGCAAGAGCTCCAGTATTTATCCCAATTCCCACAGCGCTGCTTCCTCCACTTTTTCTTTCCCTCTGCGCTTCATTCCCCCACCCAGCAGCCATGCAGCCTTTTGCTCCCAACACACAGCCTCACTGGCTGTGACTCCACCATGGGCCCTGGGGCACATTCAGGCTCCTGGCTGTGTGAGGCAGCTGCAACAATAGATAGTTATGATCAGGACGGTCTGCTATCACCAGCGTTGTTCCTGGCACCCACACACGTGATCTTCATGGCCACCTCTCTGTGCCATTGTATATCCCTACCCTAAACATCAGACACATGCAAATATCCAGCTGCCAATGCACCCCCTACTTAGCTCGGGTGCTCTTCTAGCAAAGCTGGCCTCTTGTAGCCAGAGGACTCCCATAAAGTTTTAATATAAAAAGCTTTATGTGAATTTAATGATTGATTAACTAATCCATGAAGCTCTGGTGGCTTAGTGGATACATTGCACTGAACAAGTGGTTCAAATCTACCAGGGATATATATTATAGTGTTCACATAACAACTAAACCTTATAATTTCTATTCCATAGAACATGTCATAGATACTAAGCAAACTAACTGTGTATACATATTAGTAAGGTCTGGAGGCTTAGTGGTAAGGAGTTGTGCTGTCAACCTAAAAGTATGTGGTTTGAATCCACCAGTTGCTCCTTTGGGGAAAGATATACCATCTCCTCCCATGAGAATTATTGCCTCTGAAAATCCACTAGAGCATCAGCTCTGAGTTCATTATAACTCAGTGGTGCATAGCAACAACAACAACAACAACATATATGTGTTTGTGTATTTATCTCTATCTATCTATCTATGTATCTATCTCAAAGCATAATTGTACATGTGTGTATGCACACATACATAGTATGTTACATAGTTCATAAAGAATCCTAGGTAGCACAGTAAACAAAAAGTTACCGTTAACAAAACGCATAGCTAACTAGAAAATTAGTGGTTCAAGTCCAGGCAGAAGGAAAGAAGCATTAGTGGCCTGCTTTCCAAAGAATGGTCATTGAAAGCACTATATAGTACAGTTCTACTCTAACATGCATGAACAATCTTGAGATGGAAATGACTCATTAGTCCCTGGTGTTAATTTTATTAATTCACTAACTTCTCCAACGTACATTTGCCCTCTGAGATTCTCAGAAATGAACTGAATTATTCAAAGTAGGATGGCTAGTATGTCAGAACTCAGAACTAAAATGCTAACTTTTTATTCTTTTTGTGGTAGTTTCCGCCTTTTAAAATGCCAACACCGTTTCCTTGATTTTATTTCTTCTCTTACCTCTTGGTAAGATTATTTGGATGTTAACTGAACGATGACAGTTCAAACCTGCCAGCAGCTCTGTGGAAAACAGATGAGACATTCAGCTTCTATAAAGTTTTACTTACTTAGGGTGTTGCAGTTCAGCTTGTGCGTGGCAGTGGGATCAGCAGCGGATGCAGTGAGAGGGTTGGCATGATGTCACATCATTTTGTTGGTACAGTCTACCAAGAGGCCAGAAGTCAGAACTTATGCAGACTATGACTCTGTGAATGAATGCATGGAAGGCCTTTGTTAAATATATGAAGAACATCTGAAGGAAATTAATCCAAACAGTCCTTCAATCACATAAAAGTGAATTATTTGATTTTATTGATGATCTGACAGACCTCAGTGATCTTGTTTACTAAGCCGATACACAGACAAGCCAGCCTTACAGCAAAGACTGGATCAAGGAGAAAAATCTATGTGTTCTTTGGTTGGCAGGCCCTACAGGCTCAGAAATAGTTGAGTTGGAAGAGTTGGGGAAATGGGGGCGGACTTTGAACACAGGTGTGTACAGTGTGCTGTCGTGGGTGTTTTGTATTATAGTCATGTTTCCATTTTGTTACACTGTGTCCAGGACTGAATGTATTAGATGGGGGGGAGGGAAATATTTACCTACTTAGAAACCATAAAGGGCAGTTCTACTTGATCCAACAGTGTTGCTACAAATCAGAATTAACTTAATGGCAGTAGATTTGCTTTTGGGAGGTAGTTCTATAGTATGAATAAAATTCTACTATCTGAGGCAAAGAGGCCAGGAGGGTACAAGCAGGAAATAATAGAAATAGTGTAGCATTGGATGACCCATAGTAAGTGCTCAGTAAGGCATTGTATGAATTAACCAAATGTGATCACATTCATTGTCTCATTTTATTATAAAAACTCTGTGTGATAAAATGGAACTGATAATATTGCTTCCAATTTACAGAGAAAACAGTGAAGGGCAAGGTGTAAAATATCACACAAAATAACAAGGTTTCTAACTACAAAATCCAGAGTTTTGCTATCTTGAAGCAGGTTAGTCTGCTGACTCGTTCACTGACCATCAGTATGGCCTAGGTAGGAGTTTCCTCGACAGTAAATGGTAATGACCATTACTATTGCACAGAGAAAGTCTGCATTTAGGGACCTCTCCAAATTATTGAAGAGTAATGTTCTTACTTTGAGATTCCGATCATGGTCTCTCTGATTAGTTGCTATGCATCTGGACAATGAATAAGGATGACAGAAGAGAATTGATGTCTTTGAGCTATGGTGTTGGAGAAGAGCACTGAACATCCCATGAACGGCCAAAAGAATAAACAAATATGTCTTGGAAAGGGTGCAGCCAGAGTGCTCTTTGGAGGCAAGAATCATAAGGCTTCACTTCACATGTTTCTAGGCATGTTTTGGGCATGTTTCTAGGAGGGGCGATTCCTTGGAGAGGGACATGATGTTCAGAAAGGTGGAGGGTCAGTAAAGGAGAAGAAGACCCTCAACCAGATGGATTGATGTGGTGACTGATGGAACAACGGACTCTAATGTGTCAGGAAGTGTGAGGATAACAAAGGTTATGACAGGGTTCAGATCTGTTGTTCATAGGGTCACTATGGGTCGTAACTGACTTTACAGCACCACCTAAAACCAACAACAACAAAAAGGTAATGATTATAATGCCCACCACATCAACAGAAAACTGCCAGAAATATATGCTGGACTTAGAAGAGGCCATAGCACTTGGAATGTCATTGCCAGTGTCAGGTGGATCTTGGCTGAAAGCAGAAAGTAAGTAGCAGTGGAATGTCTATCTGTGTTTCATTGACTACACAAAATTATTTGACTGTGTGGATCACAACAAACTGTGGCAGACTCTGAGAAGAACTGGAATCCCAGAACACTTAACTGTGCTCATGCAAAACCTATACTTGGACCAAGAAGCCATCATCAGAAAAGAGCAAGGAAACACTGCATGGTTCAAAGTGCAGTGGAAAGAGGAAAAAGAGTGCATCAGAGATACATCCTGTCTCCATATCTTTTCAATCTATT
>NW_006399807.1:7727257-7730294 GCF_000299155.1 Elephantulus edwardii | reverse complement strand
CATAGCAAGTAATTGCAAAGACCATGACCTAGATCAGACACACCTTAGTCTCCAGATTGACATTGTTGCTTTTCAGTATTCTAGAGAGATCCTTGACTGTCGATGTTCCCAATGTAATTAATCTTTTTTTTTTTTCTGGTACCAAGAGTGCTAATTTTGGAGCCAAGCAAACTGAAGCTGTTAATAATTTCAATCTCTTCACTGTCTATCACAATGCTATCAGTTGGCCCAGTTGAGCTTCAATCCATATTGAAGGCTATAGTCTTGACCTTCTGCAGCAAGTGCTTCAGGTCCTCCTCTGTTTCAGCAAGCAAGGTTGTATCACCTGCATAATGGAAGTTGTTGATGAGTCTTCCTCCACAGTCTTCCTCATAGACCCCAGCCTCCTGAATGATCTATTCTGCATATTTGATTGAAAAGGTATGGAGATAGGACAGATTCCTGGCATAATTTTGAACCTAATTTTGAACCATGCAACATTTCCTTGCTTTGTTCTAACAACTGTCTCCTGGTCCAAGTATAGGTTTCAAATAAGCACAATCAAGGGTTCTGGGATTCCCATTCTTCTCAGTGTTAGCCACAGTTTGTTGTGACCCACGGAGTCAAATGCCTCTGCATAGTGAATGAAACATAGATAGACATTCCTCTGGTACTTTCTGCTTTCAGCCAAGATCCATCTAAAATTAGCTATGGCCAAAGCCACCAACTGCTCCAAGGGACAAGATGGGCAATCTCCTCTCGTGTGATTAACTACCTCTGAAAAATCCACCTGAGGTCAGCTCCTGTGATTAACTGCCTCTGAAAAATCCACCTGAGGTCAGCTATGGGCTGATTCCAACTCCACATTACACAACAACATCTTCATAGTTAATGTTAATAAGTTCAGATTCTGCTTATATATTTTATTAATCTATATAACTTGACTCTGAAACCAATCCCAGAAAGAATTATGTATTTATTTCTTTTTTAAAAAATTTTAAATTGAGAAAACTGAGGCCCAGGAAGGTTTATCCAAGAACTGTTAACTGTGTAGTTACAAAACCAAGAACTAAATTCTGCTCAATCCCTCTTTGTATTCATTTTCCTTGTTGTTGTTGTTGTTGTTAAGTTGTTAAGTGCCATCGAGTCGCAGGCGACTCATAGCGACCCTATGAAGGAGAGTCCTCAATGCTTGGGTGTCTGTCATCTTCTCTCCAGGTTCATAGGGTTTCCGGAGGCAAGCTATTACGGAAGTGGATGCCGCTCCTCCTTCCAAGCTTATTTTAATCAGGGAGCTCCACCCCACTCTCTGTCCGCAGTGGGTAACCAACCATTAATGCATTTGACACACGTCAGTGTCACCGTGTTCAGCCTCACAGCAATCACAAGTTACCGCTGTATGGCAACTTGTACACCAGGGCTATACGACCTAGAGGAATGTCTGAACAAAAACAATGAAAGAGTGGCCTGAGGGCTCTTCAGGGTCTCACCAACCCCGCATGCTCAAATGCTGGCAAAGTCCCTCCGCCAGACCCTCAGTTCATCTGGCACTTCCCTTTTGAGGATAAAAAAAATAAATAAATAAATTTTTTAAAAAAATGGCAAAGTGGGAAAGATAGGTGGTTCTAGGCCTAACAGCAGATTTTAAGAAACAAGACTTTTAATAAACTTAATAATGAACTTGGCTTTTGTTGTTGTTGTTGTACATTCTCACCAGTGTTTCTTTGTCCAGGTACATATTGCAGTGCATGCTCACCTGATCCACAGGTTACCTTTACTATCATCACTCAAAACTCACTGCTTTCGAGTTGGAAACAACTAATAGCTGACCTTCCAGCAAATTACTGACGCTGCAGGAAATTGCTCGTTTTTGTCCTGCCGAGCCACTGGGGGATTTAACCCCCCAGGAGGCACAGCCTGTGCGTTAGCAGCACCGCTCTCCACGCTCTCCACCGGCTGTGCCACCGGAGCTCCATGTGCTCCTCACAGCTAAGAGCATATCCAAGTGCACAGGGACTGTGCTTGGGTGTAAGTCTTAGCGCCACCACGTTTCAAAGCTGCAGCATATCTAAGTCCCTTGGTTTCTCTGTTTCCTCACAGTTACGTGAAAGAAAATAAGAGCACCTTTCTCAGAGTTAGTGTGAAGGTTCAAGGATTTCCTAATGTAAACATGACTGTTAAATGGACAGTCCCCAAGAAATGTTGGTGATGTTGTGATAATTATGATTCCCATGGTAGAAGGCCAGCTGCCATCCAGATGCCCTCTTCTCTGTTCCTTTTCACGCCTTGCACATGTCATCTCCATGTCTTTTGCTCAGGTTCCCTTCAAATGAACTGTCCTTCACTCTGCCTCATAGTTTATTTATCTAGACTTACGATGTCATTTAAAAAATAATATCCTGAGTATGGGGACTCTTCCATACCTGTTTATTTCAATAATTGAACATCTATTTATAATTATAATGCAGGGAGCCCTGCTGGCTTAGTGGTCAGAGTTGAGCTGTCCACCCAAAGACATGCAGTTCACAGCCACCAACTGCTCCACAAGAGAAAGATGGGCAATCTCCTCCCATGTGATAACTGCCTCTGAAAACCCACTGGAAAGTCAATATATAGATCAGTTCCATCTCAATGATACAGACAAAGCCATTTATAATACTATAAACCTGTGATAAACTAGAACTTATCCAAAATTCAGTTAACCTTGCAAAGGACAGAATTTCTTGAAGCCTAATATTAGTAGATTGACTTAAAGATGTTTGTGAATCAAAGAAAAGTCAAATTACTGTCTAAAGAGTAATGTTGTCTTATATTCTGACCCTTCTAAAGTTATTTGATAATTTACAAGATGATATCACTTGGAATTTGGCCTTATAATTCACAGTTGTAATGTTCACATTTCGCTTTGTTCTTTTCCATATTAACAAATTCTCCTATGCATCGACTTGCATCCTTGCAGATTTCTTGGCAGCTTCTGAAAACTATAGGGCAAGAAAAGTCAAGGTCCAGGCAACCTCTTGGATCATCTTTGTTAGCAAGTGCAGAAAAGCACTGGAAG
>NW_006399807.1:7721392-7727130 GCF_000299155.1 Elephantulus edwardii | reverse complement strand
ACACCACTAATGGAACCAGTGCCCTCAATGGGGTAAAATGAACATTCTTCTTGGCACTGACCTTCCTCAACTGAGACATTTCCAATATCCACTGCCATTGAGTCTATTTCCAACTCATAGTTTGCCTTTATGAAATATCCCATAGGACTTCCCAGTTTAGACCCTTTACAGAAGCAGTCTGCTTTACCTTCTTGCCACAGAGAAGTTGATGGGTTCAAATCACTGACGTTGGGGTTAGCAGCCGGGCATTTTAACCACCATACCACCAGGACGATTAAGTTTCTAATGCAAATGCGAAAGTTGATACCTTGTGGATTCACAAGTCAAATCACTCCCTCCAAGGCCAGTCAGCAGCACTGCTGTAGCTCTGAGACCTCATTATGTATGACATGTACATACATATTCTAGTGCTGCTTACCAAGAAAGGCAGACCTCATTTAACACAACCAAAGCACTGTAATATGCCACCAAAAGGAATATGACAAAAGGAAATGGAAGACATAGGGAAAACAATAAATATTTTGCTCTCGTGAAATCCAGGATGAAAGATTGTTTTTGTAGTTGTGTACCACTGAGTCAGAACCGACCCATAGCTGACCCTCTGGTGGGTTTGCAGAGGCAGTTACTCATACGGAAGGAGATTGCTCATCCTTCTCCCAAGGAGATAAATGATAAAAATTTTGCTATCATAAAATCTGGGATGAAAGATTGATTTTACATAATTTTAGAACAAGATTTTCTTCCCTAATTTAACATCATCTTCAGTGAGGATGGAATAGTAATTAATCCAGATGTAAATTACAGAAAAATTAAAATATCAAATTAGTTTAAATGCTGCGTATAGGGTTGTTATACATCACAGGTAACTTAACAGCACATAACAAACAATAGCGTACTATGACAGGTTTGGAAGCCAGAGTGGCATCCACTTCCTAAACAACATGCCTCCGGAAACTCTATGAACTTTGATAAATGTCAATAGTTGTAGAGGGGCTTCAGGCCTTTTGCAATGAGCCGTGCTCTACTTGAAGGCAATCAATAACAACAGCATATGTACATCTACCTGTGTACAGCAGGATTGAAGTTTTGTCATCTAATGGGCTTTCATTGGCTGATTTTAAGGAGAACCAGAACTTTCTTCCATTGTTGTTTTGGGCAATAAGTGCCACTGAAACCAGTTCAGAATCATAGCAACAAACAGTTTCCACTGACAGACAGATGGTCAGTATACTTGTAGGACAGTGACGAGGAATCCAATCCAAGTCCCAAATAGAAGGAGGAAATTATTCTGTTGAGCCATCATTTCATGCTGTTGTATCTGTTGATGTTGTTGCTAAGTACAACTCATAGCAACCCTAAGAACAACAGATCTGAACCCTGTTCTTTCCTGTACCATCCTCACACTTCCTGACACACAAGAGCCCATTGCAGCAGTCACCCTGTCTTCCTTTCTGCCATGGACCCTCCACCCTTCCCAGCATCATATACTTCTCCAACAGCATAATACAGTTGTTTGTTTGCTTGTTTAAGGTATGTTAAGAACACAAATTTGTAGTAATTTCATTTTAATAGAAACAATACCTAATAAGGAGATACTACTGTATGCCAAGCACAGCTGTTAGGTAGTATTTTATATAAATTAACAAAGTAAATCATCACAATAGTAATATAAGGTATTTATTATCCTATCATATTCAATGGAATTCACAGAAAGTTAGTATGCCTATGATAATACAACTAGCAAACGGCAAAGGGAAGATTTGAACGTAAGCAGTCCAGCTTCTGAGTCTATACCAGAGTCTTTCTATCCTCACCATTAGATAGATGGTGAATAAATATTCATACTTGATTATCTGAATGGACTCTAATTCCAATGATATTCTTCTTCTTCTTCTTTTTTTATGGTGACAAGATTGAGATTGTTAACGGCTTTGGTTTGCTTGGCTCCACAATCAACACTCTTGGTACCAGCAGCCAGGAAATCAAGAGACAAATTTCATTGAGAAATTCTATTGTCAGGGACCTCTCCAGAGTACTGAAGAGCAATGATGCCAGTCTGGAGACTAAAGTGTGTCTGATCCAGGCCATAGTCTTCACAATTGCTTGCTATGCATCAGAGAGCTGGACAATGACTAAGGATGATAGAAGGAGAATTGATGCCTTTGAGCTGTGGTGGTGGAGAAGAGTTGTATATACCATTGACTGTTAGAAGAGCAAACAGGTTCATCCTAGAGAGGGTGAAAACAGGCTGCTCCTTGGAGGCAAAGATTCTGAAGATCTGTCTGACATATTTTGGACATGTTACAAGGAAGGACCAGTTTTTGAAGAAGGACATCATGCTTGGGAGGGAGGAGAGACAGGGCAGGAGAGGAAGACCCTAATGAGATGGATTGACTCAGTGACTAGAGTAATGGAGGTGGGTGTGGCAGAGACAATGAGGTTGGCACAGGATAGAGCAGGGTTTAGGACTCTTGTACATAGGATTGCTATGAGTCGCAAGCAATTCAACGGTATATAACAACAACAACAACAAAACAATTTTATTTAGATTTATTTACAAAGAAGTCCATGAGAAAACAGAGACAGAGGTTAGGCAGCCACAAGCCTGGGAAGAACCACTGGAGCTACCAGAAGCTGGAAGAGATAAAAATGAAATTAATTTGTTAATCTTTATACCATAGACTAGGTCTTCTAAGCTTGGTCCCAGTTTGTCCCTCATAACTTTATGGTTTGGGGCTTTATTCCCAGGTCTCTGATCTACCTTGAGTTGATTTTTGTGTATAGTCTGAGATGTGGATCTTGATTCAGCTTTCTGCAGGTATTAGTCCAATTTTGCTAACACCATTTGTTGAAAATGTTGTCATTTCCCCAATTGATAAGTTCTATTTTCTTATTGGGCATTAGTTGACCATAGATAGATAGGTCCATTTCTGGGTTCTTGTTTCTATTCCATTGGTCTTTGTACCTGTTATTGTATCAGAACCATGCTGTTTTGGTTACCACAACTGTGTAGTAGGTTTAGAGGTCAGGGAGTGCCATGTCTCCCACATAACTTTTATTCTTCAGAAGTGCTTTGCTTACTTGGGGTCTCTTTCATTCTAAATAAACTTGACAATTTCCCTTTTGACTCCCTTGAAAAATAAATTTGGTATCTGTATTGGTATTGCATTAAACATATAGATTGCTTTTGGTAAGATTGTCATTTTCACAAGATTGAGTCTTCCTATCCATGAATAGGGCATGTTTTCCCATCATTTAAGTCTTTTATTGTTTCTCACAGAAATGTTCTGTGCTTTTCTCTGCAAAAATACAGCCACAGACGAACAATCTGGAGAGGTAAAAATTAATGAATGAGACTTTCTAAACATTAAATCTCTGTGCTCATCAAAACCTTTTTCCAACAGGGTGAAAAGAAAACCTACTGACTGGGAATAAACATTTGGCAATACCCTCTCAGACAAGGGTTTCATAACAAAATTTAACAGAATACTCCTGGGCTTCCAGAAGAAAAAGACTGAGCAAAAGACATGGAATGACTTCACAGAGGAAGACATTCAAATGGCCAACAGACACATGAAAAACAGTCTCAGTATCACTGGCAATAAGAGAGATGCAAATCAAAACCACAACGAAATGCCATCTCATTCCACTAGCAATGACAAAGTTCAGCAGCGCAGTAAGCAATAAATGCTGAAGAAGTGGGAAGTCTCATATACTCTTGGTGGGATTGTAAATGGTACAACCACTCTGGAAGACAGTTTGGCCT
The DNA here is from genome assembly GCF_000299155.1 of Elephantulus edwardii. NCBI lineage: Eukaryota > Metazoa > Chordata > Mammalia > Macroscelidea > Macroscelididae > Elephantulus > Elephantulus edwardii. Next base: position 7,723,364 of record NW_006399807.1, on the reverse strand, counting down.
TTCCTTAAAATGTTGACTATGGAAACTCTGTATGATCCAGCTATTCCCCTACTAGGAATATATCACAAAGAAATTAGAACTGAGACACAAATAGAGATTTGTATACCAATATTCATAGCAATGCTACTCACCGTCACAAGAACATGAAAACAGCCCAAATGTCCAACCACAACTAAATGGACTGAGAAATTGTGGTACATTCACACAATGGAATACTATGTACCATTCAGGAGCAATGATTTTGAAAAATTCTACATAATTGGGAGAAACTGAAGAGAATTATGCTGAGTGAACTCAGTCCCATAAGGACAAATAAGGCACAAGACTAGTATTGTAAAAATAGAAGGATAACTAGTGAAATATATATAGGAACTCAAGGGGGGAAGAGGTGGGAGTGAAGGGGTGAAGATAGATAGGGGTGAAACTACAGGTTTGCACAGTTTGGTGGGTGAAGGGAGGGAGAGAAGGAAATGGGAAAGATCTGTGTGAAAAGATCCAGTAATGATGGACAAGGTCCAATGATGATTAATTTTATAAAACATGATGCATGAGAATGATTGTGTGAAACACAATGTGAATAAGGAATAGTTTGAATGAAACACAATGCATATGAACTTTATAAGCAAAGCAATAAAAAATGTATTTCTAAACAACAAAAAAGAATGAAATGAAATCTCTCCCTGAAGCCTCTAGAGTGAGCAAAGCATGCTGATACCTTAATTTTAGACTTTTGGCCTCTAACATAGTGAGATGACAAATTTCTGTTGTTTAAGCTACTAATCTTGTGGTAATTTGTTACAGCAGCTTTAGAAAACCAATACCATCTAATTGCACCTGGTGATAGTTTTCTAAGGCAGTGCCAATCAGTTAAAGCAAGAGGCTTGTATCAGCTCCTAGAATCAGGCAAGGAAATATAGGAAATCATAGACAGCAAAATCCACGTAAGAATCACAAGTTCAGGGACAGATATTATACAAATTCTGACAAAATGCTTCTCACCTAGGGCAAAAAATCACTACCTGTGAAGAGTAGGGACATAAGCAGATCTGAAGAGGAGCACAAGGGATCTCTGGACAAATGCTGTGGAATCACTGAGCAGCTCAGCAGGAGGGATTCAGTGATGTCATCATGGTGCATAGACAGCTGCAGAAATCATCTGCAGGAATGATCAAGGTTGGAATGATTCTGCAGGAAACATCAAGGCTGCCTTCTGAAGGGAGAGACAGAAAGTGGTTCACTTTAAAAAAATTATCTTATTTTTGGATGTTGTTAAGAAAGAAATGGAACACATAAATATTGACATACTAGATATTGGTGAAGTGAGATGGCTTTGCATGGGTCATTTTTAATTAGATGCTCATATGATCTACTATGCCAGGGATGAAAAGGTGAGAAAAAAATGAGGTTGCTTTCATAATTAAACAAGTAATTTCTAGATCCATTATGAAATACAATGTGGTGAGTGACAGGATAATGTCCATATGTATACAAGGAAATCCAGTGAATATCGCTATCATGCAAATATATGCACCGATAACTAGAGCCAATAGAAGATTTTTACCAACTATTGCGGTCAGAAATCAATCGAACATGCAATCAAGATGCATTGATAATCATGAGTGACTGGAATGCAAAAGTTGGGAACAGGGAAGAAGGGTCAGTAGTTGGAAAACATAGAATTGGTGACAGAACGAGGCTGGAGACTGGAGTGATAGAATTCTACACATTCAGTGATTTATTCATTGCAAATACCTTGTATAAGAAACACAAGCACAGGCTATACACATATATTTCACCTGATGGTATGCATAAGAATCAAATCAATTACATCTGTGAAAAGAATCACTGGAGAAGCTCAATATCACCTGTGAAAACAAGGCCAAGTTCTGATTGTGGAATAGATCACCAACTATTCATATGCAAGTTCAAGCTGAAGTTGAAGAAAATGAAACCAAATCCATAGGAACAAAAA
>NW_006399807.1:7719537-7721167 GCF_000299155.1 Elephantulus edwardii | reverse complement strand
AGTAATCAAGAAATTAAGGAGCTGAACAGAGGATTTCAAAGGGCAGCTTGGGAAGAAAAAGCAAGGTATTTTAATGAAATGTGCAAAGAGCTGGAGTCAGAAAATCGAAAGAACTGAACTTACTCAGCATTTCTTAAGATGAAGGAATTGAAAAACAAATTTAATCCATGAATGGCAATACTTAAGGATACTTTGGACAGAATGTTAAATGATCCAAGAAGCATTATAAAAGATAGAAGGAGTATACAGATTCTCTGTACCAGAAGGAATTGGCAGACACAGAAGAACTTCATGAAACAAGTTGTAAGCAAGAGCCTGTAGTGATGAAGGAAGAAGTAGTTCAAGCTGCTCTGAAAGAATTGGCAAAAAACAAGGCTCCAGGAATTCATAGCATACCAATTGACATATTTCAACAAAGAGACACTACCCTGGATGAGCTCACCAAGTTGTGCCAAGAAATCTGGAGGACAGCCATGTGAACAACTGATAGGAAGAGATCAATATTTGTTCCCATTCTAAAGAAAGGTGACCTGACAGAGTGTGGAAATTATTAAACAATATCAGTAATATCACATCCAAGCAAGATTCTCCTGAAAATTATAAAAAAATGACTGGAGCAACACATCAATAGAGAACTGCCAGATGTGCAGGCTGGGTTTAGAAGTGATCAGGGTGCTAGGGATATTATAGCTAATGTTAGATGGATCTTGGCTGAAAGCAGAGAGTACCAAAGAAATGTCTATATGTGTTTCATTGACTACGCAAAGACTTTTGACTGTGTGGATCACAACAAACTGTGACCAATGCTGAGAAGAATGGGAATCCCAGAACATTTGATTGTGCCTATGTGAAACCTATACATGAACCAAGAGGCAGTCGTCAGAACAGAGGAAGGATACACTGCATGGTTCAAAATTGGGAAGGATGTCCACCAGAGATTATTCTGTTTCCATACCTTGTCAATCTATAGCAGAACAGCTCATCTGGGACATTGGCCTGTATGAGGAGTTTGGAGGTTTGGAGGAAGATTCAATAATAGGTTTGGAGGAAGGTTCATCAACAACCTGCATTATGTAATGACACAACCCTGCTTGCTAAGACCGAGGAAGACCTGAAGAACTTGTTGCATCAGATCAAGGACTGCACCCTTCAATATATATTGAAGCTCAACATCAAGAAAACAAAGATTCTCTCCAGTGGGCCAATTGGCAGCATCATTATGGATGGTGAAGAGATTGAGATTGTCAACAGTTTTCGTTTACTTGGCTCCACAATCAACACTCTCAGAACCAGGAGCCAAAAAATCAAGAGACTAATTACATGGAGAAAGTAGGCTGTCAGGGATCTTTCCAGAGTACCGAAGAGCAATGACGTCAGTCTGGAGACTAAAGTGTGCCTGATTCAGGCCATAGTCATTGCCATTGCTTGCTATGCTTCAGAGAGCTGGAAAATGACTAGAGGTGATAGAAGAAGAATTGATGCCTTTGAGCTGTGGTGCTGGAGAAGAATGTTGAATATACCATGGACTGCCAGGAGAACAAACAGGTTAGTCCTACAGAGAGTGAAGCCAGGCTTGTCCTTGGAGACAAGGATTCTGAGGCTTTGCTTGACATACTTTGGGCACATTGCA
>NW_006399807.1:7693962-7718769 GCF_000299155.1 Elephantulus edwardii | reverse complement strand
CCATAGACTTCAATGCCATAAACATATTTCATCTAGTTTTTCTCAGTCTTACCCCCACTCCAATGCCAGCCTCCTTCTACAACAGTGGCACCATATAGCATTTGTCCCTTTGTGACTGAGATACCTCACTCAGCATAATAGAGAATAGATTCTTAACAAAGACAGGAACCTGGACATTCCACAGGAGCCAAAGAAGCAAGAGGCCTTGGTTGGAAGGACTACCATGATTTTGACTGGTGGCAGAGAAGTCTTGACTGGATTAGGACCTATTAAAGGCCACAGTGCATTTCTATCTTGAGTCTTAACACCTTTCCTGAAGGCTGGAGGTCAGAGGATGTCTATCCCAGGTTTGGTTTGCAAGGAGGCGATGGCCCACCTCTTTAATCCCAAAGAGAAGAAACAGAGAGACACTTTGAGATCAGTTTCAACGGTGGTGTGGGTCTCCTGTGGCTAGTGAATCACCTTCCACAGCTGACACGGAGCAGATAGTCGGCATAAACCCTTCTGTGTTGCAGGTCAGGGATTCACTTCCAGCCTGCTGGGATCAGATAGAAAAATCCAGTTGACCAGGTGCCGTATAACTTGTCCACATGAGCAAAGCAGAGAGAGGTTTATTATGTACCCAGAACAGTGAAGGTCACTCCCCAAAGGGAGGACAAGCTGGGAGAGAAAGAGGCTTCGCTTTCAGCCTCTGTGATAATAGGTAGCTCTAGGCTGATGTCTCTTGGCTGGACTGGGTGAAAGGCTCCTCTGATTGGTGGAAGATTGGCAGACAGTCTCCCAGCAGAGAGGAAGTCAACACATTTTTCCTTTGTCCTCACTCCTGTACCAGGATGAGTTTTCTTTGAAATGCCTGGCAGCATAGGCCCTAGCAGAGAACATCCCTCAGAACACCCGACTATAAATTCCAGTTTGAAGGGCCTATGCTTTTTGAGATTACGGCTTTATTTGTTCTACTGCAACATCCACTTACTTCCCTCGTTATTGTTGTCGGGTGTCTTCTTGTCAAACGCGACTCTTAGCAAACCCAGGACAAGACAGTGGCCAGCTCTGTGTCATCTCACAGCCCTTTCTAAGTGAGAGCCCATTATTGCAGCCCTTGTCAAAGGTCTCCCTTATTTTTTGCTCACCATCTACTTTACGGAACATGATGTTCTTCTCCAGGGGCTGGACCTCTTCTGGTGACACATCAGAAATAAGCAAGAAATAAGCAAAAATCTTGCATCCTCACATCTCAGGAGCGTTCTGGCTGTACTTCCTCTGAGACGGATTTATTTGCTTGTCTGGCAGTCTGTTGTCAACACCATAATTCAAATACACCAATTCTTCTTCTGCCTTTCTTTTCATCATCCAGTTTCCAAGTGTATACAAAGTTATTGGAAACCCTACCGCCAGTCCACTCTTCTGGTTCCATCCCTCAGAAGCCAAGACAATTACAAAGTGGACGCTAGGGAGGAGGGAGACAAGGAGGACCCCTTACTGCCTACACTTAGGGGAAGACAGAAGACTTCTAGCACTGGGTAGCCTCTAGTCCTGACAGGAATTCAATATACCAAAAGGACTTGAGAATATTCTATGGAATCACTGTGTTCCAGGTGCCATGAATTCTCCTTGGTGTGACTCTATTACAAAAGCATCTAAGTAAATCTTTCTGCTAAACACGAGGTATGATTGCATGAGTGGCACCAGGCTAATCTGCTCATGCACACTGGCTTCACAGCTATAAAACAGGTTGTTGTTGGGCTGCATGATTACTGCTCCAGGATCTATTTTTGTTGGCAAGGGGAATAGTATTCCCACTAGCAATTCCAGGCAGCTCTTGCAAGTAGGAAAACTTTTAAGAGGCAAACGAGGTTATCTGTAACTGTTCCTAAGCGTGAGTGACAGCTCTGCCCAGTGGTAACCATTGCTGTTAAATACTTAGGAATTGCTTTACCGTATTTGGAGAAGTCTGGATCTTTCACATGGCCAGACTCAGTGAAAGATGGCAAAGGTGAACTGGAGCATGATTTTTCTTTTCATTTGTGATTTTAAAATAAATGCATACTTCATGCATCAGGGACCATTTTAGAGACTAAAGTTGCAAACATACGTAAGACCTGATCTCTCCCCTTAATTTAGGGCCTCACTGTCTTGGAAACAGCGAGGTCTGTGAATGCTAGTAACTGAAGAGCTGACAGTTCAAATGTATCTGGAAGCACCACAGAAGAAAGACCTGGCAAATCTTTCTGGAAAGTCACAATCTTCAAAACACTCAAGAGTGCATTTCTGTTCTGGCACTCATGGGATTCGCATGAGTTGGGATTGATGGAGAGTGACCTAACAGGTAGAGAGATTAACACAGCTAAACCAAAGGTGATGTCTCTCTGGCAAAATATGTCAACTAGTGGCTCCATGGGAGAAAGATGTGCGGTCTCCTCCTGTGCAGTTTATACCCTCAGAAAACCTGCCTCAAGGTCAGCTCTCAGTCAATTCCAACTCAATGGAAAAGAGAGAAAGAAATTTTTGCATAGGGGGAGTATAGGTGGTAGTCCACAAATAATTACATTCACAAAGAAATACATTTGGATAGACTCCTTCATGTTTCATTTTATCTGCTGTTTATAATAAGTCTGTGAGTTGGGTAGGAAAATGTTACTCATCAGCTAACCCCCACTAGAAACACACTTAGAGTAAAGAAGTTTGATTTACTAGTTGTTGTTGTTGTTATGTATTGTTGAGGAGGAACTGACTCATAGCTGATTCTCCAGTGGCTTTTCAGAGGGAGTAAATCACGTGGGAGGAGATTTCTCATTTCTCTTGTGGAGCAACTGGTGTATTTGAACTGCTTACCTTCAGATTGGCAGCTCCTTATCATTAGGCCATCAGAGCGCCCTGCTTATTAGTTACCACACTTACATTGTTGTTGTTGCTATGTGCTGTCAAGTGGCTTGCAACTCATAGCGACCCTATGTACAAGAGCACTAAACCCTGTTCTATCCTATGCCAACCTCACTGTCTCCGACACACCTACTCCCATTATCCCAATCACTGAATCGATTCATTTCATCGAGGGTCTTCCTCTCCCGTGCTGTCCCTCCATTCTCCCAAGCATGCTGTCCCTCTCCAAGGACCTGTCCCTCCTTGCAACATGCCTGAAGTATGTCAGACGAAGCTTCAGAATCCTTGCCTCCAAGGAGCAGCCCGGCTTCACCCTCTCCAAGACAAACCTGTTTGTTCTCCTAGCAGTCCATGGCATATTCAGCACTCTTCTCTAGCACCACAGCTCAAAGGCATCAAAATATGTTATTATTACTATTATAACATTATATTCTTTATCACTTCTGGCTTTATTATTAGCATGGGAGAGCATGTACCACAGGGAACTATGAGGCCTTTTCAATGGTAGGAGTCAGAAAAGAGACAACGTTAGGGCTTTGGGTCAGGGAGCTGATCATGGGATAGCCTTGGGGGAAAATACCGCCAACAAAACTCAGAAAGAGCTAGAAAATTCCATGGACAGAACACATGGATCAATGTGAGCTACTGTCAGAAGATTTGTCACTTGGATGACTGACTAGTCGTGAGCATCATGAATCTATTTGGTACCATTTATCTGTTCTGCCAAATCATAGTGCAGCACGTTTTAAAATAATGTGGTTTCTCTGAATTCTCAGGGATCGCTGGTGGGTGTAGTAGGTGAGGAGTTGCACTTCTAAACTAGAGGTTGATGATTGACTCTGCCAGCTGCTCTCAGGGAGAGAGATGGGCAACGTTCTCCTGTGTGATTTACAGCCTCTGAAAATCCCCTGGCGGGCGAGCTTGAAGTCAGCTCCAAAGTGATAGCAATGAGTTGAGAAAAGCTCATTTAAATTCTCAGGGCTTCCATTCCTGAGACTGTCACACTGATATCATTCTACTTTTCAAGGTAAGAAACCACTCAGCAGGCTTTTCCAAAGTCCACATGTGAAGTTAGCTATGTTAGGTGGCTTCAGGGCCCAGCCGAACCCAGGTCTGCTGTCTTTGAATGCAGCCCACAAATCCCCTTGGCACAGTCAATCTGTTCTAACTATAATGTCTCTCTCACTTTGTATTTATTTGCGTGCCTTTCCGTCTTATCTCCCTAAGACTGTATGAGTGATGACCTGACATATAAACTTTGAGAAGAATGTGCTCTTTATATATAAATTGCCCAGTTTCAAAATCTGGACCAACTTTCATTGGCTGAGGAGTCTTGGGCAGGTTTTAACTTCTTGATGCTTTGGATTTTCCTCAACTATGAAATAGGAATACTGTGCCTGTCTCCTTTATAGAGTGCTGTAACTTAAACTAGGCCTCTAAAAAAAGGTATGTTCGTTCAATGTTATTTGAGAATCAGGCCTATGCAGATGCAAATCGTTAAGGAGGTCATACTGGAGCCGGGAAGGCTCTAATCTAGGCTAAGTGATGTCCTTGTAAGTAAAGAATAAAAGGCAGAGAGACAGACACCACGTGAGGACCAAGACAGAGCCTGGAGCGATGCATCTACAAGCCAAGGAAAGTCCAAGATTATGAGAAATTACCAACAGCTAAAATAAAAGAACTTGAAACAGATACTGCTCAGAGCCCTTAAAAAGAAGCAACACTATCAATAACATGATTTTGACCTTTTGGCGTCCAGAACATAGGAAGAATACATTTTTGTCCTGTTAAGTCCCAGTTGGTGATATTTTGAATGGCAGCCCTAATACATAGGCTAACCGTAACAATTAAGTGACATCATGTGCAGAAATTCTTCAGAATTATGTCTGTCACTGAAGTGCCTGATTCAGTACTGTCATTAGCTCCATTTCTTGTGGCACCCAGCACAGTGGCCAACAAACTGATCCCTGCGCTATAGAACAGTGTTTCTCAAATTTTAATTTGCATGAAAATCTGGAAAGTGTGTCAAAACAATGCTGATTTTGATGGAGCTGGTTTGATGTGGGATCTGAACATTCCACATCTCTGAAGAGCTTCTGTGTGATGTTACTGTTATTGGAACCACACTTAGAAAACAGGATGTGGTGGTCAATGACTCATCTCCAGACCAGCAGCCTCCAGGCCACCTGGAAGGAGGGAAATGGCACACCTGTGAGTTACGTGACCAGCGGCCTCCCCTGGTCTGAGGCTAGGAGAGCCAGATGTGCCCAACTTCCACAACCAACAATTCTGACTGGGACCCTGAGGTCCATACAGAAGGGAGTAGGGAATATAGCACAGAATTAAAAATCATAAAAAAGATGAGATTTGTTGGTATGGTAGGCACTGAAGTAGTGGGCTTTCGGCATCCTTCAAATCTAGAACTGACCCCACTTCTGTGGTCACCTTGCAACCAAACATATGAAGTCAGTAATACTCTGGAAAACATACACCCTGGAGAACAGTTATCCATATGAGACCAAAAGGTATTCACCCCAAAACAAGGCTGTGAAAATGGAGGGGCAAGGCAAAAGGACGAATGGAAACAGGAAACTTAGGGAGGAAGCAGGGTGAGTGCTGGCACACCAAGGAAACTACTACTAAAGTTAAAAAAAATGTAAATGAATTAATGAATGGAAATCTAATTTGCTCTGTAAACTTTCAACTAAACCACATTTAAAGAAACTAAAACCTCTGTGCCAGATCCACCGGAATATGCCCCACAATTTATGTTTTCAAGCTTTCTAGGGGATTCTGATCCTAAGTTTAATGGTATGGAACAGCGAATAACTGAATGGAATTTGTCTTTGACAAATTCTGGATTTGCCACTTACCCATGTGAGGACTTGGGGTGAGTCATTCGTAAGCACTGAAACTCATTCATTCCCTGCCATCAAGTTGGAATTAACTCATAGCTGACAGTCTTGTGGGGTTTCCCAGGCTGTAAATTGTATGGGAGAAGTTGCTCATCTTTATCCTGCAGAATTACTAATGGATTACAATCACCAGAGTGTTACAGCCTTTGGGTCAGCAGTACAACCCCCTCCAAACTACAACCCAGAGCTGAAGCCTCTAAATAGTCCATTCTTCTGCATTCAGGATGTAACTGTAAAAGACCCCAAATGTCCAGCTGAATGGACAAAGAAATTGTGGTACATTCACACAATGGAATACTCTGTACCACTCAGGAGCAACGATTTGGAAAAATAGGACATAATGTGTGAGAAACTGGAGAGCATTATGCTGACTGAACTAACTCAGTCTCATAAAAACAAATTACTGCACAAGACTATTGTAAAAATAGAAGGATAACTAGTAAAACATGCATGGGGACCCAAAGAGGGAAGTGGTGGGAGGAGAGGGGTGAAGATGGGCAGGAGTGTAACCACAGGGTGGCACAGTTTGGTGGGTGGAAGGAGAGGCTAAAGGAAATGGGAAGGATCCAGCGGGGACCTGAAAAGACAGGGTAATGAAGGGCATTGTCCAATGGTGTTTAGTTTGATAAAACATAATGCATGAGAATGATTGTATGAAACTAAATGTGAATGAAGAATAGTGTGAAACACAATGTATACGAACTTTGGAAACAAATCAATATAAAAGAAATAGGAAAAAAAAAATTGGACCCTAGGCTAAAGGACACATTTTAACTCCTTGGGCTCCCAAATGCACTGTCTCTGTCTGTCCTCCTCCTGCATCAAATGGAACACATTACATTTACTTTGCTCAGTAGGTTGTTGTTAATGGTGCTAATGAGATAATGTAGCAACACTTAGAAATTGTAAAATAACCCATAATTATGAAGTGCTCCAAGTAAATTTGGTGAATATTCAAATGAAGAGGTGAAGTATCCTAGATGTAAATATGTAACTACACTTTGGAATGCCCAGACTGGAAATAAGTATCTTTACATAAAGTCATTTGTTTAAAATGCATCTAAAGCTTCTTAATAACTACAGATTTTTTTCCCCCATCAGAAATGCTTAATACAGAGTTCTCTCTCTTTATCTCCCTCACATTGCTTTAGAGTCAGAACTGACTCATAGCTGACCCTCCAGTGGATTTTCAGAGGCTACTGAAGCTCAACATAAAGAAAACAGATTCTCACCACCGGGTCAATTGGCAGCATCATGATAGATCGTGAAGATATTGAGATTGTTAACAGCTTTAGTTTGCTTGGCTACACAATTAACACTCTTGGTACCAGCATCCAGGAAATTAAAAGACAAATTGCATTGGGAAAGTCTGTTGTCAGGGATATCTCCAAAGTACTGAAGAGAAACAATGTCAGTCTGGAGACTAAGGTGCTCCTGATCCAGGTCATAGTCTTTGCAATTCCTTGCTATGCATCAGAAAGCTAGACAATGACTAGGGATGATAAGAAAATTAATGCTTTTGAGCTGTGGTGCTGGAAACTGCTAGAAGAACAAACAGGTTCATCCTAGAGAGGGTAAAATCAGGCTGTTCCTTGGAGGTAAGAATTCTGAATCTCTTTTGGACAAGAACAAACTGGGAGGAGGGTAGAGAGAATAGTGCAACAATGAATGAGTGGAAGCCCAAAATCTCTGTAAATGTTTATGAAAATTAATAAAATATAATAAAAAAAAAGAATTCTGAATCTCTGTATGACATACTTTGGACATGTTGCAAGGAGGAATCAGAGCTTGGAGAGGAACATCATTCTTGGGAGGGTGGAAGGACAGCACAAAAGAGGAAGACCCTGGGTAAGATGGACTGACTCAGTGACTGGGATAAAGGGAGTAGATGTGTCAGAGAAAATAATAAGGTTGGCACAAGATAAAGAAGGTTTCAGGGCTGTTGTACAGAGGGTTGCTATGAGTCACAACCGACTCAACAGTACATAACAACAATAACAACCTAACTCATGGCAGAGATTGTCCATCTTTCTTCAGAGGAGCAGTTGGTAGATTTGAACCACTTGCTGTTGGGTTGGCCACACAACCACTTACCTACTGTTGTTGTGGAGTTTAGTGACCCTGTGAACAACAGATCTGAACCGTATCCTATTCTGAGCCGTTCTCACAAGCTCTGACACACTCAAGTCTATTACTGCTGTCACTGTTCAATCCTCCTGGTTGAGGGTCTTCCTCTCCTTTGCTGTCCCTCTAACTTTCCAAGCATGATTTTCCTCTCCTAGCAACATTTCCAAAGTATGTGAGATGAAGCCTTATCATCTTTGTCTCCAAGAAGCATTCTGGCTGTACTTTATCTAAGACATATCTGTTTGGTTTTTTAGCAGTCCACAGAATATTCAATATGCTTCTCCACCGCCACAGTTCAGAGGTATCAATTCTTCTTCTGTCATCTTTATTCACTGCCCAGCTTTCAGCAGAATAGCAAGTGATCGAAAAGACCATGGCCTGAAACAGGCACACCTTAGTCCTCAAACTGACTAGGCCAAGCTAAAATACGTTCTTTATTTCGGTTTACCAGTGATGATAATAACTATGCAGGAGAAATGCCCCATTCATTCCAGTAGAAAAATACTTTTAAGTGATTATTTCATCATCTGTAGAATTACTGCACAGTTTAATTTTCTGAAACATTCCCAGTTGGCTGAGACAACCATTCTTAACATCTGGCCTCGCTAGCCACACTGGATATATACGTATGAAGCTATTTATCTGGCTCTATCAACACACTCCCCAGCTGGTACTGTCTATAATTAGGCAAACCTACTTATAGATATGACTCAGTCACTCCCACCTCAATCAAGAAATATTAATTGAGAAGTATGATGGGAGTTTTATTTTTGTACACTGGTTTAGTAAATCCAATAACTTTAAAAATAGCTATTACTGAATGCCTACTAAGTTCAAGATAAAATAGTCTAACCAAAACTTTTATACGTTTTCTTGTTGCCACAAAACTACCTACACAAATGCAGAATACTCACCTCTCAGACTAAGCTTTTAAAATGAGAAGATGATTTTCAGAGGTAGCCACTCATGCAATCTTAACTAATCAGTCTAAATCTAATCATTCCAACCCACTGCTCAGCTTAGTGATTCTGATGCATGGACAACCCTCTATCAGGTTTACAAGGCTTTGGTGGCCAAGTAGTAAGGAGTTGTGCTGTCAATCCAAAGGCATGTGGTTCAAATCTACTCATTGTTCTGAGGGGGAAAGATGGGCAATATCCTTCTATGTGATTTTCAGCCTCTGAAAACCTACTGGAGGGTCACCTATGAACCTATTTCAATTCCAAGGCATCTGGAAAGAACAGCAACAATCTTTTTTCTACTGTGGAGCGGATGGTAGACTTGAACTTCTGACCTTTTAGTTAGCAGCTTAACACTTAAAGCACCATTTCACAGGGGCTCTTTTCAAACATTCCAACACAGGCAGAATATTGTGGTGAAAAAGGCCTTAACCTGATTGATATGAGAGTTGGATTTTTGTTGCATTGCCATAGACTAGCTCTAGGAGTCCCCATTTATTTGCCTTCAGATACTTATTGTCATTATCTGTAATAGGGGAATTTTGAGCTACCTTTTAAATCTCTTTTTCTACAATCGGCTGTGCTAATGTGCCTGGCGCTGGTGAGTGCAGGTAGGCGCTGTTCCCATGTTACCGTTTTTGGAGGTTACTTGCCCTTTCTCTTTCTTCCACCAGTTCTGTTAGATATAAACATCTTGAAGGTAGACAAGGCAGACAGCTCATGCTGCTTCTGAAACGTCCTCATAGGCCATAGCCTCTGGGCACTCTCAATTTATTTTGCTAACTTCTGGCAAAATGTCTCTTTCCATTTTTAACAAATCCTGAAAACCAACATTTACTCGTACTAAGCATTTTCTTTGTGTTGCTTTATAACTGATCCCAAGGGTCCAATGGGTCTGGTGAAAAGACTCTTAAGAATTGGGCTGCCACTGTGTCAACGAAAAGCAGCACACTGGTGGACATGAAGCGGGAGAGAAATGGAGAGGCAACACTATGCTGAGCCTCAGCTCAGGTATGCTTCTCACTTCTCATCAGCAGAACTGCGTGTAGATGAGATCACACCAAGAAAGTTAGTCCTCCCCTCACCCCGATGTGGCATGATTTCCCTAGAAGTTCTTACTTAACCCTTTCTTAACCCTCCTCATACAGAAATTAAAGCACTGGGAAGTGATTTATCAAAGGTCATTTATCTAATTAAGAACACAGTCAACAACAAACTCTACTCACTATGGTCAAGCAGGAGAGAACTCACAGCTCAAGACTACGTTGTTGTTATGTGCCATCAAGTCACATGTGACTCAAAGCAGTGACCCTATGTACAGCAGTTCTGAAGCCTGCTCTTTCCTGAGCCAACCTCATTGCCTCTGACACACCCATCCCCATTTCCCCAGTGACTGAGTCAATCCTGGATCTTCTTTTTCTATGCTGTCCCTCCATCCTCCCAAGCATGATGTCCTTCTCCAAGGACTGGCCTTTCCTTGCAAGATGCCCAAAATATGTCAGACGGAGCTTCAGAATCCTTGCCTCCAAGGAGCATCCTGGTTTCACCTTCTCCAGGACAAACCTGTTTGTTCTCCTAGCAGTCTATGGTATATTTAATATTCTTCTCTAGCACCACAACTCAAAGGCATTAATTTTTTATGTCAAAGTGAAAGAGATGAACAGAAGATTTCGAAGGGCAGCTCAAGAGGACAAAGCAAAGTAGTATAATGGAACATTCAGAGAGCTGAAATTGGAGAATAAAAAGGGGATAAAAAGCAAGCATTTCACAAGCTGAAATAATGAAAGACAAATTTAAGGATTATGAAGCAATACTGAAAGATTCTATGGGCAATATATTGAATGGCCCAGAAAGGATAAAAATACACAGAATCCAGAATGAATGGAATACACAGAATCGTTGTAACAGAAAGAACTGATTGACATTTAAAAATTTCAGGAAGTACCTTATGAACAGGAGCCAATGATAATGAAGGAGGAAGTAGAAGCTACATTGAAGGCACTGGCAAAATAAAAGGCCCTAGGAATCAATAGGATACTAATTGACTTATTTCAATTAACAGATGCCCCTCTGGATGTACGCACCATTCTATGCCAGGAAATCTGGAGAACAGCTATTTGACCAGTGGATTGAATGAGGTACATATTTGTTCTCATTCCCAAGAATGGTAATTCAACAGAATGTGGAAACTATCAAACAATATATTAATGTCATATTTGGGCATGTTGCGAGGAGGGATCAGTCCTTGGAGAGAGACATTATGTTTGGGAGGGTGGAAGGACAGCACAGGAGAGGAAGACCCTCAATGAGATGGACTGATTCAGTGGTTGGAGTAATGGGAGTGTGTGTGGCCGAGACAGTGAAGTTGGCACAGGATAGAGCAGGGTTTAGGGTGCATGCACATAGGGTCGCTGTGAGTCGCAAGTGACTCAATGGCACATAACAACAATAGTATGCAAGCAAAGAGCTGCTGAAGATTATTCAAAACTGCTAGAACAGTACATAGAAAGAGAACTGCCAGAAGTCCAAGCAGGATTTAGAAGAGGCCATCATACCAGTGACATCATTGCTGATGTCAGATGGATCCTGGCTGAAAGTAAGGAATACCAGAAGAATGTCTATTTGTATTTTATTGACTATGAAAAAGTGTTTGACTGCATGGATAATAACAAGTTGTGACTGACAATGAGAAGAATGGGAATCCCAGAGAATTTAATTGTGATCACAAGCAAGAGAACACTGCATGGTTTAAAAGTGAGAAGCAAGTGTGTCAGGGTTGTATTCTCCCTCTGTACCTATTTAATCTGTATGCCTAACAACTTAGCTGAGAGGCTGGACTCTTATGAAGAGAAGTGTGGCATAAGGATTGGAGGGAGACTCATCAATAGACTGTGTTACACAGGTGACACAAGCTTGCTTGCTGAAAGTGAGTACTTGAAGCACTTGTTGTAGAAGATCAAAGAATGCAGCCTTCAGTATGGATTGTATCTCAATGTCAAGAAAACAAAGTTTCTTACCACTGGATTGACAGACAGTGTCAAGATGGATAGAAAGGAGATTGAAACTGTGAACATCTTCATCTTGCTTGAATCCGTAATTAACACCATTGGTACGAGCATTCAGGAAATAAGGAGATGTATTGTACTCAGAAAATTTGCAGTTAGGACCGCTCTAGATCATTGAGAAATAATGATGTCAGTTTGAGGACTAAGATGCAACTGATTCAGGCCATGGTCCTTCTGATTACTTGCTACGCACCTGAGACCTGGACAGTGAATAAAGATGACAAAAAATAATTGAAGTCTTCGACCTGTGGTGTTGGAAAAGAGCACTGAATATCCTATGGAGGGCCAACAGATATATCTTGAAGAGGGTGCAGCTGGACTGTTCTTTGGAGGCAGGAATGATGAGGCTTTGCCTCACATACCTTGGGCATGTTGCTAGAAGGGGCTATTCCTTAGAGGATATAATGTTAGGAAGGATGGAAAGTCAGTGAAGGAAAGGAAGACCCTAAACCAGGTGGATTGACAGGGTGACTAATGCAGTGGGCTCTTATGTGTCAGGAAGTATGAGGATAGTGTAATATAGAACGGGGTTCAGAACTTTGGTTCGTAGGGTCGCTCGCTATTAGTCGTACTCAATTTGATAGCACCATAACAACCACCACCACCACCACCATGGCCTGGATCAAGTGCACCTTAGACTCCAGACTGACATCATTGCTCTTCAGTACTCTGGAGAGGTCTCTGATAGCACATTTTCCCAATGCAATTCTTCTTTTGATTTCTTTTGGTACCAAGAATGTTGATTGTAGAGTTAAGCAAGCTGAAGCTGATAACACTCTCAATATCTTCACCATTTATCATGTCTCTGCCAATTGGTCCAGTGGTGAAAATCTTTGTTTCCTTGATGTTGTTGAGCTTCAATTCATATTGAAGGCTGCAGACCTTGACCTTCTTGCAGCAAATGCTTCAGGTCCTCTTCAGTTTCACAAGCAAGGTTGTGTCATCCACATAGTGCAGATTGTTGATTAGTTTTCCTCCAATCCTAAAGCCACCTTCCCCCTCAAAGAGCCCAGACTCCTGGATGATCTGTTCTGCATATAAATTAAAATGGTATGGAGATAGGAAGCATCCCTGGCACACATCTTTCCTGATTTTGAACCATGCAGTGTTTCCCTGCTCTGTTCTGACGACTGCCTCTTGGTCCAAGTATAAGTTTCGCATTAGCATGATCAAGTGTTCTGGGATTCCCATTGTCAGAGTCAGCCACAGTTTGTTATGATCTACACAGTCAAACGCCTTTGCATAGTCAATGAAACACAGATAGACATTCCTCTGGTTCTCCCTGCTTTCAGCTAAGATCCATCTAACAATTATCCATCTTTCTTCTACGGACCCACTGATGTATTTGAATTATCGGAGAGGCGTAGTGTTCGGGTTAACAGTGCAATTGGCTATGGACTAGGCCATGAGAGTGGATTTATGATTCTAACCCTCTAATACATCTTGGTATTTGGTTGCTGTTGGGTAGCTTTATTCCAATTCAGGGTGACATTGTGTGACAGGACAGAACTATTTTGTAGGGTTTTCTAGATCATCAGTTCTTTCTTCTTGAAAGCTGGTGGGCAGATTCAAATCGCCAACCTTTTGTTTAGCAGCCAAGTGCTTAATTATTTTTTTACCAGTGCCCCTTCCTGGTCCTCTGTTGTTGTTGTTAGGTACTGTTGAGTCAAGCTTGACTCCTAGTGACCCTATGAACAAAACATCTGAAAAAAAAATGAAAGGAAAAAAAAAGCTGACCCTTGTTTGATCCTGCACTGTCTTCACACTTCCTGACACACAAAAGCCCATTGCAACAGTCACTCTGCCAATCCACCTGGTTGAGGGTCTTCCTTTCCTTCACTGACCCTCCATCCTTCCCCAAGGAATAGCCCCTCCTAGCAAAATGCTCAAAGTATGTGAGGTAAAGCCTCATCATTCTTGCTCCCAAAGAAAACTCCAGCTTTGCCCTCTCCAAGATATATCTGTTCTTACTCTTGGCCATTCATAGCATATTCAGTGTTCTTCTCCAATATCACAGCTCAAATACGTCAGGTATTCTTTTGTCATCTTTATTCACTGTCCAGATCTCAGATGCATAGCAAGTAATCAGAAAGACCATGGCCCGAATCAGATGCACCTTAGTCCTGATACTGACATTATTACTCCTCAATAATTTAGACAAGTCCCTAGCTGCAGATTTTATGAGTGCAATGCATCTTCTTATTTCCTGAATGCTGGCAATTATGGATTTAAGCAATATGAAGCTGTTGACAGTTTCAGTCTCCTCTCCATCCATCATGACACTGCCTATAGGTTCAGTGGTAAGAATCTTTGTTTTCTTGACATTGAGATGCAATCCATACTGAAGACTGCATTCCTTGATCTTCTACAATAAGTGCTTCAAGTCCTCCTGACTTTCAACAAGCAAGATTGTGTCATCTGCATAACACAGGCTATTGATGAGTCTCCCTCCAATCCTGATGCCACATTTCTCTTCATAGAGTCCAGCCTCTTGGATAATTTGCTCAGCATACAGATTGAATAGGTATGGAGAGAGAATACAACCCTGACACACTTGCTTCTCAATTTTAAACCATGCGGTGTTCCCTTGTTCTGTTCGTACAACAGCCTGCTAGTCCAGGTATAGGTTCTTCATGATTACGATTAAGTGCTCTAATATTCCTATTCTTCTCAATGTCAGCCACAACTTGTTAGGGTCCACACAGTCAAATGCCTTTACATAATCAACAAAGCATAAATACACATTCTTATATTCTTCTAGGAGTTAAAATTCCAAGTACAGAGAAGAAGGTGGCGCTATTTAGTACTGCAGGCAAGAGCAGCTGTTTGAAGAACTTTATTTCAGGGTAGCAGCTAGTGTATCACTCTACAACGCTGACAGGGCACAGAAATTGTCAGAAGCAAACAGAATAAACTTTGATAGGGACAAGAGCCATGGAGAACATTTGGGGGAAACTGCCCAAATATAATATGCTGCAGAAATATTCTACACAATAGAGTATCTGGACTCATTATATGCACATATAGCATAGAAATATTACAGTCTTAGGGCCTAAAAGTTGAACATGAGTCAGCAGCATGGCAGCATTGTTTAATAAAGCACGGATGAGATTCGGAAGCAGACAGAGGCATAGAACATTATACTCAGCATATCTGAGTGCTCTCACTCTGTTTTATTATTCTCTAATTGCGTCTTGTGGCTAAAACTTGTCTCCCCAATGAGATTAAAGGTTCCCAACGGACAGAGGTTATGCTTGATTCTTCTCTTGTATCTTTTACCACTATCAAGAAAATATATGTTGAAGGAGAGAAAGGCAAAGAAAGAAAGAGAGTGTACTTACTGGCAGTGTTAGGAGAGTTCTACCGGTGCTGCTGTTGTTATTTGCCATCATCTCAGAACTAACCCATAATTGACCCTTCAGAGGTTCTCCAGAAACTGTAAATCACCCAAGATTACCCATCTTTCTCCTTTGGAGCAGCTGGTGGGCTCCAACCATGTGCCTTTGTGTTGGCAGCACAGCTTCTTACCCTTAAGCCACTAGAGTGCCCTCTGGTGGTTTTAGAATTCTCTCATTCCAAAAGGAAAAAGACTTGGGAAAAGGAGAATGGGATGAGAAATGGAATTTTAAAAAATTTATTATTATTACTATTAATAATAATAATAATAATTTTAATGAAAATTTACAGATATTTTGGATTTCCTTCATTCATTGTTGCACTTTCTCCCTACCCACCCCTCCCCTCAATTCATTTTTCCTTTTGAAAAGAAAAAATCTTTCGTTGTTATACAATCCCTCCCTTCAAGTCCACTCCACCATGCAGCCTTCAATCTGGACTCATGTCATGACAATAATACCTAATAATATATACCTTTTAAACAGTTCTCCCTCATCTGTATACGTAATTTTCCTTCTTAGTCTCCCCCCAAACCCCTATGTCAGCCCTGTTTTACAACAGTGGCACTATGCAGTATTTGTCCTTTTGTGACTGAGATATTTCACTCAATATAATGTCCTCCAGGAAATGGAAATTTTACGAGTTGATTTGACATAAATATATACAAAGTGCCTGAAGAGGTGGTCACTGTTAGGATAGCTGCCATTACTGTGTTTACTGTGCTGTCAGCCCTTGGCATCACCATCTCAATCACACAGTGATCCCCTGTGGGTAGCCCTATAAGTGATTTGAGTTCAAATTAGAACCCATAGGGATCTGGAGTGTTTTGAGGGGTTTTTTTTAGCTATCTGGTTCTTAATCCTAAATTCTTTCTTCAGGCCCAAATAGCAACCAGACACGGAGAACATCTATGTTCTGTCTCTGCTGGGATTAAGAATCATTCCTGTTGTATAAGGAACGTGTACAACAGACAGGCTTTCTACTACCTGGAATATTAGCTTTCCAGCTGGGAGGATGGTCCAGCCTTGAAGCTGTAGAGTTTGAGATGTGGGGACATGCAGTCTGGTGAAGAGGGGAGCACTATGACTGGGGCTGAAAGGACTCTGCCTGACGTCCCAGATGCGAGTAAAAATGCAAGCCTCAGTCGGCTCTGGAGAGAATCCAACCCATCTCTATTTGTGGCCTGTCCGCGGAGCTTTGGCTGACTCATGCTGCGGCTCTCCGTGAGGGAGTTCAATCTCTGTCCTTGTCAGAATGAAATAAGAGTTCATCTGGAACCCATTCTAAGCTGCAGAACAAAATAAGCAAGCAAAGGTCCCTGTTACGGCAAAAAAAGAGTGCGTGGAAAGAGAGCCTAAAAAATGTTACAGAGGAGATGTTTTTGGTCTTTGGGGGTTTTTTTGTGATTTTCCCCCCATATTTCCCTGTGTACTTCTGTGAATTGTTCAAATTGGCAACATAAAAAATGTACTTCTATCAAAACTATACAAAATATCACAAGATTTAAAAGATAAAGAAAATGCCCACAGAAAATTATTTCTGTTCCTCTCTGATCTTTACTAGTGCTTCCCACTAGTGAACAACCCTCACCATTTCATTCCATTCTTGAGATTGACAACATCTTCTGAGGTCATAATTAAGCCAACAAACAAACAATGTTGTTTTTTATTTAAATGTCAACAATGTGCACAATCTATAAAGTAGACCAACATACCATTAGCCTTTGTAATACAAAAGCAGGAAGTAAACAAACACTGGTCTCTGAGATAACATGTCAGGCAAAGTTAATTTCTCCCCCAAGGACTCGGAGCCAGCTTACCTTGAACCTTGGTACACTGGTGAGAGGCACCTGGGATTCCATGCAATGTGGAGCTAGCTGCTCCCAGGGCAGAAACATTTCCTTCTAATAATGTCATCAGTATTGGGGTGCGTGAAGGATTAATGGTTTGAATCCACTCAGAGGTGACTTGGAAGAAAGTCCTGATCATCAACCTCCAAAAAATATTGTTCTTATTACGTGCTAAGGACTGGAGTACAATCCACAGCAACTCTATGAACCACAGATCTGACCAACCTCATCATCTCTGACATACTTGATCCTATTGCAGCTGTCACTGTCCCAATCCATCTTAGTTAGGTTCTTCCTCTCTTTCACTGCCTCACACTTCCCAAACATGATATCTCTTTGCAAGAAAACTCTACTCTGATGCACTTAGGACTGCCATGAGTCATATCAACTCAACTGTAACTGGATGCCATCAGCACAAAACAGAGAACAATTCGTCTTAGAATGAGGGATATCAGAGCTTTCAGACTTTTTCCATTTGTCTCTTGGTAGCGATAACTCTTCTGGTCACAGCAGCATCCTTTCAAATAGAGCTGCCTTCTAATTCCACTATCCCAGAGATCAAAATGCTCTGGGAGGTATTTTAGAGAAATTTAATAGGTGCTCCTCAGAACCAGCAAATCCAAGGGGAGAGAGTTGAAGGCACCCCTTGCTTTTACCACTTTTATGAAGTCTTTTGAAGCACATTTGCAAATTGCAATAGGTCATTTTTTGACAGCTGCTTGAGTGTTGATTGTGGATCCAATTAAAATGAAATCCTTGACATCTTCAATATTTTCTCTCGATTTTTCATGATGCTACTTGTTGGTACCTTTGTTGTTTGTCATTGAGTCGGAACTGGCCCATTGCTGACGCTCCATACTATATACATCATTCTGCAATTGAGTTTTTTTTATTTTTTAGATGAGTACTTAGGAGTCATGTAACATACTTTGCTGTCTAAAGGGGCAAGTTTCCTCTTCACTGATCTTTTTTTTTTTCAATGTGTTTCCCATTAATTGTTGCTTGTGTACATATTTGTTTATGTGAATTTCAGAACTGTATCACCCAGTTCTGGAGAAAGAAATCGGTGGGGAATCTTTGTTACCACTTTTTTTGGGATTGACTTACATCCATTAACCAAGGGGAATGTCCCTATTTAGATATTCATTTTTTCCATTCAAGTACATGGTTTGCCCTTCTAATTGTTAAGTTCTACTTTTGTGTTGTGCCTTTATTGAACCATAATGTGCATTTCACACTGAGTAGGTGACAGGTTAAAAGTTATAGCAACAAGCTAACAAGGTACAGCAGTGATGAGAAAACACAGCCATCTCTTGAAAAGTAAAGGAGCTTTGCTGACAACACAAAGAGACAGCGTGACTTGGATAAGAAAATGTGGAGCTAAATTTCCCAGTTACTTGGGCTTAATTACTAGTTATCTGTTTGAATCCTCATTTCAGAGATTATCTCTAACAACATAGTAAGACCTACCTTTTAGAATTATTTCATTCATTAGATAACAAGGAAAGTATTTAGCATAGTATTTGCCACATAGATAGGGAACAATAAACTTAAAGATTATATTACCAATGATGATGAAGGAACAAAAAGGAGAAGGGAGGGGAAAATTGAGTCTCTGATATGTTAAATAATTTGTCAAAGATCTTACAGATCTATAAATAATTCATAACCCACATCAACCAGTTTCTAAAGCCCATGTTCTTTGCACAGGACTATTTGGCCTCTAGGAGAGTTAATTCAATTCTGTTTATTAAATGTCTGTTACAAACAACGTGTGTTCTGTTCTAGCAGTCACATTAGTCAAGGCTCATTCATTTGTAAAGAACAGAAACAAATGTGACCCATCTTAAATATAAGAAGAATAAAGGGAGTATTTATCAGCTCATATAACCAATTTTGGAAAGAGCTGGTGTAAGGTCAGCCTCTGGTGTTGGTCAAGGAACAAGAATGCTGTCAAGTTCATGTCTTTCTCCTCTCTTTCTCTTCTTGCCCTAGCTGTTTGACTTCCTCACCCCTTCTTGTGCTTCTTGGTTTCAGACTGATGGTCTGTGATTCCAGGCTCACAACCTCACTCCAGGTTTCCATGCACACGTCAAGCTTCAAGCTCTTTCCCGCCTTTCAATCATTGTTGTTAAGCTGGAACCAACTCATAGTTGACCCTCCAGCAGGGTTCCAGAAGCAACAATTCAAACAGGAGAAGAGTGCCCATCTTTTTCCTGAGAAGCAGCTAGTGGATTTGAACTATATGCCTTTGGGTCAGTAGCACAACTCCTTACTACTAAGCCACCAGAACTCCCTCTCTCCTGACAGCTCTAGTTTAAAAACTCCCCCAGGAGGTGTTCTGATTGACCAGATCTGGGCAACAGCCTCACCTCTCTGGTCAAGGGGTGGGGTACAGTGATTGGCAGCCCTTTTTAGAATCAAAGGGTTAGAAGGGGGCCAGAGCAGTTGTCTCATGTAAAGAAGGACTCTTTCCAAGGCTGTTCAAGATTTGGGTGCAGACAATAAGCTGTAGTAACATAAGTAATTTTAGCAGTCATTCAATGTCCTTATCATACAGCTATTTAAATGTCTATTATATTACAGCTATTTAAATGTCTATTTTAATAAGATACAGTAACATGGAAAAAGGTTTATGCTATGATAAAAGACTGAGAAAAGCAGAATAACCAATTATATGAAGAAAACTATGTAAAAGTGAAAAACAAATGCCTGCACACAGAATAAAGACTAGGGGAAACAATAAAAGTCATCAGCTGGGTAGACTGTACCTTTGGGTATTATGATAACTAGCGATCATCTTCTATCTACTTTGTTTTTATATTTTCTCAGATGTGGTTGTAGTTTATATCTGGCATAAAATATTTTTTCACTCTTTTTAAATTATTTTCTAATAAATATATTTAAGGCCATTACATCTCTAGAAAGGGAGTCCTTATGGCTCCAAAGGCCCCCCTGGTGGCTTAAGAGTCAAGCATTGGACTGCTAAACCTAAAGGTCTGTGTTTCAAATCCACCTAGTGACTCAATGAGATAAGAGTACATGGTGATATGCTCTTTTTTTTAAAAAAAAATTATTATTATTCTTTGTATGTGTACCATCAAATCAGATCTGACTGGTACAGGAGGTCATTGCCCCTCCTTCTCCAGCAAAGCATCTGGTGGAATTAAACCACGCACCCCTGGCATTGCAGTGCAGCTTCTTGCCAGGAAATCTGCTCTTATACAGCCTAT
Organism: Elephantulus edwardii; assembly: GCF_000299155.1. NCBI lineage: Eukaryota > Metazoa > Chordata > Mammalia > Macroscelidea > Macroscelididae > Elephantulus > Elephantulus edwardii. Next base: position 7,698,345 of record NW_006399807.1, on the reverse strand, counting down.
GAACAATTCTACATTGTCATACTGAACCACTATGAGTTGAAATCTCCTTGACAGCACACAACACCACAAGCTCAATCTAGAGAGGTCTTTTGCCCTCGGCCTTGATGGTTACTTGGACTAGGTGTCGAATTCTCCATCTAGAAAATGTTGAAGGAATTACACTGCTGATGACCAGAATCAAATATTGCTTTTTAAGCCAGTGCCATTCTAGACTTTGAGACCCATGCATTTCCTCTAGAAGATTTTCTTCAGGAGACTGTCTTAGTGTGCTAGTGCTGTTCTTCATACCGATACCACGGATGGGTGAGCTTAAAGAACAGAGATTTATTTTCTCAAAGTTCCAGGGGGCCAGAAGTCTGGATTCAATGTGTGGCTGGCTCTCTGTGAGGTCTTTGTGTAGCTCAGCTTTTCCTAGTCGCCCAGAAGCCATGGAGTTCCTGGGCTTGGAGGTGCCTCTTTCTCTTTAGTTGGTCTTCTTCTTCCCACTTCCCTCTGGTTGTATTTCCAACAAAGTATAAATCAGATGTGATTGGTCATAGGACATATTCCACACTGGTAATGACTTTACTAATACAACAAAGAAAATCTTATTGTTGTTGTTATGTGCCGTCGAGTCATTTGGGACTCATAGCGACCCTATGTACAATAGCCCTAAACCCTGCTCTGTCCTGTGCCAATCTCATTGCTTCCGACACACCCATCCTGAGTGGCCCAGTCACTGAATCAATTCACCTCATAGAGAGTCTTCCCCTCCTGCGCTGTGCCTCCACTCTACCCAGCATGATGTCCCTCTCTAAATACCTGTCTCTCCTTACAACATGTCCAAAGTATGTCAGACGAAGCCCCAGAATCCTTGCCTCCAAGGAACAACCTGGTTTAATCCTCTCTACGATGAATCTGTTTGTTTTCCTGGCAGTCCATGGTACATTCAATACTCTTCTCCAGAACCACAGCTCAAAGGCATCAATTCTCCTTCTATCCTCCCTAGTCATTGTCCAACTCTCTGATGCATAACAAGTGATTGCAAAAACCATGGCCTGTATCAGGCACACCTTAGTCTCCAGAGAGACACTGTTGCTCTTGAGTATTTTGGAGAGGTCCCTAACTGCAGACTTTGCCATCGCAATATGTTTTTTGATTTCCTGGCTACTGGTGCCAAGAGTGTTGACCGTGGAGCCGAGCAAACTGAAGCTGTGAACAATCCCAATCTCTTCGCCATCCATCCTGATGCTACCGATTGGTCCAGTGGTGAGAATTTTTGTCTTCTTGACATTGAGCCTCAGTCCATATTGAAGGCTGCAGTCCTTGACCCTCTGCAGTAAGTGCATGAGGTCCTCCTCAGTTTCAGCGAGCAAGGTTGTGTCATCTGCATAACACAGATTGTTGATATATCGTCCACCAATCCTAATGCCATGCTTCTCCTCATAGAGCCCAGCCTCTCGGATAATCTGCTCTGCATACAGGTTGAAAAGGTATGGAGACAGGACACATCCCTGGCGTACACCCTTCCCAATTTTAAACCATGCAGTGTTGCCCTGCTCTGTTCTGATGACTGCCTCTTGGTCTAAGTATAGGTTTCGCATTAGCACGATTAAATGTTCTGGGATTCCCATTCTTCTCAGAGTCAGCCACAGTTTGTTATGATCCACGCAGTCAAATGCCTTTGCATAATCAATGAAACACAGATTGACATTCTTCTGGTATTCTCTGTTTTCAGCTAAGATCCATCTAACATCAGCTACAATATCCCTAGTACCACCACCCCTCTAAACCCAGCCTGGACTTCTGGCAGTTCTCTGCTGATGTACTGTTTCCAGTCGTTTTTGGATAATCTTCAGTAGAATCTTGATTGCATGTGAAATCAATGATATTGTTCTGTAGTTTCCACACTCAGCTGGGTCGCCCTTCTTTGGGATGGGAACAAATATTGACCTCTTCCAGTCAGTTGGCCACAACACAACACACAACACACGTAGACGAAAATCTTATTAATCTTATTTTTTACTGGGCATGTGAAGAGGTTCCAGTCCTTGGAAAAAGGCATCATGCTGGGAAAGATAAAGGGTGAGGAAAAGAAAGGATGACCTTCAGCTTGATGGATTGATATAGTGACTGCAACAATGGATTTGAGTACGATGGAATCATGAGGATGGTGCAGGACACAGCCAGGTTAGTTCTGCCCTTCCTTGTTGTTCTCGTATTGGGGAAAGCAAGTTAATTATAAACTGTGTGTTCTCCTCTCTTTATCTGTAATGCAGGAATAGCAATGATAACTATCACATGTGGGAGCTGAGATGAGTGAACACATAATGCTTGACCTGTGATTCATAGCATCTTTGTAAGTCATAGTCATCTTGACAGTGCCTAACAATAAACACCTGGGATCACCTCTACAACTGTAGAAGTTAAGACTTCCATACTTTTGGGGTTAGGGAAATAAAAGTCATCCATACAGCACTCTTCTCTTAATTTGCTGCACTGAGGTAACCTGAGGTTGCTGTGATGCTGAACCTTGTGCCATTGGGGTGTCAAATGGCATAACAGTTACTGGTAATGGACAGTGTTTGCTGGAGTTCCAAGTTTAAGACATATTTGGAAGCAGGAGTGACAATCCATGTCCAAACGACATGCCTCTGGAAACTCATTGAACTTTGAGAAATGGTCATAGTTATAGAAAGGTTTAAGACCTTTTGTTGATAAGATCTCTATGAGTTGTGCTTGACTTGACAGCAATCAACAACAATGCTTTTCTTATCTCTAATGCCTGAAATTTCAAAGACATGTATATTTTTATTATCATTACTATTTATGCTGGACATTTGATGAAGCAATTGAAATAGAAAATGTAATCCTTGAATTCTGGGAATTTCTGTACTTCTTAAATAATGTCCATTCTTCTATTTTCTGTGCTTTATCCTTGGTACCAGCAGTCAGGAAATCAGGAGATTCATTGCACTGAGAAAGTCTGCTGTTAGGGATCTCTCCAAATTATCGAGGAGTAATGATGTCAGTTTGAGGACTAAAGTGCATCTAATTCAGGCTATGATCTTTCCAATTACTTGCTATGCATCTGAGAACTGGATAATGAATAAGGATGACAGAAGAAGCATTGATGCCTTTGAGCTGTGGTTTTGGAGTAGAGTTCTGAATATCCCATGGACTGCCAAAAAACCAAACAAATATCATGGAGAAAGTGAAAACAGAGTGTCCTTTGGAGGCAAGGATGATAAAGCTTTGCCTCACATACTTTGAGCATGTTGCTACGAGGGGCATGATTGGAGAGGGACATGATGCTCAAAAGATTGAGGGTCGATGAATGAGAGGAAGACCCTTTCAAGTGGATTGTCAAGTGGATTGACACAGTGACTGTCGAAATGGGCTCTAACATGGCAGGAAGCGTGAGGATAGCACACAGTTCAGGATTTCGTAGGATTATTTTGGGCTGCACTCTACATGACAGCACCTAACAACAACAATATCATTGGTAACCTTGTTATAAATGTATGAAATATTTCTAATTGCTCTGAGGAGATTTCCAAGGGCAACTCGGGAAGACAAAGCAAAGTATTATAATGAAATGTTCAAGGAGCTGGAGTCAGAAAATCAAAAGGGCAAAACTCGTTCAGCATTTCTTAAGCTAAAGGAACTAAAGAACAAATTCATGCCACAAGTTGAAATGCTTAAGGATGCTATGGGCAGAATATTAAATGATCCCAGAAGCATTAAAAGAAGATAGAAGGAGATACAGGGTCACTGTGTTGAAAAGAATTGATGACACAGAAGAATTTCATAAAACAACATATGATCAAGAGGCAATGGTGATGAAGGAGGAAGTTCAGGCTGTTTTTAAGGACTTGGCAAAAAATAAGACCCCAGGAACTGATGGTACACTAATTGACCTATTTCAACAAACAGATGCTACCCTGGATGTGCTCACTAGGTTGTATCAAGAAATCTGGACAATTATCTGGTCAACTGACTTGAAGAGATCCATATTTATTTCCATTCCAAAATAATGTGATCTAACACAGTCTGTCTTGGAGAGGTTGAAACCAAGTTTGTCCTTGGAGGCTAGGATTTTGAAGCTCCATTTCACACACTTTAGGTATGTGGCCAGGAGGGGCCAGTCCTTGGAGAAGGACATCATGTTTGGAAGGGTGGAGGGATGGCACAGGAGAGGAAGACCTCAGAGGAAATGGATTGATACATTAACTGAGGCAACGGGGATAGTATCAGAGTCAGTGAGACTGGCTCAGGACAGGGCAGGCTTCAGAGCTGTTGTACATATAGGGCCGCTATGAGTCGCAGGCAACTCAATGACACAAAACAACACCACCAGTCACAACTTATAAGTTTGTTTTTTTTTATTATTAAATTTTATTA
>NW_006399807.1:7684685-7693611 GCF_000299155.1 Elephantulus edwardii | reverse complement strand
AGTGAATTGTGCAACCCTATGACTAACACCCCACTCCACTCCACCCCCACACACATTCTCATCGCTCTGCTTCCACCCTCCCCCAGCTTGGATTTTCATACTCATTCTACAATAACAGTTTTATACAATATTTGTCCTTGTGGGACTGAGTTAGTTCACTCAGCATAATGTTCTCCAGTCCCTCCCAAGTCAGGTAGTAGTTCATAAAATCATTGCTGCTACGTGCTACATAGTATTCCATTATATGAATGAACCACAACTTCTCAATCTATTCATTTGTGGTTGGACATCTGGGTTGTTTCCATGTTTTTGCAATGGTGAATAATACTGCTATGAACATTGGTGTACAAGTCTCCATTTGAGCCTCAGTTCTCATTTTCTTGGGGTATATTCCAAGCAATGAAATACCTGGGTTATATGGAATTTCTATATTCAGCTTTTTGAGGAAGTGCCATACTGCCTTCCTGAGTGTTTGTACCACTATGCTTGGATCTTATCTTTAGGAGGATGTACTGTGGTTTTTAATTGAGCTGGCTGTCTTTGTTCACGGAGAAGAAATTTTACTGGCACTAAAGTGGTTCAAGCACTTTCCTGTCAATCAAAAAGTCAGTGGTTTAAACACACCAGCAACTCCACAGGAGAAATGTGTGGAGGTCTGCTTCTATAACAATTGTTCTTGTTAAAAGCTGTTGAATTGAGCACAACTCCTAACAGTCCTATAATAAAAGATCTGAACCCTGCCCTATCCTGCCTGCATTGTCCTTATCAGCCCCAACACGCTTGACTGCATTGTATCAAACACTGTATCATTCTATTTTTTTTTTTTTAGGGTCTTCTCTCTTTCCAAGCATGGTATTCCTCTCCAAGGAATAGCAACATGTCCAAAATATGTGAGACAAAGCTTCACCATTCTTCCCTCCAAGGAACTCTCTGGTTGCATTTTCTTCAAAACATATTTGTTTGTTCTTTTAGCTGTCCTTGGGATATTCAGTACTCTACTACAACACCACAACTCAAATGCATCAATTCTTCTCTCATCATCTTTATTCATTGTCTAGATCTCAGATGCATAGCAGGTGACTGGAAAGACTATGTATTGAATCAGGAGCACCTTAGTCTTTAATCTGACATCATTGTTTTTCAGGACTTTGGAGAGGTCCAGACAGCTGACTTTTCAAGGCTTTATATTTCATCCTCTCCTCACTGTTGGTACCAAGGTGTTGAATGATAATCCAAACAAGATGAAATCATTGCCATTTTCAATCTTTTACCAATCTATCATTATGCTGTCTCTTGGTCAGTGGTGAGAATTTTTGTTCTCTTAACGTTGAGATGTAATCCATGTTGAAGGCTCCAATCCCTGATCTCTGGCAATAAGTCTTATTCACTTTAAGAAAGCAAGGTTGTGTCATCTGCATAATGCAGGTTGTTAATCACTTTTCCCTTAATCCCAACACCACACTGTTCTTAATTAAGCTAGACTATATAAATTTGACCTTGAGTCTATCGCATTTGAATTTCAAAACCATCTCAGGAATAGGTTTGAGGTCTTGGAAATTAATGAACGAAGACCAGATGAGCTGTGGGAGGATATCAGGAATACCATCCAGGAAGAATGCAAAAGGTCATTACAAAGATAGAGGAGGAAGAAAAGACTGGGACAGATGTCAGAAGAAATTTTGAATATTGCACTAGAGCACTGGGAAGCCAAAGTGAAGGGAAGAAATCAAGATAGTAAGGAGTTGAACAGAAGATTACAGAGGGCAGCATGGGAAGACAAAGTATTACAATGAAATGTGCAAGGAGCTGGAGGAGTCAGAAAATCGAAAGAGCTGAACTTGTTCAGCATTTCTTAAGCTGAAGGAACTGAAGAACAAATTCAAACCTTGAGTTGTAATACTTAAGGATGCTTTGAGAAGAATATTAAATGATGCAGGAAGTATGAAAAGAAGATGGAAAGAATATACAGAGTTATTGTACCATAAGGAATTGGTGGGCACAGAAAAATTTCATGAAACCACGTATGAGAAAGAGCCTGTTGTGATGAAGGAGGAAGTTCAAGCTTCTCTGAAAGAATTGGCAAAAAGCAAGGCCCTAGAAATTGATGGCATACCAATTGACATATTTCAACAAACAGATACTACCCTGTATGAGCTCACCAAGTTGTGACAAGAAATCTGGAGGACAACCACCTGGCTAACTGACTCGAAGAAATCTATGTTTGTTCCTATTCCAAAGAAAGGCAACCTGACAGAGTGTGGAAATTATTCAACAATATCATTGATACCACATGCAAGCAAGATTCTGTTGAAAATGATTCGAAATTATCTGAACAGCACATCAACAGAGAACTGCCAGAAGTGCAGGCTAGGTTTGAAAGAGTCCATGGTATTAGGGATACGATAGCTAATGTTAGATGGACCTTGGCTGAAATTAGAGAATACCAGAGTAATGTCTATTAGTGTTTCATTGACTATGCAAAGGCATTTGAGTGTGGGGATCACAACAAACTGTGGCTGACTCTGAGAAGAATGGGAATCCAGAACCCTTTTAATTGGACCAGGAGACAGTCATCAGAACATAGCCACGAAACACTACATGGTTCAAAATCAGGAAGTGTGTATGCCAGGGATGTCCTCTTTCCATACCTTTTAAGAAAAATTGTATTAATTTTAATGAACATTTACAGACATTTTGGATTTCCATTCATTCATTGTTGAATTTTTCTCCCTGCCCACTCCTCCCCACCCCAGTTCACTCCTCTCTCTGAAAAGTAAAAGAAAAATTCCTTCATTGGTATACAACCCTCCTCCCTCCCCAGTATACTCCACCATGCAACCTTCATTCTGGTCTCTTTTCATAACCATAATACCCAATCATATATCGCTTTTAAACTATTGTCTTCCTCATCTGTTTCAACGCAGCACACACAATCCATCCAATTTTTCTTAGTCTCACCCCAACCCTGATGTCAGTCCCATTCTACAACAGTGGCACTATGCAGTATTTTTCCTTTTGTGATAGAGATATTTCACTCAGTATAATGTCCTCCAGGGTCACCCACTTTATATAATATTGTGTGAGTTCCTTATTTTTCAATGTGTGAATATACCAGAGCCTTTCTATCCATTCATTTGTTGATGGGCAACTTAGGTTGTTTCCAACTTTTTGCTATTGTGAACAAAGCCACGATAAATATGGGTGTGCATATATCTGCCTGGGTGGCAGTTATGGTTTCTTTAGGGTATATTCCAGTAGAGGAATTGCTGGGTCAAATGGCATTTCTATTTGCAACTTTCTGAAAAAGTGCCATACCACCTTCCACAGTGGCTGTACCATTTTACACTCCCACCAACAGTGAATAAGGGTTCCAGTTTCTCCACAATCTTGCCAGCGTTTATTGTTTGCTGCTCTGTTAAATTTTGCCATTCTTACTGGGGATGAGATGATATCTCATAGTTGTTTTTATTTTCATCTTTCTAAGAGCTAGGGATTTTGAGCACTTTTCCATGTATTTGTTGGACACTTCTTTGAAGTGTCTGTTCATATTCTGTACTCATTCTTTTAATTTGGTTATTTACCTTTATCTTGTTGTGGTGCTCGAGTATCTTATACATTCTAGATATCAGTCCCTTATCTGACATGTGATTACCAAATATTTATTCTCAATCTGTGGTCTCTGTACCTTTTTAATCTATATGCATAATAGATCATCCAGGAGGCTGGGCTCTATGAGGAGAAATGTGACATCAGGATTGGAGGAAGATTCATCAACAGTCTGCATTATGCAGATGATACAACCCTGCTTGCTGAAACTGAGTAGGATCTAAACCACTTATTGCATAAGGTCAGGGACTACAACTTTCAATGTGGATTGAAGCTCAACAACAAGTAAACAAAGATTCTCACTACTGGGCTGATTTGCAGCATCTTGATAGCTGGTGAAGAGTTTGAGATTTTTAACAGCTTTAGTTTGCTTGGCTCCACAATCAACACTCTTGGTACCAGCAGCCAGGAAATCAAGAGCTGAATTGCATTGGGAGAGTCTGCTGTCAGAGACCTCTCTAGAGTACTGAAGAGCAATGACGTCAGTCTGGAGACTAAGGTGCACTCGATCCAGTCATTAGTCTTCCCTATTATTTGCTGTGCATCAGAAAGCCAGACAGTGACTCAGAATGATAGAAGAACTGATCCCTTTGAGCTGTGGTGCTGGAGAAGAGTACTGAATATACCATGGACTGCTAATAGAACAAATAAATAGGTTTGTTCTAGAGAGGGTGAAACTAGGATACTCCTTGAAAGCAAGGATTCTGAAGTTTTGTCTGACATACTTTGGGCATGATGTGAAGAGTGACCAGTCCTTGGAAAGGGACATTATGCTTGGGAGGTTGAAGGGACAGCACAAGAGAGGAAGAAGGCCTTCCATGAGATGGATTGATTTAGTGACTGGGGTAATGAGGGTAGGTATGTCAGAGACAGTAAGTTTGGCACAGATGAGGAAGGGTTCAGAGCTGTTGTATATAGGGTCGTTATGAGCCACAAATGACTCAATGACACATAACAATTAATCACATTAATAAAACGAAGAACAAGCATTACATGATCTATAAATTGATACAGAAAAGGCCTTCAACAAAATCCAACATTCTTTCCTGATAAAATTACTCAGCCAAATAGGAATAGAGGGGAATTTCCTCATTATAGTGAAAAGTATATAGGCAAAACCAAGAACATATATAATTTTCAATGGAGAGAGATTAAAGACATTCCCTTTGTGAAGAGAGATCAGGCATGGATGCCCACTGTCAAACTTGTACCCAAGAATGTACTGGAAGTTCAAGCTAGGTCAATAAGGCAAGAGAAGGAAATAAGAGGCATTCAAATCATGAAGAGGTGGTGAAACTGTCATTATATGCAGAAGATATGATCGTGCATACAGAGAACCCTAAACAACATAAACCTGTTAGCCCTAGTAGACCAATTTAGTTGAGCGGTAGGATGTAAGAGCAGCCTCCCAAAACCAGTTTAATTTCTTTAATAACCTCTTGCTTTCTTCAGTCCATTGTTTTAGCCACCTAGCCAATCTATTTGATTGAAGGTCTTTCGGTTTGGGGATGATAGTAAGCAGAGGAGGACAGAGAGACAGAGGGCAGTAGTCACAGTGCTTCTTAGACTCAAGGACGGTGACTTCCTCTTTTATATTTTTATATGTTGGTATGTACCACATTTGATAAAACGGAGGGTAATAAAAATGTTATTCAGAACATATGCTCCAAATGCATTTTCAGAGTCAAGAAAACGTAAGTAAACATCTTTCTGGTAGTCTCTACTTTGAGCCCAAATCCTGACATCAGCCTTGATGTCTCTTATTTCAGTCTCTTTTGAATCCAGCTTTAATTTCTAAAAAGTGAATGTACTGCTTCAATTCTTTTTCAGTAGCCTTCAGTGTTATTTTAATTATGTATGATTTAATTATGTATAATATTTTTTGATAGTTTTCACATTTTGTTGGATCACTGATCTACAAAGCCAAATTCAGGGCAGTTAAGTCAATTCCAACTCATTACAACCATAGAGGGCAGACTAGAACTGCCGCATGAAGTTTCCAAGATTACAAATATTTATAGAAGCATACTGCCACATATTCCTCCCTCAGAAGGACTGTTAGTTTCAAACTACCAGCTTATCCTATAGTTGTTGTTGTTGAGTGCCCTCGAGTCGTAGGTGATTCATAGCAACCCTATGAATGAAAGTCCTTGACACCTGTGTGCATGACTATCATTCTTTCTCCTGGTTCATAGGGTTCCAGAGACAAGCTATTTATGGAAGTGGACATCACTCCTGCCTCCAAGCTTGTTTCAACCAGGGAGCACCACCAAACACTGCCCACCATGCGTAACCATTATTGCATTTGACACGTCATTGTCGCAGTGTTCAGCTTCACAGTGACCACAAGTTACCTCTCTTTGGCAAGTGGACATGCCAGGGCTACGACCTAGAAGAATGTTTGACCAACCACAACTTAAAACAGGCCTTAGGTCTTAGAGTCACCCATCTTTGGCTTGGTAGCATCTGATAGTAGCTAAATTTTAAACCACTGCTTCACCAGGGTCCCTACATTGCTGTTAAGAATGTAAAGCGTCGTTATCCACAACATAAATAGTCTTCCCATGAGATATCTCACCCCAGTAACAATAGCAAAATTTAACAGAATAGCAAGCAACAAATGTTGGTGAGGTTGTGGAGAAACGGGAACCCTAATTCACTGTTGGTGGAAGTGTAAAATGGTACAACCACTGTGGAAGGCGGTGTGGTGCTTTCTCAAAAAAATTGCAAATAGAGATACCATTTGGCCCAGCAATTCCACCACTGGGAATATACCCCAAAGAGACCATAACTGACATCAAAGCAGATATATGCACACTCATATTTATCGCGGATTTGCTCACAGCAAGGAGTTGGAAACAACCTAAGAACCCATCAACAAATAAATGGATAGAGAAGCTGTGGTATATTCACACAATGGAATACTACGCTGCATTGAAAACCAAGGAATTCATGTAATATTATTTATTCAAAATGGGTGACATTGGAGGACATTATGCTGAGTGAAATATCTCAGTCACAAAAGGACAAATATTGCATAGTGCCACTGTTGTAAAACAGAACTGACATCGGGCTTGGGGGGAGACTGAGAAAGATGGGATAAATAATGTGTACTGCATTGAAACAGATGAGAGAGAAAACTGTTTAAAAGGGATATGTAATTAGGTATTTTTGTCATGATGAGAGTCCAGAACAAAGGCTGCACAGTAGAGTGGACCTGGGGGGAGGGATTATATAACAATGAAAGAATTTTTCTTTTACTTTCAAAGAGAAGAGTGTACTGGAGGGAGGTGTGGGCAGGGAGAAAAGCGCAACAATGGACCAAAGTCTCTGTAAATGTTCCTTAAAATTAATAATATTAAAAAAATTTTAAAAAAGAATGTAAAGCATCGCAATCAATTTGACACTTTAAAGAAAGTTCTAAACATAGGTTTATCATGTTATTGTTTTTTTAGGTGTCACTAGTTCATCCCTACTCACAATAAGTCTACACACAACTGAAAAATACGCGGCCCAGTCACCTTCACAATCACTCCTGGGTCTGAAACTATTGTTACACAATGTGTCAGCCTATCTCACCAATGGTCTTACTCTATTTCACTGAACATTGACCAAATGTGTTGTTGTGTGCCATCAAGTTGTAACTGACTCACTGCTGACTTTCCAGTGGGTTTTAAATCGCATGGGAGGAGATTGCCTATAATTCTCCCACGAAGCAGCTGGTGGATTCAAACTGCGCGCCTTCAAGATTGCAGCACAGCTTCCTATTAGGCCTCCAGAACTTCCCAGCCAAGCATGGTATCCTTATTTAAAGTCTATCCCACTCCCTTGGATCAGCTGGTGAATTTAAACCGCTAGAGACAAGCCGCCTTTGGGTTATCAGCACAACTCTAAAGACCATACCACCAACAAAGCTCCCCACAGATTGAATAAGTACAGTGAAAAACTTGGGTGCACACATTTCCTGATTTTAAATCATGTAGTATCTCCCCGTTCTGTTTGAATGATTACTTCTTAGTCTATGTGTAGGTTCCACATAAGCACAAGTAAATGTTCTGGAATCCTGATTTTCCACAATACTATTCATAATTTGTTATAATTCACAGTCTTTGCATAGTTAATGAAACACAGTTAAACTTTTTTTTCTGGTATTCTTTGCTTTCAGCCAAGGTCCGCCTGATATTAGCAATATCTCTTATTCATTGTCTTATCTGAATCAGCCTAAATTTTTTGCATTTCTTTGTTCATGTACTCCTACTATGTTATAATTATCTTCAGCAAAATTTCCCTGCATGTGATATTAAAGTAGTTCAATAATTTCTGCATTCTTTTGGATCATATTTCTTTGGAATTAACACATATATACAACTCTTCTGGTAAGTTGACCAGGTAGTCACAAACATTCATTAATAATTGGAACATGGAATACATGAATGAATCTAAATTTATCCTATAATCCAGCAATTCTACTCTCAAAATTCTATCCATAAGAAATTAAAACATAATCACACAAAAGACTGATGGGTGAATTTTTATATCAGTATTATTAAAAATAACAAAAAAGATATGGAAACAGCTCATATGTTCATCAGTTGGGGAATAGATAAACAGAACATCATACATCTAATGGAATTCTATTTGTCAAATAGGAATGAAGTTCTCATATAAGCTGCAACATGGTTGAACCTTGAAAGCATTGTTTTGAGTGAAATAATGTTGACAAAAGAAAACAAATAATGCTTCATTACTATGAAGTTTAATTAAAGAGCAAATCTACAGGGATAAAAAAAATAGGTGAGTCTTGGAGAAAGTGAAACCATGGTCTCCTTAAAGGTAAAAATGGTGACATGTCACATACTTTGTGCATGTTATCAGAAGGGGCCAGTCCTTGGGGCAAAATATTATGCTTAGAAAGGTAGAGGATCAGAGAAAGAAAAGAAGACCTTGAGCAAGGTGGATAGACACAATGACTGTGATAACAGGCTCAAGCATATCAAGAAATACACCTGATAGGGCAAGGGTAAGATTTCTTGTTTGTGGGGGTCTCTATAAGTAATAGTGGACTTGACAACACTAATAATAAAAGCAACGACAGTGTTTTCAGTGGGGTGGCTGAAGGCTTCTAAAATTACATAGTAGTGATAATTATACTATTCTATTCTGGAGACTAAGGTGCGCCTAATACAGGCCATGGTCTTTGCAATCACTTGTTATGCATCAGAGAGTTGGACAATGACTAGGGAGGACAGAAGGAAAATTCATGTCTTTGAGCTGTGGTGCTGGAGAAGAGTATTGCCAAGAAAACAAACAGATTCATCCT